>NW_028126375.1:600000-1020877 GCF_965194825.1 Balaenoptera physalus
ACCACAGGCTCAGCCTGCCCCCCGGAACCAGAACAGGGCCTGAAGCCATCCTGCGCTTTTGCGGCCAGCTCCCAAAAAAGCGACTTGTAAAATGGAGCTTCAGGGCACTGCAATTCACAAACCTGCAGAGTTATAAATGATAACTCTCGTCCACAAATATATTGAGGGAAGGCAAAGAAGAGGATTTGAAATCAAGGCAGAATTGCAGGAAACAGATTTCAGGAGGTAGATTCGAATCGCCTTTAAAGCACATGAAAAGCGGCAAAACGTTGACAATGATGCCCTTGGCCAAAAAGGGCGTATGCGTTTTTTCCTGAATATATTCAGGAAAAAACGCATACGCCCCTTTTGGCCAACCAAGCAACCTGGAAAGGCAAATCAGCGCTACAAAGAAGTCTCGCTTCCCATCGGTCAAAAGGGCCATGCTGAAAAAAGTGTCAAAACCAGAAATGCAGGACAGGCCATGGAGAAATGGGAGCCTTGCTACACTGATGGGCGGGATGTAAATCGCCAACAGCCACTCTGGAGAAGTGTACGGTGTGTCCTGAAACATCTAAAAAACACAGCTTAGAGAGCATAGGGCACTTCCACGCATGGGGGGATAAAGTGGGAAAATTGAAAATCAGCAAGACACAAGCACCCCAAACTTTAGGGCTGCTCTGTTGACAAAGACCTCCACTTCATTCCACCTTAAATATCCCAGGAGAGCGAAAAATGGATAAAAAAGTTGTGGTCCTTATGTACAATGGAATATCACTCAGCCATGAAATCAATGTCATAAGGCTAGTAGCAGCATGATGAGTGGATTTAGGTAAGACGATTCTAAGTGAAATAAGTCACACAGAAAAGGACACTTCTCATAAGGTGTCACTTATAGAGGGAATGTAAAAACCGTTACACTTGAACTGAATTACAAAACAGAACAGAGTCACACATGCAGAAAACACACTATGGCTGCTTAACGGGAAAGGTGAGGTGGGGTGATACATAAAACAAGAGTTTCAAATTAGCTCAGATACCGTTCCATAAACCCAATATGTAATAGACAAGACCTACTCCTTGCTCAGAGAACTGGACTCAACACGCCCGATTCACCGCACAAGAATATATCTGACTAGTAATAATCTTAAAACCTATGTATTGATATCTCTCTGTTAGTGTGTCAAGTGGGTGTAAAGCGGCATAAACACAGCCGTGAAAAGCAGCTAAACCCCATTATAAAAATAAATTACTTTTAAAAACCCATGAAACAAAGACAGGGAAAGACAGAGAAATTCTTACACAATTCGTTCAGGGGCTGTGATGCAACCTGGATTGACCATATCTAGACCCACAGCTGGATGAGACATAAGGGTGGACACTCTTGGGGCTGAGAGGTTTGGTGAGGTTGGGTGAGCAAACGCAGACCCTTTAAAGTAATACTGCGTGCTACCCATCGCATGGGTCCCAAATCTCCAGGTTCAAGGGCATCTTCCTACATCGAAAACATGCATGAGAAACCCAGAAGATGGTACACCGTGTGATGGGGAAAGGTTTCTAAAACGCACCTCATTTCTCATCTCCTTGTGCTCGGGTTCGCCATTCCAGCCACTTTACTAGCAATCTCCCTACTTGGAGCATCAGCACCTTTAACCTCCTGTTCCGTACAGGTTGCAATTTGTCCTGAGGATGAACGGGAAGACGGGGAACCAATGAGAGACTAGCTCTTGGTGTTGGGACAGGCACAGGTCACTCTATTTTCCCATCAGGAAGAAGAATTAACCACAGGCTCAGCCTGCCCCCCGGAACCAGAACAGGGCCTGAAGCCATCCTGCGCTTTTGCGGCCAGCTCCCAAAAAAGCGACTTGTAAAATGGAGCTTCAGGGCACTGCAATTCACAAACCTGCAGAGTTATAAATGATAACTCTCGTCCACAAATATACTGAGGGAAGGCAAAGAAGAGGATTTGAAATCAAGGCAGAATTGCAGGAAACAGATTTCAGGAGGTAGATTCGAATCGCCTTTAAAGCACATGAAAAGCGGCAAAACGTTGACAATGATGCCCTTGGCCAAAAAGGGCGTATGCGTTTTTTCCTGAATATATTCAGGAAAAAACGCATACGCCCTTTTTGGCCAACCAAGCAACCTGGAAAGGCAAATCAGCGCTACAAAGAAGTCTCGCTTCCCATCGGTCAAAAGGGCCATGCTGAAAAAAGTGTCAAAACCAGAAATGCAGGACAGGCCATGGAGGAATCGGAGCCTTGCTACACTGATGGGCGGGATGTAAATCGCCAACAGCCACTCTGGAGAAGTGTACGGTGTGTCCTGAAACATCTAAAAAACACAGCTTAGAGAGCATAGGGCACTTCCACGCATGGGGGGATAAAGTGGGAAAATTGAAAATCAGCAAGACACAAGCACCCCAAAGTTTAGGGCTGCTCTGTTGACAAGGACCTCCACTTCATTCCACCTTAAATATCCCAGGAAAGCGAAAAATGGATAAAAAAGTTGTGGTCCTTATGTACAATGGAATATCACTCAGCCATGAAATCAATGTCATAAGGCTAGTAGCAGCATGATGAGTGGATTTAGGTAAGACGATTCTAAGTGAAATAAGTCACACAGAAAAGGACACTTCTCATAAGGTGTCACTTATAGAGGGAATGTAAAAACCGTTACACTTGAACTGAATTACAAAACAGAACAGAGTCACACATGCAGAAAACACACTATGGCTGCTTAACGGGAAAGGTGAGGTGGGGTGATACATAAAACAAGAGTTTCAAATTAGCTCAGATACCGTTCCATAAACCCAATATGTAATAGACAAGACCTACTCCTTGCTCAGAGAACTGGACTCAACACGCCCGATTCACCGCACAAGAATATATCTGACTAGTAATAATCTTAAAACCTATGTATTGATATCTCTCTGTTAGTGTGTCAAGTGGGTGTAAAGCGGCATAAACACAGCCGTGAAAAGCAGCTAAACCCCATTATAAAAATAAATTACTTTTAAAAACCCATGAAACAAAGACAGGGAAAGACAGAAATTCTTACACAAGTCGTTCAGGGGCTGTGATGCAACCTGGATTGACCATATCTAGACCCACAGCTGGATGAGACATAAGGGTGGACACTCTTGGGGCTGAGAGGTTTGGTGAGGTTGGGTGAGCAAACGCAGACCCTTTAAAGTAATACTGCGTGCTACCCATCGCATGGGTCCCAAATCTCCAGGTTCAAGGGCATCTTCCTACATCGAAAACATGCATGAGAAACCCAGAAGATGGTACACCGTGTGATGGGGAAAGGTTTCTAAAACGCACCTCATTTCTCATCTCCTTGTGCTCGGGTTGGCCATTCCAGCCACTTTACTAGCAATCTCCCTACTTGGAGCATCAGCACCTTTAACCTCCTGTTCCGTACAGGTTGCAATTTGTCCTGAGGATGAACGGGAAGACGGGGAACCAATGAGAGACTAGCTCTTGGTGTTGGGACAGGCACAGGTCACTCTATTTTCCCATCAGGAAGAAGAATTAACCACAGGCTCAGCCTGCCCCCCGGAACCAGAACAGGGCCTGAAGCCATCCTGCGCTTTTGCGGCCAGCTCCCAAAAAAGCGACTTGTAAAATGGAGCTTCAGGGCACTGCAATTCACAAACCTGCAGAGTTATAAATGATAACTCTCGTCCACAAATATATTGAGGGAAGGCAAAGAAGAGGATTTGAAATCAAGGCAGAATTGCAGGAAACAGATTTCAGGAGGTAGATTCGAATCGCCTTTAAAGCACATGAAAAGCGGCAAAACGTTGACAATGATGCCCTTGGCCAAAAAGGGCGTATGCGTTTTTTCCTGAATATATTCAGGAAAAAACGCATACGCCCTTTTTGGCCAACCAAGCAACCTGGAAAGGCAAATCAGCGCTACAAAGAAGTCTCGCTTCCCATCGGTCAAAAGGGCCATGCTGAAAAAAGTGTCAAAACCAGAAATGCAGGACAGGCCATGGAGGAATCGGAGCCTTGCTACACTGATGGGCGGGATGTAAATCGCCAACAGCCACTCTGGAGAAGTGTACGGTGTGTCCTGAAACATCTAAAAAACACAGCTTAGAGAGCATAGGGCACTTCCACGCATGGGGGGATAAAGTGGGAAAATTGAAAATCAGCAAGACACAAGCACCCCAAAGTTTAGGGCTGCTCTGTTGACAAGGACCTCCACTTCATTCCACCTTAAATATCCCAGGAAAGCGAAAAATGGATAAAAAAGTTGTGGTCCTTATGTACAATGGAATATCACTCAGCCATGAAATCAATGTCATAAGGCTAGTAGCAGCATGATGAGTGGATTTAGGTAAGACGATTCTAAGTGAAATAAGTCACACAGAAAAGGACACTTCTCATAAGGTGTCACTTATAGAGGGAATGTAAAAACCGTTACACTTGAACTGAATTACAAAACAGAACAGAGTCACACATGCAGAAAACACACTATGGCTGCTTAACGGGAAAGGTGAGGTGGGGTGATACATAAAACAAGAGTTTCAAATTAGCTCAGATACCGTTCCATAAACCCAATATGTAATAGACAAGACCTACTCCTTGCTCAGAGAACTGGACTCAACACGCCCGATTCACCGCACAAGAATATATCTGACTAGTAATAATCTTAAAACCTATGTATTGATATCTCTCTGTTAGTGTGTCAAGTGGGTGTAAAGCAGCATAAACACAGCCGTGAAAAGCAGCTAAACCCCATTATAAAAATAAATTACTTTTAAAAACCCATGAAACAAAGACAGGGAAAGACAGAGAAATTCTTACACAAGTCGTTCAGGGGCTGTGATGCAACCTGGATTGACCATATCTAGACCCACAGCTGGATGAGACATAAGGGTGGACACTCTTGGGGCTGAGAGGTTTGGTGAGGTTGGGTGAGCAAACGCAGACCCTTTAAAGTAATACTGCGTGCTACCCATCGCATGGGTCCCAAATCTCCAGGTTCAAGGGCATCTTCCTACATCGAAAACATGCATGAGAAACCCAGAAGATGGTACACCGTGTGATGGGGAAAGGTTTCTAAAACGCACCTCATTTCTCATCTCCTTGTGCTCGGGTTCGCCATTCCAGCCACTTTACTAGCAATCTCCCTACTTGGAGCCTCAGCACCTTTAACCTCCTGTTCTGTACAGGTTGCAATTTGTCCTGAGGATGCACGGGAAGACGGGGAACCAATGAGAGACTAGCTCTTGGTGTTGGGACAGGCACAGGTCACTCTATTTTCCCATCAGGAAGAAGAATTAACCACAGGCTCAGCCTGCCCCCCGGAACCAGAACAGGGCCTGAAGCCATCCTGCGCTTTTGCGGCCAGCTCCCAAAAAAGTGACTTGTAAAATGGAGCTTCAGGGCACTGCAATTCACAAACCTGCAGAGTTATAAATGATAACACTCGTCCACAAATATATTGAGGGAAGGCAAAGAAGAGGATTTGAAATCAAGGCAGAATTGCAGGAAACAGATTTCAGGAGGTAGATTCGAATCGCCTTTAAAGCACATGAAAAGTGGCAAAACGTTGAAAATGATGCCCTTGGCCAAAAAGGGCGTATGCGTTTTTTCCTGAATATATTCAGGAAAAAACGCATACGCCCTTTTTGGCCAACCAAGCAACCTGGAAAGGCAAATCAGCGCTACAAAGAAGTCTCGCTTCCCATCGGTCAAAAGGGCCATGCTGAAAAAAGTGTCAAAACCAGAAATGCAGGACAGGCCATGGAGGAATGGGAGCCTTGCTACACTGATGGGCGGGATGTAAATCGCCAACAGCCACTCTGGAGAAGTGTACGGTGTGTCCTGAAACATCTAAAAAACACAGCTTAGAGAGCATAGGGCACTTCCACGCATGGGGGGATAAAGTGGGAAAATTGAAAATCAGCAAGACACAAGCACCCCAAAGTTTAGGGCTGCTCTGTTGACAAGGACCTCCACTTCATTCCACCTTAAATATCCCAGGAAAGCGAAAAATGGATAAAAAAGTTGTGGTCCTTATGTACAATGGAATATCACTCAGCCATGAAATCAATGTCATAAGGCTAGTAGCAGCATGATGAGTGGATTTAGGTAAGACGATTCTAAGTGAAATAAGTCACACAGAAAAGGACACTTCTCATAAGGTGTCACTTATAGAGGGAATGTAAAAACCGTTACACTTGAACTGAATTACAAAACAGAACAGAGTCACACATGCAGAAAACACACTATGGCTGCTTAACGGGAAAGGTGAGGTGGGGTGATACATAAAACAAGAGTTTCAAATTAGCTCAGATACCGTTCCATAAACCCAATATGTAATAGACAAGACCTACTCCTTGCTCAGAGAACTGGACTCAACACGCCCGATTCACCGCACAAGAATATATCTGACTAGTAATAATCTTAAAACCTATATATTGATATCTCTCTGTTAGTGTGTCAAGTGGGTGTAAAGCGGCATAAACACAGCCGTGAAAAGCAGCTAAACCCCATTATAAAAATAAATTACTTTTAAAAACCCATGAAACAAAGACAGGGAAAGACAGAGAAATTCTTACACAAGTCGTTCAGGGGCTGTGATGCAACCTGGATTGACCATATCTAGACCCACAGCTGGATGAGACATAAGGGTGGACACTCTTGGGGCTGAGAGGTTTGGTGAGGTTGGGTGAGCAAACGCAGACCCTTTAAAGTAATACTGCGTGCTACCCATGGCATGGGTCCCAAATCTCCAGGTTCAAGGGCATCTTCCTACATCGAAAACATGCATGAGAAACCCAGAAGATGGTACACCGTGTGATGGGGAAAGGTTTCTAAAACGCACCTCATTTCTCATCTCCTTGTGCTCGGGTTCGCCATTCCAGCCACTTTACTAGCAATCTCCCTACTTGGAGCCTCAGCACCTTTAACCTCCTGTTCCGTACAGGTTGCAATTTGTCCTGAGGATGAACGGGAAGACGGGGAACCAATGAGAGACTAGCTCTTGGTGTTGGGACAGGCACAGGTCACTCTATTTTCCCATCAGGAAGAAGAATTAACCACAGGCTCAGCCTGCCCCCCGGAACCAGAACAGGGCCTGAAGCCATCCTGCGCTTTTGCGGCCAGCTCCCAAAAAAGCGACTTGTAAAATGGAGCCTCAGGGCACTGCAATTCACAAACCTGCAGAGTTATAAATGATAACTCTCGTCCACAAATATATTGAGGGAAGGCAAAGAAGAGGATTTGAAATCAAGGCAGAATTGCAGGAAACAGATTTCAGGAGGTAGATTCGAATCGCCTTTAAAGCACATGAAAAGCGGCAAAACGTTGACAATGATGCCCTTGGCCAAAAAGGGCGTATGCGTTTTTTCCTGAATATATTCAGGAAAAAACGCATACGCCCTTTTTGGCCAACCAAGCAACCTGGAAAGGCAAATCAGCGCTACAAAGAAGTCTCGCTTCCCATCGGTCAAAAGGGCCATGCTGAAAAAAGTGTCAAAACCAGAAATGCAGGACAGGCCATGGAGGAATCGGAGCCTTGCTACACTGATGGGCGGGATGTAAATCGCCAACAGCCACTCTGGAGAAGTGTACGGTGTGTCCTGAAACATCTAAAAAACACAGCTTAGAGAGCATAGGGCACTTCCACGCATGGGGGGATAAAGTGGGAAAATTGAAAATCAGCAAGACACAAGCACCCCAAAGTTTAGGGCTGCTCTGTTGACAAGGACCTCCACTTCATTCCACCTTAAATATCCCAGGAAAGCGAAAAATGGATAAAAAAGTTGTGGTCCTTATGTACAATGGAATATCACTCAGCCATGAAATCAATGTCATAAGGCTAGTAGCAGCATGATGAGTGGATTTAGGTAAGACGATTCTAAGTGAAATAAGTCACACAGAAAAGGACACTTCTCATAAGGTGTCACTTATAGAGGGAATGTAAAAACCGTTACACTTGAACTGAATTACAAAACAGAACAGAGTCACACATGCAGAAAACACACTATGGCTGCTTAACGGGAAAGGTGAGGTGGGGTGATACATAAAACAAGAGTTTCAAATTAGCTCAGATACCGTTCCATAAACCCAATATGTAATAGACAAGACCTACTCCTTGCTCAGAGAACTGGACTCAACACGCCCGATTCACCGCACAAGAATATATCTGACTAGTAATAATCTTAAAACCTATATATTGATATCTCTCTGTTAGTGTGTCAAGTGGGTGTAAAGCGGCATAAACACAGCCGTGAAAAGCAGCTAAACCCCATTATAAAAATAAATTACTTTTAAAAACCCATGAAACAAAGACAGGGAAAGACAGAGAAATTCTTACACAAGTCGTTCAGGGGCTGTGATGCAACCTGGATTGACCATATCTAGACCCACAGCTGGATGAGACATAAGGGTGGACACTCTTGGGGCTGAGAGGTTTGGTGAGGTTGGGTGAGCAAACGCAGACCCTTTAAAGTAATACTGCGTGCTACCCATCGCATGGGTCCCAAATCTCCAGGTTCAAGGGCATCTTCCTACATCGAAAACATGCATGAGAAACCCAGAAGATGGTACACCGTGTGATGGGGAAAGGTTTCTAAAACGCACCTCATTTCTCATCTCCTTGTGCTCGGGTTCGCCATTCCAGCCACTTTACTAGCAATCTCCCTACTTGGAGCCTCAGCACCTTTAACCTCCTGTTCCGTACAGGTTGCAATTTGTCCTGAGGATGAACGGGAAGACGGGGAACCAATGAGAGACTAGCTCTTGGTGTTGGGACAGGCACAGGTCACTCTATTTTCCCATCAGGAAGAAGAATTAACCACAGGCTCAGCCTGCCCCCAGGAACCAGAACAGGGCCTGAAGCCATCCTGCGCTTTTGCGGCCAGCTCCCAAAAAAGCGACTTGTAAAATGGAGCTTCAGGGCACTGCAATTCACAAACCTGCAGAGTTATAAATGATAACTCTCGTCCACAAATATATTGAGGGAAGGCAAAGAAGAGGATTTGAAATCAAGGCAGAATTGCAGGAAACAGATTTCAGGAGGTAGATTCGAATCGCCTTTAAAGCACATGAAAAGCGGCAAAACGTTGACAATGATGCCCTTGGCCAAAAAGGGCGTATGCGTTTTTTCCTGAATATATTCAGGAAAAAACGCATACGCCCTTTTTGGCCAACCAAGCAACCTGGAAAGGCAAATCAGCGCTACAAAGAAGTCTCGCTTCCCATCGGTCAAAAGGGCCATGCTGAAAAAAGTGTCAAAACCAGAAATGCAGGACAGGCCATGGAGAAATGGGAGCGTTGCTACACTGATGGGCGGGATGTAAATCGCCAACAGCCACTCTGGAAAAGTGTACGGTGTGTCCTGAAACATCTAAAAAACACAGCTTAGAGAGCATAGGGCACTTCCACTCATGGGGGGATAAAGTGGGAAAATTGAAAATCAGCAAGACACAAGCACCCCAAAGTTTAGGGCTGCTCTGTTGACAAAGACCTCCACTTCATTCCACCTTAAATATCCCAGGAAAGCGAAAAATGGATAAAAAAGTTGTGGTCCTTATGTACAATGGAATATCACTCAGCCATGAAATCAATGTCATAAGGCTAGTAGCAGCATGATGAGTGGATTTAGGTAAGACGATTCTAAGTGAAATAAGTCACACAGAAAAGGACACTTCTCATAAGGTGTCACTTATAGAGGGAATGTAAAAACCGTTACACTTGAACTGAATTACAAAACAGAACAGAGTCACACATGCAGAAAACACACTATGGCTGCTTAACGGGAAAGGTGAGGTGGGGTGATACATAAAATAAGAGTTTCAAATTAGCTCAGATACCGTTCCATAAACCCAATATGTAATAGACAAGACCTACTCCTTGCTCAGAGAACTGGACTCAACACGCCCGATTCACCGCACAAGAATATATCTGACTAGTAATAATCTTAAAACCTATGTATTGATATCTCTCTGTTAGTGTGTCAAGTGGGTGTAAAGCGGCATAAACACAGCCGTGAAAAGCAGCTAAATCCCATTATAAAAATAAATTACTTTTAAAAACCGATGAAACAAAGACAGGGAAAGACAGAGAAATTCTTACACAAGTCGTTCAGGGGCTGTGATGCAACCTGGATTGACCATATCTAGACCCACAGCTGGATGAGACATAAGGGTGGACACTCTTGGGGCTGAGAGGTTTGGTGAGGTTGGGTGAGCAAACGCAGACCCTTTAAAGTAATACTGCGTGCTACCCATCGCATGGGTCCCAAATCTCCAGGTTCAAGGGCATCTTCCTACATCGAAAACATACATGAGAAACCCAGCAGATGGTACACCGTGTGATGGGGAAAGGTTTCTAAAACGCACCTCATTTCTCATCTCCTTGTGCTCGGGTTCGCCATTCCAGCCACTTTACTAGCAATCTCCCTACTTGGAGCCTCAGCACCTTTAACCTCCTGTTCCGTACAGGTTGCAATTTGTCCTGAGGATGAACGGGAAGACGGGGAACCAATGAGAGACTAGCTCTTGGTGTTGGGACAGGCACAGGTCACTCTATTTTCCCATCAGGAAGAAGAATTAACCACAGGCTCAGCCTGCCCCCAGGAACCAGAACAGGGCCTGAAGCCATCCTGCGCTTTTGCGGCCAGCTCCCAAAAAAGCGACTTGTAAAATGGAGCTTCAGGGCACTGCAATTCACAAACCTGCAGAGTTATAAATGATAACTCTCGTCCACAAATATATTGAGGGAAGGCAAAGAAGAGGATTTGAAATCAAGGCAGAATTGCAGGAAACAGATTTCAGGAGGTAGATTCGAATCGCCTTTAAAGCACATGAAAAGCGGCAAAACGTTGACAATGATGCCCTTGGCCAAAAAGGGCGTATGCGTTTTTTCCTGAATATATTCAGGAAAAAACGCATACGCCCTTTTTGGCCAACCAAGCAACCTGGAAAGGCAAATCAGCGCTACAAAGAAGTCTCGCTTCCCATCGGTCAAAAGGGCCATGCTGAAAAAAGTGTCAAAACCAGAAATGCAGGACAGGCCATGGAGAAATGGGAGCGTTGCTACACTGATGGGCGGGATGTAAATCGCCAACAGCCACTCTGGAGAAGTGTACGGTGTGTCCTGAAACATCTAAAAAACACAGCTTAGAGAGCATAGGGCACTTCCACTCATGGGGGGATAAAGTGGGAAAATTGAAAATCAGCAAGACACAAGCACCCCAAAGTTTAGGGCTGCTCTGTTGACAAGGACCTCCACTTCATTCCACCTTAAATATCCCAGGAAAGCGAAAAATGGATAAAAAAGTTGTGGTCCTTATGTACAATGGAATATCACTCAGCCATGAAATCAATGTCATAAGGCTAGTAGCAGCATGATGAGTGGATTTAGGTAAGACGATTCTAAGTGAAATAAGTCACACAGAAAAGGACACTTCTCATAAGGTGTCACTTATAGAGGGAATGTAAAAACCGTTACACTTGAACTGAATTACAAAACAGAACAGAGTCACACATGCAGAAAACACACTATGGCTGCTTAACGGGAAAGGTGAGGTGGGGTGATACATAAAACAAGAGTTTCAAATTAGCTCAGATACCGTTCCAAAAACCCAATATGTAATAGACAAGACCTACTCCTTGCTCAGAGAACTGGACTCAACACGCCCGATTCACCGCACAAGAATATATCTGACTAGTAATAATCTTAAAACCTATGTATTGATATCTCTCTGTTAGTGTGTCAAGTGGGTGTAAAGCGGCATAAACACAGCCGTGAAAAGCAGCTAAACCCCATTATAAAAATAAATTACTTTTAAAAACCCATGAAACAAAGACAGGGAAAGACAGAGAAATTCTTACACAATTCGTTCAGGGGCTGTGATGCAACCTGGATTGACCATATCTAGACCCACAGCTGGATGAGACATAAGAGTGGACACTCTTGGGGCTGAGAGGTTTGGTGAGGTTGGGTGAGCAAACGCAGACCCTTTAAAGTAATACTGCGTGCTACCCATCGCATGGGTCCCAAATCTCCAGGTTCAAGGGCATCTTCCTACATCGAAAACATGCATGAGAAACCCAGAAGATGGTACACCGTGTGATGGGGAAAGGTTTCTAAAACGCACCTCATTTCTCATCTCCTTGTGCTCGGGTTCGCCATTCCAGCCACTTTACTAGCAATCTCCCTACTTGGAGCCTCAGCACCTTTAACCTCCTGTTCCGTACAGGTTGCAATTTGTCCTGAGGATGAACGGGAAGACGGGGAACCAATGAGAGACTAGCTCTTGGTGTTGGGACAGGCACAGGTCACTCTATTTTCCCATCAGGAAGAAGAATTAACCACAGGCTCAGCCTGCCCCCAGGAACCAGAACAGGGCCTGAAGCCATCCTGCGCTTTTGCGGCCAGCTCCCAAAAAAGCGACTTGTAAAATAGAGCTTCAGGGCACTGCAATTCACAAACCTGCAGAGTTATAAATGATAACTCTCGTCCACAAATATATTGAGGGAAGGCAAAGAAGAGGATTTGAAATCAAGGCAGAATTGCAGGAAACAGATTTCAGGAGGTAGATTCGAATCGCCTTTAAAGCACATGAAAAGCGGCAAAACGTTGACAATGATGCCCTTGGCCAAAAAGGGCGTATGCGTTTTTTCCTGAATATATTCAGGAAAAAACGCATACGCCCTTTTTGGCCAACCAAGCAACCTGGAAAGGCAAATCAGCGCTACAAAGAAGTCTCGCTTCCCATCGGTCAAAAGGGCCATGCTGAAAAAAGTGTCAAAACCAGAAATGCAGGACAGGCCATGGAGAAATGGGAGCGTTGCTACACTGATGGGCGGGATGTAAATCGCCAACAGCCACTCTGGAAAAGTGTACGGTGTGTCCTGAAACATCTAAAAAACACAGCTTAGAGAGCATAGGGCACTTCCACTCATGGGGGGATAAAGTGGGAAAATTGAAAATCAGCAAGACACAAGCACCCCAAAGTTTAGGGCTGCTCTGTTGACAAAGACCTCCACTTCATTCCACCTTAAATATCCCAGGAAAGCGAAAAATGGATAAAAAAGTTGTGGTCCTTATGTACAATGGAATATCACTCAGCCATGAAATCAATGTCATAAGGCTAGTAGCAGCATGATGAGTGGATTTAGGTAAGACGATTCTAAGTGAAATAAGTCACACAGAAAAGGACACTTCTCATAAGGTGTCACTTATAGAGGGAATGTAAAAACCGTTACACTTGAACTGAATTACAAAACAGAACAGAGTCACACATGCAGAAAACACACTATGGCTGCTTAACGGGAAAGGTGAGGTGGGGTGATACATAAAATAAGAGTTTCAAATTAGCTCAGATACCGTTCCATAAACCCAATATGTAATAGACAAGACCTACTCCTTGCTCAGAGAACTGCACTCAACACGCCCGATTCACCGCACAAGAATATATCTGACTAGTAATAATCTTAAAACCTATGTATTGATATCTCTCTGTTAGTGTGTCAAGTGGGTGTAAAGCGGCATAAACACAGCCGTGAAAAGCAGCTAAATCCCATTATAAAAATAAATTACTTTTAAAAACCGATGAAACAAAGACAGGGAAAGACAGAGAAATTCTTACACAAGTCGTTCAGGGGCTGTGATGCAACCTGGATTGACCATATCTAGACCCACAGCTGGATGAGACATAAGGGTGGACACTCTTGGGGCTGAGAGGTTTGGTGAGGTTGGGTGAGCAAACGCAGACCCTTTAAAGTAATACTGCGTGCTACCCATCGCATGGGTCCCAAATCTCCAGGTTCAAGGGCATCTTCCTACATCGAAAACATACATGAGAAACCCAGCAGATGGTACACCGTGTGATGGGGAAAGGTTTCTAAAACGCACCTCATTTCTCATCTCCTTGTGCTCGGGTTCGCCATTCCAGCCACTTTACTAGCAATCTCCCTACTTGGAGCCTCAGCACCTTTAACCTCCTGTTCCGTACAGGTTGCAATTTGTCCTGAGGATGAACGGGAAGACGGGGAACCAATGAGAGACTAGCTCTTGGTGTTGGGACAGGCACAGGTCACTCTATTTTCCCATCAGGAAGAAGAATTAACCACAGGCTCAGCCTGCCCCCAGGAACCAGAACAGGGCCTGAAGCCATCCTGCGCTTTTGCGGCCAGCTCCCAAAAAAGCGACTTGTAAAATGGAGCTTCAGGGCACTGCAATTCACAAACCTGCAGAGTTATAAATGATAACTCTCGTCCACAAATATATTGAGGGAAGGCAAAGAAGAGGATTTGAAATCAAGGCAGAATTGCAGGAAACAGATTTCAGGAGGTAGATTCGAATCGCCTTTAAAGCACATGAAAAGCGGCAAAACGTTGACAATGATGCCCTTGGCCAAAAAGGGCGTATGCGTTTTTTCCTGAATATATTCAGGAAAAAACGCATACGCCCTTTTTGGCCAACCAAGCAACCTGGAAAGGCAAATCAGCGCTACAAAGAAGTCTCGCTTCCCATCGGTCAAAAGGGCCATGCTGAAAAAAGTGTCAAAACCAGAAATGCAGGACAGGCCATGGAGAAATGGGAGCGTTGCTACACTGATGGGCGGGATGTAAATCGCCAACAGCCACTCTGGAGAAGTGTACGGTGTGTCCTGAAACATCTAAAAAACACAGCTTAGAGAGCATAGGGCACTTCCACTCATGGGGGGATAAAGTGGGAAAATTGAAAATCAGCAAGACACAAGCACCCCAAAGTTTAGGGCTGCTCTGTTGACAAGGACCTCCACTTCATTCCACCTTAAATATCCCAGGAAAGCGAAAAATGGATAAAAAAGTTGTGGTCCTTATGTACAATGGAATATCACTCAGCCATGAAATCAATGTCATAAGGCTAGTAGCAGCATGATGAGTGGATTTAGGTAAGACGATTCTAAGTGAAATAAGTCACACAGAAAAGGACACTTCTCATAAGGTGTCACTTATAGAGGGAATGTAAAAACCGTTACACTTGAACTGAATTACAAAACAGAACAGAGTCACACATGCAGAAAACACACTATGGCTGCTTAACGGGAAAGGTGAGGTGGGGTGATACATAAAACAAGAGTTTCAAATTAGCTCAGATACCGTTCCAAAAACCCAATATGTAATAGACAAGACCTACTCCTTGCTCAGAGAACTGGACTCAACACGCCCGATTCACCGCACAAGAATATATCTGACTAGTAATAATCTTAAAACCTATGTATTGATATCTCTCTGTTAGTGTGTCAAGTGGGTGTAAAGCGGCATAAACACAGCCGTGAAAAGCAGCTAAACCCCATTATAAAAATAAATTACTTTTAAAAACCCATGAAACAAAGACAGGGAAAGACAGAGAAATTCTTACACAATTCGTTCAGGGGCTGTGATGCAACCTGGATTGACCATATCTAGACCCACAGCTGGATGAGACATAAGGGTGGACACTCTTGGGGCTGAGAGGTTTGGTGAGGTTGGGTGAGCAAACGCAGACCCTTTAAAGTAATACTGCGTGCTACCCATCGCATGGGTCCCAAATCTCCAGGTTCAAGGGCATCTTCCTACATCGAAAACATGCATGAGAAACCCAGAAGATGGTACACCGTGTGATGGGGAAAGGTTTCTAAAACGCACCTCATTTCTCATCTCCTTGTGCTCGGGTTCGCCATTCCAGCCACTTTACTAGCAATCTCCCTACTTGGAGCCTCAGCACCTTTAACCTCCTGTTCCGTACAGGTTGCAATTTGTCCTGAGGATGAACGGGAAGACGGGGAACCAATGAGAGACTAGCTCTTGGTGTTGGGACAGGCACAGGTCACTCTATTTTCCCATCAGGAAGAAGAATTAACCACAGGCTCAGCCTGCCCCCAGGAACCAGAACAGGGCCTGAAGCCATCCTGCGCTTTTGCGGCCAGCTCCCAAAAAAGCGACTTGTAAAATGGAGCTTCAGGGCACTGCAATTCACAAACCTGCAGAGTTATAAATGATAACTCTCGTCCACAAATATATTGAGGGAAGGCAAAGAAGAGGATTTGAAATCAAGGCAGAATTGCAGGAAACAGATTTCAGGAGGTAGATTCGAATCGCCTTTAAAGCACATGAAAAGCGGCAAAACGTTGACAATGATGCCCTTGGCCAAAAAGGGCGTATGCGTTTTTTCCTGAATATATTCAGGAAAAAACGCATACGCCCTTTTTGGCCAACCAAGCAACCTGGAAAGGCAAATCAGCGCTACAAAGAAGTCTCGCTTCCCATCGGTCAAAAGGGCCATGCTGAAAAAAGTGTCAAAACCAGAAATGCAGGACAGGCCATGGAGAAATGGGAGCGTTGCTACACTGATGGGCGGGATGTAAATCGCCAACAGCCACTCTGGAAAAGTGTACGGTGTGTCCTGAAACATCTAAAAAACACAGCTTAGAGAGCATAGGGCACTTCCACTCATGGGGGGATAAAGTGGGAAAATTGAAAATCAGCAAGACACAAGCACCCCAAAGTTTAGGGCTGCTCTGTTGACAAAGACCTCCACTTCATTCCACCTTAAATATCCCAGGAAAGCGAAAAATGGATAAAAAAGTTGTGGTCCTTATGTACAATGGAATATCACTCAGCCATGAAATCAATGTCATAAGGCTAGTAGCAGCATGATGAGTGGATTTAGGTAAGACGATTCTAAGTGAAATAAGTCACACAGAAAAGGACACTTCTCATAAGGTGTCACTTATAGAGGGAATGTAAAAACCGTTACACTTGAACTGAATTACAAAACAGAACAGAGTCACACATGCAGAAAACACACTATGGCTGCTTAACGGGAAAGGTGAGGTGGGGTGATACATAAAACAAGAGTTTCAAATTAGCTCAGATACCGTTCCATAAACCCAATATGTAATAGACAAGACCTACTCCTTGCTCAGAGAACTGGACTCAACACGCCCGATTCACCGCACAAGAATATATCTGACTAGTAATAATCTTAAAACCTATGTATTGATATCTCTCTGTTAGTGTGTCAAGTGGGTGTAAAGCGGCATAAACACAGCCGTGAAAAGCAGCTAAACCCCATTATAAAAATAAATTACTTTTAAAAACCCATGAAACAAAGACAGGGAAAGACAGAGAAATTCTTACACAATTCGTTCAGGGGCTGTGATGCAACCTGGATTGACCATATCTAGACCCACAGCTGGATGAGACATAAGGGTGGACACTCTTGGGGCTGAGAGGTTTGGTGAGGTTGGGTGAGCAAACGCAGACCCTTTAAAGTAATACTGCGTGCTACCCATCGCATGGGTCCCAAATCTCCAGGTTCAAGGGCATCTTCCTACATCGAAAACATGCATGAGAAACCCAGAAGATGGTACACCGTGTGATGGGGAAAGGTTTCTAAAACGCACCTCATTTCTCATCTCCTTGTGCTCGGGTTCGCCATTCCAGCCACTTTACTAGCAATCTCCCTACTTGGAGCATCAGCACCTTTAACCTCCTGTTCCGTACAGGTTGCAATTTGTCCTGAGGATGAACGGGAAGACGGGGAACCAATGAGAGACTAGCTCTTGGTGTTGGGACAGGCACAGGTCACTCTATTTTCCCATCAGGAAGAAGAATTAACCACAGGCTCAGCCTGCCCCCAGGAACCAGAACAGGGCCTGAAGCCATCCTGCGCTTTTGCGGCCAGCTCCCAAAAAAGCGACTTGTAAAATGGAGCTTCAGGGCACTGCAATTCACAAACCTGCAGAGTTATAAATGATAACTCTCGTCCACAAATATATTGAGGGAAGGCAAAGAAGAGGATTTGAAATCAAGGCAGAATTGCAGGAAACAGATTTCAGGAGGTAGATTCGAATCGCCTTTAAAGCACATGAAAAGCGGCAAAACGTTGACAATGATGCCCTTGGCCAAAAAGGGCGTATGCGTTTTTTCCTGAATATATTCAGGAAAAAACGCATACGCCCTTTTTGGCCAACCAAGCAACCTGGAAAGGCAAATCAGCGCTACAAAGAAGTCTCGCTTCCCATCGGTCAAAAGGGCCATGCTGAAAAAAGTGTCAAAACCAGAAATGCAGGACAGGCCATGGAGAAATGGGAGCGTTGCTACACTGATGGGCGGGATGTAAATCGCCAACAGCCACTCTGGAGAAGTGTACGGTGTGTCCTGAAACATCTAAAAAACACAGCTTAGAGAGCATAGGGCACTTCCACTCATGGGGGGATAAAGTGGGAAAATTGAAAATCAGCAAGACACAAGCACCCCAAAGTTTAGGGCTGCTCTGTTGACAAGGACCTCCACTTCATTCCACCTTAAATATCCCAGGAAAGCGAAAAATGGATAAAAAAGTTGTGGTCCTTATGTACAATGGAATATCACTCAGCCATGAAATCAATGTCATAAGGCTAGTAGCAGCATGATGAGTGGATTTAGGTAAGACGATTCTAAGTGAAATAAGTCACACAGAAAAGGACACTTCTCATAAGGTGTCACTTATAGAGGGAATGTAAAAACCGTTACACTTGAACTGAATTACAAAACAGAACAGAGTCACACATGCAGAAAACACACTATGGCTGCTTAACGGGAAAGGTGAGGTGGGGTGATACATAAAACAAGAGTTTCAAATTAGCTCAGATACCGTTCCATAAACCCAATATGTAATAGACAAGACCTACTCCTTGCTCAGAGAACTGGACTCAACACGCCCGATTCACCGCACAAGAATATATCTGACTAGTAATAATCTTAAAACCTATGTATTGATATCTCTCTGTTAGTGTGTCAAGTGGGTGTAAAGCGGCATAAACACAGCCGTGAAAAGCAGCTAAACCCCATTATAAAAATAAATTACTTTTAAAAACCCATGAAACAAAGACAGGGAAAGACAGAGAAATTCTTACACAATTCGTTCAGGGGCTGTGATGCAACCTGGATTGACCATATCTAGACCCACAGCTGGATGAGACATAAGGGTGGACACTCTTGGGGCTGAGAGGTTTGGTGAGGTTGGGTGAGCAAACGCAGACCCTTTAAAGTAATACTGCGTGCTACCCATCGCATGGGTCCCAAATCTCCAGGTTCAAGGGCATCTTCCTACATCGAAAACATGCATGAGAAACCCAGAAGATGGTACACCGTGTGATGGGGAAAGGTTTCTAAAACGCACCTCATTTCTCATCTCCTTGTGCTCGGGTTCGCCATTCCAGCCACTTTACTAGCAATCTCCCTACTTGGAGCATCAGCACCTTTAACCTCCTGTTCCGTACAGGTTGCAATTTGTCCTGAGGATGAACGGGAAGACGGGGAACCAATGAGAGACTAGCTCTTGGTGTTGGGACAGGCACAGGTCACTCTATTTTCCCATCAGGAAGAAGAATTAACCACAGGCTCAGCCTGCCCCCAGGAACCAGAACAGGGCCTGAAGCCATCCTGCGCTTTTGCGGCCAGCTCCCAAAAAAGCGACTTGTAAAATGGAGCTTCAGGGCACTGCAATTCACAAACCTGCAGAGTTATAAATGATAACTCTCGTCCACAAATATATTGAGGGAAGGCAAAGAAGAGGATTTGAAATCAAGGCAGAATTGCAGGAAACAGATTTCAGGAGGTAGATTCGAATCGCCTTTAAAGCACATGAAAAGCGGCAAAACGTTGACAATGATGCCCTTGGCCAAAAAGGGCGTATGCGTTTTTTCCTGAATATATTCAGGAAAAAACGCATACGCCCTTTTTGGCCAACCAAGCAACCTGGAAAGGCAAATCAGCGCTACAAAGAAGTCTCGCTTCCCATCGGTCAAAAGGGCCATGCTGAAAAAAGTGTCAAAACCAGAAATGCAGGACAGGCCATGGAGAAATGGGAGCGTTGCTACACTGATGGGCGGGATGTAAATCGCCAACAGCCACTCTGGAGAAGTGTACGGTGTGTCCTGAAACATCTAAAAAACACAGCTTAGAGAGCATAGGGCACTTCCACTCATGGGGGGATAAAGTGGGAAAATTGAAAATCAGCAAGACACAAGCACCCCAAAGTTTAGGGCTGCTCTGTTGACAAGGACCTCCACTTCATTCCACCTTAAATATCCCAGGAAAGCGAAAAATGGATAAAAAAGTTGTGGTCCTTATGTACAATGGAATATCACTCAGCCATGAAATCAATGTCATAAGGCTAGTAGCAGCATGATGAGTGGATTTAGGTAAGACGATTCTAAGTGAAATAAGTCACACAGAAAAGGACACTTCTCATAAGGTGTCACTTATAGAGGGAATGTAAAAACCGTTACACTTGAACTGAATTACAAAACAGAACAGAGTCACACATGCAGAAAACACACTATGGCTGCTTAACGGGAAAGGTGAGGTGGGGTGATACATAAAACAAGAGTTTCAAATTAGCTCAGATACCGTTCCATAAACCCAATATGTAATAGACAAGACCTACTCCTTGCTCAGAGAACTGGACTCAACACGCCCGATTCACCGCACACGAATATATCTGACTAGTAATAATCTTAAAACCTATGTATTGATATCTCTCTGTTAGTGTGTCAAGTGGGTGTAAAGCGGCATAAACACAGCCGTGAAAAGCAGCTAAACCCCATTATAAAAATAAATTACTTTTAAAAACCCATGAAACAAAGACAGGGAAAGACAGAGAAATTCTTACACAATTCGTTCAGGGGCTGTGATGCAACCTGGATTGACCATATCTAGACCCACAGCTGGATGAGACATAAGGGTGGACACTCTTGGGGCTGAGAGGTTTGGTGAGGTTGGGTGAGCAAACGCAGACCCTTTAAAGTAATACTGCGTGCTACCCATCGCATGGGTCCCAAATCTCCAGGTTCAAGGGCATCTTCCTACATCGAAAACATGCATGAGAAACCCAGAAGATGGTACACCGTGTGATGGGGAAAGGTTTCTAAAACGCACCTCATTTCTCATCTCCTTGTGCTCGGGTTCGCCATTCCAGCCACTTTACTAGCAATCTCCCTACTTGGAGCCTCAGCACCTTTAACCTCCTGTTCCGTACAGGTTGCAATTTGTCCTGAGGATGAACGGGAAGACGGGGAACCAATGAGAGACTAGCTCTTGGTGTTGGGACAGGCACAGGTCACTCTATTTTCCCATCAGGAAGAAGAATTAACCACAGGCTCAGCCTGCCCCCAGGAACCAGAACAGGGCCTGAAGCCATCCTGCGCTTTTGCGGCCAGCTCCCAAAAAAGCGACTTGTAAAATGGAGCTTCAGGGCACTGCAATTCACAAACCTGCAGAGTTATAAATGATAACTCTCGTCCACAAATATATTGAGGGAAGGCAAAGAAGAGGATTTGAAATCAAGGCAGAATTGCAGGAAACAGATTTCAGGAGGTAGATTCGAATCGCCTTTAAAGCACATGAAAAGCGGCAAAACGTTGACAATGATGCCCTTGGCCAAAAAGGGCGTATGCGTTTTTTCCTGAATATATTCAGGAAAAAACGCATACGCCCTTTTTGGCCAACCAAGCAACCTGGAAAGGCAAATCAGCGCTACAAAGAAGTCTCGCTTCCCATCGGTCAAAAGGGCCATGCTGAAAAAAGTGTCAAAACCAGAAATGCAGGACAGGCCATGGAGAAATGGGAGCGTTGCTACACTGATGGGCGGGATGTAAATCGCCAACAGCCACTCTGGAGAAGTGTACGGTGTGTCCTGAAACATCTAAAAAACACAGCTTAGAGAGCATAGGGCACTTCCACTCATGGGGGGATAAAGTGGGAAAATTGAAAATCAGCAAGACACAAGCACCCCAAAGTTTAGGGCTGCTCTGTTGACAAGGACCTCCACTTCATTCCACCTTAAATATCCCAGGAAAGCGAAAAATGGATAAAAAAGTTGTGGTCCTTATGTACAATGGAATATCACTCAGCCATGAAATCAATGTCATAAGGCTAGTAGCAGCATGATGAGTGGATTTAGGTAAGACGATTCTAAGTGAAATAAGTCACACAGAAAAGGACACTTCTCATAAGGTGTCACTTATAGAGGGAATGTAAAAACCGTTACACTTGAACTGAATTACAAAACAGAACAGAGTCACACATGCAGAAAACACACTATGGCTGCTTAACGGGAAAGGTGAGGTGGGGTGATACATAAAACAAGAGTTTCAAATTAGCTCAGATACCGTTCCA
The DNA here is from genome assembly GCF_965194825.1 of Balaenoptera physalus. NCBI lineage: Eukaryota > Metazoa > Chordata > Mammalia > Artiodactyla > Balaenopteridae > Balaenoptera > Balaenoptera physalus. Next base: position 622,145 of record NW_028126375.1, read on the forward strand.
TAAACCCAATATGTAATAGACAAGACCTACTCCTTGCTCAGAGAACTGGACTCAACACGCCCGATTCACCGCACAAGAATATATCTGACTAGTAATAATCTTAAAACCTATGTATTGATATCTCTCTGTTAGTGTGTCAAGTGGGTGTAAAGCGGCATAAACACAGCCGTGAAAAGCAGCTAAACCCCATTATAAAAATAAATTACTTTTAAAAACCCATGAAACAAAGACAGGGAAAGACAGAGAAATTCTTACACAATTCGTTCAGGGGCTGTGATGCAACCTGGATTGACCATATCTAGACCCACAGCTGGATGAGACATAAGGGTGGACACTCTTGGGGCTGAGAGGTTTGGTGAGGTTGGGTGAGCAAACGCAGACCCTTTAAAGTAATACTGCGTGCTACCCATCGCATGGGTCCCAAATCTCCAGGTTCAAGGGCATCTTCCTACATCGAAAACATGCATGAGAAACCCAGAAGATGGTACACCGTGTGATGGGGAAAGATTTCTAAAACGCACCTCATTTCTCATCTCCTTGTGCTCGGGTTCGCCATTCCAGCCACTTTACTAGCAATCTCCCTACTTGGAGCATCAGCACCTTTAACCTCCTGTTCCGTACAGGTTGCAATTTGTCCTGAGGATGAACGGGAAGACGGGGAACCAATGAGAGACTAGCTCTTGGTGTTGGGACAGGCACAGGTCACTCTATTTTCCCATCAGGAAGAAGAATTAACCACAGGCTCAGCCTGCCCCCAGGAACCAGAACAGGGCCTGAAGCCATCCTGCGCTTTTGCGGCCAGCTCCCAAAAAAGCGACTTGTAAAATGGAGCTTCAGGGCACTGCAATTCACAAACCTGCAGAGTTATAAATGATAACTCTCGTCCACAAATATATTGAGGGAAGGCAAAGAAGAGGATTTGAAATCAAGGCAGAATTGCAGGAAACAGATTTCAGGAGGTAGATTCGAATCGCCTTTAAAGCACATGAAAAGCGGCAAAACGTTGACAATGATGCCCTTGGCCAAAAAGGGCGTATGCGTTTTTTCCTGAATATATTCAGGAAAAAACGCATACGCCCTTTTTGGCCAACCAAGCAACCTGGAAAGGCAAATCAGCGCTACAAAGAAGTCTCGCTTCCCATCGGTCAAAAGGGCCATGCTGAAAAAAGTGTCAAAACCAGAAATGCAGGACAGGCCATGGAGAAATGGGAGCGTTGCTACACTGATGGGCGGGATGTAAATCGCCAACAGCCACTCTGGAGAAGTGTACGTTGTGTCCTGAAACATCTAAAAAACACAGCTTAGAGAGCATAGGGCACTTCCACTCATGGGGGGATAAAGTGGGAAAATTGAAAATCAGCAAGACACAAGCACCCCAAAGTTTAGGGCTGCTTTGTTGACAAGGACCTCCACTTCATTCCACCTTAAATATCCCAGGAAAGCGAAAAATGGATAAAAAAGTTGTGGTCCTTATGTACAATGGAATATCACTCAGCCATGAAATCAATGTCATAAGGCTAGTAGCAGCATGATGAGTGGATTTAGGTAAGACGATTCTAAGTGAAATAAGTCACACAGAAAAGGACACTTCTCATAAGGTGTCACTTATAGAGGGAATGTAAAAACCGTTACACTTGAACTGAATTACAAAACAGAACAGAGTCACACATGCAGAAAACACACTATGGCTTCTTAACGGGAAAGGTGAGGTGGGGTGATACATAAAACAAGAGTTTCAAATTAGCTCAGATACCGTTCCATAAACCCAATATGTAATAGACAAGACCTACTCCTTGCTCAGAGAACTGGACTCAACACGCCCGATTCACCGCACAAGAATATATCTGACTAGTAATAATCTTAAAACCTATGTATTGATATCTCTCTGTTAGTGTGTCAAGTGGGTGTAAAGCGGCATAAACACAGCCGTGAAAAGCAGCTAAACCCCATTATAAAAATAAATTACTTTTAAAAACCCATGAAACAAAGACAGGGAAAGACAGAGAAATTCTTACACAAGTCGTTCAGGGGCTGTGATGCAACCTGGATTGACCATATCTAGACCCACAGCTGGATGAGACATAAGGGTGGACACTCTTGGGGCTGAGAGGTTTGGTGAGGTTGGGTGAGCAAACGCAGACCCTTTAAAGTAATACTGCGTGCTACCCATCGCATGGGTCCCAAATCTCCAGGTTCAAGGGCATCTTCCTACATCGAAAACATGCATGAGAAACCCAGAAGATGGTACACCGTGTGATGGGGAAAGGTTTCTAAAACGCACCTCATTTCTCATCTCCTTGTGCTCGGGTTCGCCATTCCAGCCACTTTACTAGCAATCTCCCTACTTGGAGCATCAGCACCTTTAACCTCCTGTTCCGTACAGGTTGCAATTTGTCCTGAGGATGAACGGGAAGACGGGGAACCAATGAGAGACTAGCTCTTGGTGTTGGGACAGGCACAGGTCACTCTATTTTCCCATCAGGAAGAAGAATTAACCACAGGCTCAGCCTGCCCCCCGGAACCAGAACAGGGCCTGAAGCCATCCTGCGCTTTTGCGGCCAGCTCCCAAAAAAGCGACTTGTAAAATGGAGCCTCAGGGCACTGCAATTCACAAACCTGCAGAGTTATAAATGATAACTCTCGTCCACAAATATATTGAGGGAAGGCAAAGAAGAGGATTTGAAATCAAGGCAGAATTGCAGGAAACAGATTTCAGGAGGTAGATTCGAATCGCCTTTAAAGCACATGAAAAGCGGCAAAACGTTGACAATGATGCCCTTGGCCATAAAGGGCGTATGCGTTTTTTCCTGAATATATTCAGGAAAAAACGCATACGCCCTTTTTGGCCAACCAAGCAACCTGGAAAGGCAAATCAGCGCTACAAAGAAGTCTCGCTTCCCATCGGTCAAAAGGGCCATGCTGAAAAAAGTGTCAAAACCAGAAATGCAGGACAGGCCATGGAGAAATGGGAGCCTTGCTACACTGATGGGCGGGATGTAAATCGCCAACAGCCACTCTGGAGAAGTGTACGGTGTGTCCTGAAACATCTAAAAAACACAGCTTAGAGAGCATAGGGCACTTCCACTCATGGGGGGATAAAGTGGGAAAATTGAAAATCAGCAAGACACAAGCACCCCAAAGTTTAGGGCTGCTCTGTTGACAAGGACCTCCACTTCATTCCACCTTAAATATCCCAGGAAAGCGAAAAATGGATAAAAAAGTTGTGGTCCTTATGTACAATGGAATATCACTCAGCCATGAAATCAATGTCATAAGGCTAGTAGCAGCATGATGAGTGGATTTAGGTAAGACGATTCTAAGTGAAATAAGTCACACAGAAAAGGACACTTCTCATAAGGTGTCACTTATAGAGGGAATGTAAAAACCGTTACACTTGAACTGAATTACAAAACAGAACAGAGTCACACATGCAGAAAACACACTATGGCTGCTTAAAGGGAAAGGTGAGGTGGGGTGATACATAAAACAAGAGTTTCAAATTAGCTCAGATACCGTTCCATAAACCCAATATGTAATAGACAAGACCTACTCCTTGCTCAGAGAACTGCACTCAACACGCCCGATTCACCGCACAAGAATATATCTGACTAGTAATAATCTTAAAACCTATGTATTGATATCTCTCTGTTAGTGTGTCAAGTGGGTGTAAAGCGGCATAAACACAGCCGTGAAAAGCAGCTAAACCCCATTATAAAAATAAATTACTTTTAAAAACCCATGAAACAAAGACAGGGAAAGACAGAGAAATTCTTACACAAGTCGTTCAGGGGCTGTGATGCAACCTGGATTGACCATATCTAGACCCACAGCTGGATGAGACATAAGGGTGGACACTCTTGGGGCTGAGAGGTTTGGTGAGGTTGGGTGAGCAAACGCAGACCCTTTAAAGTAATACTGCGTGCTACCCATCGCATGGGTCCCAAATCTCCAGGTTCAAGGGCATCTTCCTACATCGAAAACATGCATGAGAAACCCAGAAGATGGTACACCGTGTGATGGGGAAAGGTTTCTAAAACGCACCTCATTTCTCATCTCCTTGTGCTCGGGTTCGCCATTCCAGCCACTTTACTAGCAATCTCCCTACTTGGAGCATCAGCACCTTTAACCTCCTGTTCCGTACAGGTTGCAATTTGTCCTGAGGATGAACGGGAAGACGGGGAACCAATGAGAGACTAGCTCTTGGTGTTGGGACAGGCACAGGTCACTCTATTTTCCCATCAGGAAGAAGAATTAACCACAGGCTCAGCCTGCCCCCAGGAACCAGAACAGGGCCTGAAGCCATCCTGCGCTTTTGCGGCCAGCTCCCAAAAAAGCGACTTGTAAAATGGAGCTTCAGGGCACTGCAATTCACAAACCTGCAGAGTTATAAATGATAACTCTCGTCCACAAATATATTGAGGGAAGGCAAAGAAGAGGATTTGAAATCAAGGCAGAATTGCAGGAAACAGATTTCAGGAGGTAGATTCGAATCGCCTTTAAAGCACATGAAAAGAGGCAAAACGTTGACAATGATGCCCTTGGCCAAAAAGGGCGTATGCGTTTTTTCCTGAATATATTCAGGAAAAAACGCATACGCCCTTTTTGGCCAACCAAGCAACCTGGAAAGGCAAATCAGCGCTACAAAGAAGTCTCGCTTCCCATCGGTCAAAAGGGCCATGCTGAAAAAAGTGTCAAAACCAGAAATGCAGGACAGGCCATGGAGAAATGGGAGCGTTGCTACACTGATGGGCGGGATGTAAATCGCCAACAGCCACTCTGGAGAAGTGTACGGTGTGTCCTGAAACATCTAAAAAACACAGCTTAGAGAGCATAGGGCACTTCCACTCATGGGGGGATAAAGTGGGAAAATTGAAAATCAGCAAGACACAAGCACCCCAAAGTTTAGGGCTGCTCTGTTGACAAGGACCTCCACTTCATTCCACCTTAAATATCCCAGGAAAGCGAAAAATGGATAAAAAAGTTGTGGTCCTTATGTACAATGGAATATCACTCAGCCATGAAATCAATGTCATAAGGCTAGTAGCAGCATGATGAGTGGATTTAGGTAAGACGATTCTAAGTGAAATAAGTCACACAGAAAAGGACACTTCTCATAAGGTGTCACTTATAGAGGGAATGTAAAAACCGTTACACTTGAACTGAATTACAAAACAGAACAGAGTCACACATGCAGAAAACACACTATGGCTGCTTAACGGGAAAGGTGAGGTGGGGTGATACATAAAACAAGAGTTTCAAATTAGCTCAGATACCGTTCCATAAACCCAATATGTAATAGACAAGACCTACTCCTTGCTCAGAGAACTGGACTCAACACGCCCGATTCACCGCACAAGAATATATCTGACTAGTAATAATCTTAAAACCTATGTATTGATATCTCTCTGTTAGTGTGTCAAGTGGGTGTAAAGCGGCATAAACACAGCCGTGAAAAGCAGCTAAACCCCATTATAAAAATAAATTACTTTTAAAAACCCATGAAACAAAGACAGGGAAAGACAGAGAAATTCTTACACAATTCGTTCAGGGGCTGTGATGCAACCTGGATTGACCATATCTAGACCCACAGCTGGATGAGACATAAGGGTGGACACTCTTGGGGCTGAGAGGGTTGGTGAGGTTGGGTGAGCAAACGCAGACCCTTTAAAGTAATACTGCGTGCTACCCATCGCATGGGTCCCAAATCTCCAGGTTCAAGGGCATCTTCCTACATCGAAAACATGCATGAGAAACCCAGAAGATGGTACACCGTGTGATGGGGAAAGGTTTCTAAAACGCACCTCATTTCTCATCTCCTTGTGCTCGGGTTCGCCATTCCAGCCACTTTACTAGCAATCTCCCTACTTGGAGCATCAGCACCTTTAACCTCCTGTTCCGTACAGGTTGCAATTTGTCCTGAGGATGAACGGGAAGACGGGGAACCAATGAGAGACTAGCTCTTGGTGTTGGGACAGGCACAGGTCACTCTATTTTCCCATCAGGAAGAAGAATTAACCACAGGCTCAGCCTGCCCCCAGGAACCAGAACAGGGCCTGAAGCCATCCTGCGCTTTTGCGGCCAGCTCCCAAAAAAGCGACTTGTAAAATGGAGCTTCAGGGCACTGCAATTCACAAACCTGCAGAGTTATAAATGATAACTCTCGTCCACAAATATATTGAGGGAAGGCAAAGAAGAGGATTTGAAATCAAGGCAGAATTGCAGGAAACAGATTTCAGGAGGTAGATTCGAATCGCCTTTAAAGCACATGAAAAGCGGCAAAACGTTGACAATGATGCCCTTGGCCAAAAAGGGCGTATGCGTTTTTTCCTGAATATATTCAGGAAAAAACGCATACGCCCTTTTTGGCCAACCAAGCAACCTGGAAAGGCAAATCAGCGCTACAAAGAAGTCTCGCTTCCCATCGGTCAAAAGGGCCATGCTGAAAAAAGTGTCAAAACCAGAAATGCAGGACAGGCCATGGAGAAATGGGAGCGTTGCTACACTGATGGGCGGGATGTAAATCGCCAACAGCCACTCTGGAGAAGTGTACGGTGTGTCCTGAAACATCTAAAAAACACAGCTTAGAGAGCATAGGGCACTTCCACTCATGGGGGGATAAAGTGGGAAAATTGAAAATCAGCAAGACACAAGCACCCCAAAGTTTAGGGCTGCTCTGTTGACAAGGACCTCCACTTCATTCCACCTTAAATATCCCAGGAAAGCGAAAAATGGATAAAAAAGTTGTGGTCCTTATGTACAATGGAATATCACTCAGCCATGAAATCAATGTCATAAGGCTAGTAGCAGCATGATGAGTGGATTTAGGTAAGACGATTCTAAGTGAAATAAGTCACACAGAAAAGGACACTTCTCATAAGGTGTCACTTATAGACGGAATGTAAAAACCGTTACACTTGAACTGAATTACAAAACAGAACAGAGTCACACATGCAGAAAACACACTATGGCTGCTTAACGGGAAAGGTGAGGTGGGGTGATACATAAAACAAGAGTTTCAAATTAGCTCAGATACCGTTCCATAAACCCAATATGTAATAGACAAGACCTACTCCTTGCTCAGAGAACTGGACTCAACACGCCCGATTCACCGCACAAGAATATATCTGACTAGTAATAATCTTAAAACCTATGTATTGATATCTCTCTGTTAGTGTGTCAAGTGGGTGTAAAGCGGCATAAACACAGCCGTGAAAAGCAGCTAAACCCCATTATAAAAATAAATTACTTTTAAAAACCCATGAAACAAAGACAGGGAAAGACAGAGAAATTCTTACACAATTCGTTCAGGGGCTGTGATGCAACCTGGATTGACCATATCTAGACCCACAGCTGGATGAGACATAAGGGTGGACACTCTTGGGGCTGAGAGGTTTGGTGAGGTTGGGTGAGCAAACGCAGACCCTTTAAAGTAATACTGCGTGCTACCCATCGCATGGGTCCCAAATCTCCAGGTTCAAGGGCATCTTCCTACATCGAAAACATGCATGAGAAACCCAGAAGATGGTACACCGTGTGATGGGGAAAGGTTTCTAAAACGCACCTCATTTCTCATCTCCTTGTGCTCGGGTTCGCCATTCCAGCCACTTTACTAGCAATCTCCCTACTTGGAGCATCAGCACCTTTAACCTCCTGTTCCGTACAGGTTGCAATTTGTCCTGAGGATGAACGGGAAGACGGGGAACCAATGAGAGACTAGCTCTTGGTGTTGGGACAGGCACAGGTCACTCTATTTTCCCATCAGGAAGAAGAATTAACCACAGGCTCAGCCTGACCCCAGGAACCAGAACAGGGCCTGAAGCCATCCTGCGCTTTTGCGGCCAGCTCCCAAAAAAGCGACTTGTAAAATGGAGCTTCAGGGCACTGCAATTCACAAACCTGCAGAGTTATAAATGATAACTCTCGTCCACAAATATATTGAGGGAAGGCAAAGAAGAGGATTTGAAATCAAGGCAGAATTGCAGGAAACAGATTTCAGGAGGTAGATTCGAATCGCCTTTAAAGCACATGAAAAGCGGCAAAACGTTGACAATGATGCCCTTGGCCAAAAAGGGCGTATGCGTTTTTTCCTGAATATATTCAGGAAAAAACGCATACGCCCTTTTTGGCCAACCAAGCAACCTGGAAAGGCAAATCAGCGCTACAAAGAAGTCTCGCTTCCCATCGGTCAAAAGGGCCATGCTGAAAAAAGTGTCAAAACCAGAAATGCAGGACAGGCCATGGAGAAATGGGAGCGTTGCTACACTGATGGGCGGGATGTAAATCGCCAACAGCCACTCTGGAGAAGTGTACGTTGTGTCCTGAAACATCTAAAAAACACAGCTTAGAGAGCATAGGGCACTTCCACTCATGGGGGGATAAAGTGGGAAAATTGAAAATCAGCAAGACACAAGCACCCCAAAGTTTAGGGCTGCTCTGTTGACAAGGACCTCCACTTCATTCCACCTTAAATATCCCAGGAAAGCGAAAAATGGATAAAAAAGTTGTGGTCCTTATGTACAATGGAATATCACTCAGCCATGAAATCAATGTCATAAGGCTAGTAGCAGCATGATGAGTGGATTTAGGTAAGACGATTCTAAGTGAAATAAGTCACACAGAAAAGGACACTTCTCATAAGGTGTCACTTATAGAGGGAATGTAAAAACCGTTACACTTGAACTGAATTACAAAACAGAACAGAGTCACACATGCAGAAAACACACTATGGCTTCTTAACGGGAAAGGTGAGGTGGGGTGATACATAAAACAAGAGTTTCAAATTAGCTCAGATACCGTTCCATAAACCCAATATGTAATAGACAAGACCTACTCCTTGCTCAGAGAACTGGACTCAACACGCCCGATTCACCGCACAAGAATATATCTGACTAGTAATAATCTTAAAACCTATGTATTGATATCTCTCTGTTAGTGTGTCAAGTGGGTGTAAAGCGGCATAAACACAGCCGTGAAAAGCAGCTAAACCCCATTATAAAAATAAATTACTTTTAAAAACCCATGAAACAAAGACAGGGAAAGACAGAGAAATTCTTACACAAGTCGTTCAGGGGCTGTGATGCAACCTGGATTGACCATATCTAGACCCACAGCTGGATGAGACATAAGGGTGGACACTCTTGGGGCTGAGAGGTTTGGTGAGGTTGGGTGAGCAAACGCAGACCCTTTAAAGTAATACTGCGTGCTACCCATCGCATGGGTCCCAAATCTCCAGGTTCAAGGGCATCTTCCTACATCGAAAACATGCATGAGAAACCCAGAAGATGGTACACCGTGTGATGGGGAAAGGTTTCTAAAACGCACCTCATTTCTCATCTCCTTGTGCTCGGGTTCGCCATTCCAGCCACTTTACTAGCAATCTCCCTACTTGGAGCATCAGCACCTTTAACCTCCTGTTCCGTACAGGTTGCAATTTGTCCTGAGGATGTACGGGAAGACGGGGAACCAATGAGAGACTAGCTCTTGGTGTTGGGACAGGCACAGGTCACTCTATTTTCCCATCAGGAAGAAGAATTAACCACAGGCTCAGCCTGCCCCCCGGAACCAGAACAGGGCCTGAAGCCATCCTGCGCTTTTGCGGCCAGCTCCCAAAAAAGCGACTTGTAAAATGGAGCTTCAGGGCACTGCAATTCACAAACCTGCAGAGTTATAAATGATAACTCTCGTCCACAAATATATTGAGGGAAGGCAAAGAAGAGGATTTGAAATCAAGGCAGAATTGCAGGAAGCAGATTTCAGGAGGTAGATTCGAATCGCCTTTAAAGCACATGAAAAGCGGCAAAACGTTGACAATGATGCCCTTGGCCAAAAAGGGCGTATGCGTTTTTTCCTGAATATATTCAGGAAAAAACGCATACGCCCTTTTTGGCCAACCAAGCAACCTGGAAAGGCAAATCAGCGCTACAAAGAAGTCTCGCTTCCCATCGGTCAAAAGGGCCATGCTGAAAAAAGTGTCAAAACCAGAAATGCAGGACAGGCCATGGAGAAATGGGAGCGTTGCTACACTGATGGGCGGGATGTAAATCGCCAACAGCCACTCTGGAGAAGTGTACGGTGTGTCCTGAAACATCTAAAAAACACAGCTTAGAGAGCATAGGGCACTTCCACTCATGGGGGGATAAAGTGGGAAAATTGAAAATCAGCAAGACACAAGCACCCCAAAGTTTAGGGCTGCTCTGTTGACAAGGACCTCCACTTCATTCCACCTTAAATATCCCAGGAAAGCGAAAAATGGATAAAAAAGTTGTGGTCCTTATGTACAATGGAATATCACTCAGCCATGAAATCAATGTCATAAGGCTAGTAGCAGCATGATGAGTGGATTTAGGTAAGACGATTCTAAGTGAAATAAGTCACACAGAAAAGGACACTTCTCATAAGGTGTCACTTATAGAGGGAATGTAAAAACCGTTACACTTGAACTGAATTACAAAACAGAACAGAGTCACACATGCAGAAAACACACTATGGCTGCTTAACGGGAAAGGTGAGGTGGGGTGATACATAAAACAAGAGTTTCAAATTAGCTCAGATACCGTTCCATAAACCCAATATGTAATAGACAAGACCTACTCCTTGCTCAGAGAACTGGACTCAACACGCCCGATTCACCGCACAAGAATATATCTGACTAGTAATAATCTTAAAACCTATGTATTGATATCTCTCTGTTAGTGTGTCAAGTGGGTGTAAAGCGGCATAAACACAGCCGTGAAAAGCAGCTAAACCCCATTATAAAAATAAATTACTTTTAAAAACCCATGAAACAAAGACAGGGAAAGACAGAGAAATTCTTACACAATTCGTTCAGGGGCTGTGATGCAACCTGGATTGACCATATCTAGACCCACAGCTGGATGAGACATAAGGGTGGACACTCTTGGGGCTGAGAGGTTTGGTGAGGTTGGGTGAGCAAACGCAGACCCTTTAAAGTAATACTGCGTGCTACCCATCGCATGGGTCCCAAATCTCCAGGTTCAAGGGCATCTTCCTACATCGAAAACATGCATGAGAAACCCAGAAGATGGTACACCGTGTGATGGGGAAAGGTTTCTAAAACGCACCTCATTTCTCATCTCCTTGTGCTCGGGTTCGCCATTCCAGCCACTTTACTAGCAATCTCCCTACTTGGAGCATCAGCACCTTTAACCTCCTGTTCCGTACAGGTTGCAATTTGTCCTGAGGATGAACGGGAAGACGGGGAACCAATGAGAGACTAGCTCTTGGTGTTGGGACAGGCACAGGTCACTCTATTTTCCCATCAGGAAGAAGAATTAACCACAGGCTCAGCCTGCCCCCAGGAACCAGAACAGGGCCTGAAGCCATCCTGCGCTTTTGCGGCCAGCTCCCAAAAAAGCGACTTGTAAAATGGAGCTTCAGGGCACTGCAATTCACAAACCTGCAGAGTTATAAATGATAACTCTCGTCCACAAATATATTGAGGGAAGGCAAAGAAGAGGATTTGAAATCAAGGCAGAATTGCAGGAAACAGATTTCAGGAGGTAGATTCGAATCGCCTTTAAAGCACATGAAAAGCGGCAAAACGTTGACAATGATGCCCTTGGCCAAAAAGGGCGTATGCGTTTTTTCCTGAATATATTCAGGAAAAAACGCATACGCCCTTTTTGGCCAACCAAGCAACCTGGAAAGGCAAATCAGCGCTACAAAGAAGTCTCGCTTCCCATCGGTCAAAAGGGCCATGCTGAAAAAAGTGTCAAAACCAGAAATGCAGGACAGGCCATGGAGAAATGGGAGCGTTGCTACACTGATGGGCGGGATGTAAATCGCCAACAGCCACTCTGGAGAAGTGTACGGTGTGTCCTGAAACATCTAAAAAACACAGCTTAGAGAGCATAGGGCACTTCCACTCATGGGGGGATAAAGTGGGAAAATTGAAAATCAGCAAGACACAAGCACCCCAAAGTTTAGGGCTGCTCTGTTGACAAGGACCTCCACTTCATTCCACCTTAAATATCCCAGGAAAGCGAAAAATGGATAAAAAAGTTGTGGTCCTTATGTACAATGGAATATCACTCAGCCATGAAATCAATGTCATAAGGCTAGTAGCAGCATGATGAGTGGATTTAGGTAAGACGATTCTAAGTGAAATAAGTCACACAGAAAAGGACACTTCTCATAAGGTGTCACTTATAGAGGGAATGTAAAAACCGTTACACTTGAACTGAATTACAAAACAGAACAGAGTCACACATGCAGAAAACACACTATGGCTGCTTAACGGGAAAGGTGAGGTGGGGTGATACATAAAACAAGAGTTTCAAATTAGCTCAGATACCGTTCCATAAACCCAATATGTAATAGACAAGACCTACTCCTTGCTCAGAGAACTGGACTCAACACGCCCGATTCACCGCACAAGAATATATCTGACTAGTAATAATCTTAAAACCTATGTATTGATATCTCTCTGTTAGTGTGTCAAGTGGGTGTAAAGCGGCATAAACACAGCCGTGAAAAGCAGCTAAACCCCATTATAAAAATAAATTACTTTTAAAAACCCATGAAACAAAGACAGGGAAAGACAGAGAAATTCTTACACAATTCGTTCAGGGGCTGTGATGCAACCTGGATTGACCATATCTAGACCCACAGCTGGATGAGACATAAGGGTGGACACTCTTGGGGCTGAGAGGTTTGGTGAGGTTGGGTGAGCAAACGCAGACCCTTTAAAGTAATACTGCGTGCTACCCATCGCATGGGTCCCAAATCTCCAGGTTCAAGGGCATCTTCCTACATCGAAAACATGCATGAGAAACCCAGAAGATGGTACACCGTGTGATGGGGAAAGGTTTCTAAAACGCACCTCATTTCTCATCTCCTTGTGCTCGGGTTCGCCATTCCAGCCACTTTACTAGCAATCTCCCTACTTGGAGCATCAGCACCTTTAACCTCCTGTTCCGTACAGGTTGCAATTTGTCCTGAGGATGAACGGGAAGACGGGGAACCAATGAGAGACTAGCTCTTGGTGTTGGGACAGGCACAGGTCACTCTATTTTCCCATCAGGAAGAAGAATTAACCACAGGCTCAGCCTGCCCCCAGGAACCAGAACAGGGCCTGAAGCCATCCTGCGCTTTTGCGGCCAGCTCCCAAAAAAGCGACTTGTAAAATGGAGCTTCAGGGCACTGCAATTCACAAACCTGCAGAGTTATAAATGATAACTCTCGTCCACAAATATATTGAGGGAAGGCAAAGAAGAGGATTTGAAATCAAGGCAGAATTGCAGGAAACAGATTTCAGGAGGTAGATTCGAATCGCCTTTAAAGCACATGAAAAGCGGCAAAACGTTGACAATGATGCCCTTGGCCAAAAAGGGCGTATGCGTTTTTTCCTGAATATATTCAGGAAAAAACGCATACGCCCTTTTTGGCCAACCAAGCAACCTGGAAAGGCAAATCAGCGCTACAAAGAAGTCTCGCTTCCCATCGGTCAAAAGGGCCATGCTGAAAAAAGTGTCAAAACCAGAAATGCAGGACAGGCCATGGAGAAATGGGAGCATTGCTACACTGATGGGCGGGATGTAAATCGCCAACAGCCACTCTGGAGAAGTGTACGGTGTGTCCTGAAACATCTAAAAAACACAGCTTAGAGAGCATAGGGCACTTCCACTCATGGGGGGATAAAGTGGGAAAATTGAAAATCAGCAAGACACAAGCACCCCAAAGTTTAGGGCTGCTCTGTTGACAAGGACCTCCACTTCATTCCACCTTAAATATCCCAGGAAAGCGAAAAATGGATAAAAAAGTTGTGGTCCTTATGTACAATGGAATATCACTCAGCCATGAAATCAATGTCATAAGGCTAGTAGCAGCATGATGAGTGGATTTAGGTAAGACGATTCTAAGTGAAATAAGTCACACAGAAAAGGACACTTCTCATAAGGTGTCACTTATAGAGGGAATGTAAAAACCGTTACACTTGAACTGAATTACAAAACAGAACAGAGTCACACATGCAGAAAACACACTATGGCTGCTTAACGGGAAAGGTGAGGTGGGGTGATACATAAAACAAGAGTTTCAAATTAGCTCAGATACCGTTCCATAAACCCAATATGTAATAGACAAGACCTACTCCTTGCTCAGAGAACTGGACTCAACACGCCCGATTCACCGCACACGAATATATCTGACTAGTAATAATCTTAAAACCTATGTATTGATATCTCTCTGTTAGTGTGTCAAGTGGGTGTAAAGCGGCATAAACACAGCCGTGAAAAGCAGCTAAACCCCATTATAAAAATAAATTACTTTTAAAAACCCATGAAACAAAGACAGGGAAAGACAGAGAAATTCTTACACAATTCGTTCAGGGGCTGTGATGCAACCTGGATTGACCATATCTAGACCCACAGCTGGATGAGACATAAGGGTGGACACTCTTGGGGCTGAGAGGTTTGGTGAGGTTGGGTGAGCAAACGCAGACCCTTTAAAGTAATACTGCGTGCTACCCATCGCATGGGTCCCAAATCTCCAGGTTCAAGGGCATCTTCCTACATCGAAAACATGCATGAGAAACCCAGAAGATGGTACACCGTGTGATGGGGAAAGGTTTCTAAAACGCACCTCATTTCTCATCTCCTTGTGCTCGGGTTCGCCATTCCAGCCACTTTACTAGCAATCTCCCTACTTGGAGCCTCAGCACCTTTAACCTCCTGTTCCGTACAGGTTGCAATTTGTCCTGAGGATGAACGGGAAGACGGGGAACCAATGAGAGACTAGCTCTTGGTGTTGGGACAGGCACAGGTCACTCTATTTTCCCATCAGGAAGAAGAATTAACCACAGGCTCAGCCTGCCCCCAGGAACCAGAACAGGGCCTGAAGCCATCCTGCGCTTTTGCGGCCAGCTCCCAAAAAAGCGACTTGTAAAATGGAGCTTCAGGGCACTGCAATTCACAAACCTGCAGAGTTATAAATGATAACTCTCGTCCACAAATATATTGAGGGAAGGCAAAGAAGAGGATTTGAAATCAAGGCAGAATTGCAGGAAACAGATTTCAGGAGGTAGATTCGAATCGCCTTTAAAGCACATGAAAAGCGGCAAAACGTTGACAATGATGCCCTTGGCCAAAAAGGGCGTATGCGTTTTTTCCTGAATATATTCAGGAAAAAACGCATACGCCCTTTTTGGCCAACCAAGCAACCTGGAAAGGCAAATCAGCGCTACAAAGAAGTCTCGCTTCCCATCGGTCAAAAGGGCCATGCTGAAAAAAGTGTCAAAACCAGAAATGCAGGACAGGCCATGGAGAAATGGGAGCGTTGCTACACTGATGGGCGGGATGTAAATCGCCAACAGCCACTCTGGAGAAGTGTACGGTGTGTCCTGAAACATCTAAAAAACACAGCTTAGAGAGCATAGGGCACTTCCACTCATGGGGGGATAAAGTGGGAAAATTGAAAATCAGCAAGACACAAGCACCCCAAAGTTTAGGGCTGCTCTGTTGACAAGGACCTCCACTTCATTCCACCTTAAATATCCCAGGAAAGCGAAAAATGGATAAAAAAGTTGTGGTCCTTATGTACAATGGAATATCACTCAGCCATGAAATCAATGTCATAAGGCTAGTAGCAGCATGATGAGTGGATTTAGGTAAGACGATTCTAAGTGAAATAAGTCACACAGAAAAGGACACTTCTCATAAGGTGTCACTTATAGAGGGAATGTAAAAACCGTTACACTTGAACTGAATTACAAAACAGAACAGAGTCACACATGCAGAAAACACACTATGGCTGCTTAACGGGAAAGGTGAGGTGGGGTGATACATAAAACAAGAGTTTCAAATTAGCTCAGATACCGTTCCATAAACCCAATATGTAATAGACAAGACCTACTCCTTGCTCAGAGAACTGGACTCAACACGCCCGATTCACCGCACAAGAATATATCTGACTAGTAATAATCTTAAAACCTATGTATTGATATCTCTCTGTTAGTGTGTCAAGTGGGTGTAAAGCGGCATAAACACAGCCGTGAAAAGCAGCTAAACCCCATTATAAAAATAAATTACTTTTAAAAACCCATGAAACAAAGACAGGGAAAGACAGAGAAATTCTTACACAATTCGTTCAGGGGCTGTGATGCAACCTGGATTGACCATATCTAGACCCACAGCTGGATGAGACATAAGGGTGGACACTCTTGGGGCTGAGAGGTTTGGTGAGGTTGGGTGAGCAAACGCAGACCCTTTAAAGTAATACTGCGTGCTACCCATCGCATGGGTCCCAAATCTCCAGGTTCAAGGGCATCTTCCTACATCGAAAACATGCATGAGAAACCCAGAAGATGGTACACCGTGTGATGGGGAAAGATTTCTAAAACGCACCTCATTTCTCATCTCCTTGTGCTCGGGTTCGCCATTCCAGCCACTTTACTAGCAATCTCCCTACTTGGAGCATCAGCACCTTTAACCTCCTGTTCCGTACAGGTTGCAATTTGTCCTGAGGATGAACGGGAAGACGGGGAACCAATGAGAGACTAGCTCTTGGTGTTGGGACAGGCACAGGTCACTCTATTTTCCCATCAGGAAGAAGAATTAACCACAGGCTCAGCCTGCCCCCAGGAACCAGAACAGGGCCTGAAGCCATCCTGCGCTTTTGCGGCCAGCTCCCAAAAAAGCGACTTGTAAAATGGAGCTTCAGGGCACTGCAATTCACAAACCTGCAGAGTTATAAATGATAACTCTCGTCCACAAATATATTGAGGGAAGGCAAAGAAGAGGATTTGAAATCAAGGCAGAATTGCAGGAAACAGATTTCAGGAGGTAGATTCGAATCGCCTTTAAAGCACATGAAAAGCGGCAAAACGTTGACAATGATGCCCTTGGCCAAAAAGGGCGTATGCGTTTTTTCCTGAATATATTCAGGAAAAAACGCATACGCCCTTTTTGGCCAACCAAGCAACCTGGAAAGGCAAATCAGCGCTACAAAGAAGTCTCGCTTCCCATCGGTCAAAAGGGCCATGCTGAAAAAAGTGTCAAAACCAGAAATGCAGGACAGGCCATGGAGAAATGGGAGCGTTGCTACACTGATGGGCGGGATGTAAATCGCCAACAGCCACTCTGGAGAAGTGTACGTTGTGTCCTGAAACATCTAAAAAACACAGCTTAGAGAGCATAGGGCACTTCCACTCATGGGGGGATAAAGTGGGAAAATTGAAAATCAGCAAGACACAAGCACCCCAAAGTTTAGGGCTGCTTTGTTGACAAGGACCTCCACTTCATTCCACCTTAAATATCCCAGGAAAGCGAAAAATGGATAAAAAAGTTGTGGTCCTTATGTACAATGGAATATCACTCAGCCATGAAATCAATGTCATAAGGCTAGTAGCAGCATGATGAGTGGATTTAGGTAAGACGATTCTAAGTGAAATAAGTCACACAGAAAAGGACACTTCTCATAAGGTGTCACTTATAGAGGGAATGTAAAAACCGTTACACTTGAACTGAATTACAAAACAGAACAGAGTCACACATGCAGAAAACACACTATGGCTTCTTAACGGGAAAGGTGAGGTGGGGTGATACATAAAACAAGAGTTTCAAATTAGCTCAGATACCGTTCCATAAACCCAATATGTAATAGACAAGACCTACTCCTTGCTCAGAGAACTGGACTCAACACGCCCGATTCACCGCACAAGAATATATCTGACTAGTAATAATCTTAAAACCTATGTATTGATATCTCTCTGTTAGTGTGTCAAGTGGGTGTAAAGCGGCATAAACACAGCCGTGAAAAGCAGCTAAACCCCATTATAAAAATAAATTACTTTTAAAAACCCATGAAACAAAGACAGGGAAAGACAGAGAAATTCTTACACAAGTCGTTCAGGGGCTGTGATGCAACCTGGATTGACCATATCTAGACCCACAGCTGGATGAGACATAAGGGTGGACACTCTTGGGGCTGAGAGGTTTGGTGAGGTTGGGTGAGCAAACGCAGACCCTTTAAAGTAATACTGCGTGCTACCCATCGCATGGGTCCCAAATCTCCAGGTTCAAGGGCATCTTCCTACATCGAAAACATGCATGAGAAACCCAGAAGATGGTACACCGTGTGATGGGGAAAGGTTTCTAAAACGCACCTCATTTCTCATCTCCTTGTGCTCGGGTTCGCCATTCCAGCCACTTTACTAGCAATCTCCCTACTTGGAGCATCAGCACCTTTAACCTCCTGTTCCGTACAGGTTGCAATTTGTCCTGAGGATGAACGGGAAGACGGGGAACCAATGAGAGACTAGCTCTTGGTGTTGGGACAGGCACAGGTCACTCTATTTTCCCATCAGGAAGAAGAATTAACCACAGGCTCAGCCTGCCCCCCGGAACCAGAACAGGGCCTGAAGCCATCCTGCGCTTTTGCGGCCAGCTCCCAAAAAAGCGACTTGTAAAATGGAGCCTCAGGGCACTGCAATTCACAAACCTGCAGAGTTATAAATGATAACTCTCGTCCACAAATATATTGAGGGAAGGCAAAGAAGAGGATTTGAAATCAAGGCAGAATTGCAGGAAACAGATTTCAGGAGGTAGATTCGAATCGCCTTTAAAGCACATGAAAAGCGGCAAAACGTTGACAATGATGCCCTTGGCCATAAAGGGCGTATGCGTTTTTTCCTGAATATATTCAGGAAAAAACGCATACGCCCTTTTTGGCCAACCAAGCAACCTGGAAAGGCAAATCAGCGCTACAAAGAAGTCTCGCTTCCCATCGGTCAAAAGGGCCATGCTGAAAAAAGTGTCAAAACCAGAAATGCAGGACAGGCCATGGAGAAATGGGAGCCTTGCTACACTGATGGGCGGGATGTAAATCGCCAACAGCCACTCTGGAGAAGTGTACGGTGTGTCCTGAAACATCTAAAAAACACAGCTTAGAGAGCATAGGGCACTTCCACTCATGGGGGGATAAAGTGGGAAAATTGAAAATCAGCAAGACACAAGCACCCCAAAGTTTAGGGCTGCTCTGTTGACAAGGACCTCCACTTCATTCCACCTTAAATATCCCAGGAAAGCGAAAAATGGATAAAAAAGTTGTGGTCCTTATGTACAATGGAATATCACTCAGCCATGAAATCAATGTCATAAGGCTAGTAGCAGCATGATGAGTGGATTTAGGTAAGACGATTCTAAGTGAAATAAGTCACACAGAAAAGGACACTTCTCATAAGGTGTCACTTATAGAGGGAATGTAAAAACCGTTACACTTGAACTGAATTACAAAACAGAACAGAGTCACACATGCAGAAAACACACTATGGCTGCTTAAAGGGAAAGGTGAGGTGGGGTGATACATAAAACAAGAGTTTCAAATTAGCTCAGATACCGTTCCATAAACCCAATATGTAATAGACAAGACCTACTCCTTGCTCAGAGAACTGCACTCAACACGCCCGATTCACCGCACAAGAATATATCTGACTAGTAATAATCTTAAAACCTATGTATTGATATCTCTCTGTTAGTGTGTCAAGTGGGTGTAAAGCGGCATAAACACAGCCGTGAAAAGCAGCTAAACCCCATTATAAAAATAAATTACTTTTAAAAACCCATGAAACAAAGACAGGGAAAGACAGAGAAATTCTTACACAAGTCGTTCAGGGGCTGTGATGCAACCTGGATTGACCATATCTAGACCCACAGCTGGATGAGACATAAGGGTGGACACTCTTGGGGCTGAGAGGTTTGGTGAGGTTGGGTGAGCAAACGCAGACCCTTTAAAGTAATACTGCGTGCTACCCATCGCATGGGTCCCAAATCTCCAGGTTCAAGGGCATCTTCCTACATCGAAAACATGCATGAGAAACCCAGAAGATGGTACACCGTGTGATGGGGAAAGGTTTCTAAAACGCACCTCATTTCTCATCTCCTTGTGCTCGGGTTCGCCATTCCAGCCACTTTACTAGCAATCTCCCTACTTGGAGCATCAGCACCTTTAACCTCCTGTTCCGTACAGGTTGCAATTTGTCCTGAGGATGAACGGGAAGACGGGGAACCAATGAGAGACTAGCTCTTGGTGTTGGGACAGGCACAGGTCACTCTATTTTCCCATCAGGAAGAAGAATTAACCACAGGCTCAGCCTGCCCCCAGGAACCAGAACAGGGCCTGAAGCCATCCTGCGCTTTTGCGGCCAGCTCCCAAAAAAGCGACTTGTAAAATGGAGCTTCAGGGCACTGCAATTCACAAACCTGCAGAGTTATAAATGATAACTCTCGTCCACAAATATATTGAGGGAAGGCAAAGAAGAGGATTTGAAATCAAGGCAGAATTGCAGGAAACAGATTTCAGGAGGTAGATTCGAATCGCCTTTAAAGCACATGAAAAGCGGCAAAACGTTGACAATGATGCCCTTGGCCAAAAAGGGCGTATGCGTTTTTTCCTGAATATATTCAGGAAAAAACGCATACGCCCTTTTTGGCCAACCAAGCAACCTGGAAAGGCAAATCAGCGCTACAAAGAAGTCTCGCTTCCCATCGGTCAAAAGGGCCATGCTGAAAAAAGTGTCAAAACCAGAAATGCAGGACAGGCCATGGAGAAATGGGAGCGTTGCTACACTGATGGGCGGGATGTAAATCGCCAACAGCCACTCTGGAGAAGTGTACGGTGTGTCCTGAAACATCTAAAAAACACAGCTTAGAGAGCATAGGGCACTTCCACTCATGGGGGGATAAAGTGGGAAAATTGAAAATCAGCAAGACACAAGCACCCCAAAGTTTAGGGCTGCTCTGTTGACAAGGACCTCCACTTCATTCCACCTTAAATATCCCAGGAAAGCGAAAAATGGATAAAAAAGTTGTGGTCCTTATGTACAATGGAATATCACTCAGCCATGAAATCAATGTCATAAGGCTAGTAGCAGCATGATGAGTGGATTTAGGTAAGACGATTCTAAGTGAAATAAGTCACACAGAAAAGGACACTTCTCATAAGGTGTCACTTATAGAGGGAATGTAAAAACCGTTACACTTGAACTGAATTACAAAACAGAACAGAGTCACACATGCAGAAAACACACTATGGCTGCTTAACGGGAAAGGTGAGGTGGGGTGATACATAAAACAAGAGTTTCAAATTAGCTCAGATACCGTTCCATAAACCCAATATGTAATAGACAAGACCTACTCCTTGCTCAGAGAACTGGACTCAACACGCCCGATTCACCGCACAAGAATATATCTGACTAGTAATAATCTTAAAACCTATGTATTGATATCTCTCTGTTAGTGTGTCAAGTGGGTGTAAAGCGGCATAAACACAGCCGTGAAAAGCAGCTAAACCCCATTATAAAAATAAATTACTTTTAAAAACCCATGAAACAAAGACAGGGAAAGACAGAGAAATTCTTACACAATTCGTTCAGGGGCTGTGATGCAACCTGGATTGACCATATCTAGACCCACAGCTGGATGAGACATAAGGGTGGACACTCTTGGGGCTGAGAGGGTTGGTGAGGTTGGGTGAGCAAACGCAGACCCTTTAAAGTAATACTGCGTGCTACCCATCGCATGGGTCCCAAATCTCCAGGTTCAAGGGCATCTTCCTACATCGAAAACATGCATGAGAAACCCAGAAGATGGTACACCGTGTGATGGGGAAAGGTTTCTAAAACGCACCTCATTTCTCATCTCCTTGTGCTCGGGTTCGCCATTCCAGCCACTTTACTAGCAATCTCCCTACTTGGAGCATCAGCACCTTTAACCTCCTGTTCCGTACAGGTTGCAATTTGTCCTGAGGATGAACGGGAAGACGGGGAACCAATGAGAGACTAGCTCTTGGTGTTGGGACAGGCACAGGTCACTCTATTTTCCCATCAGGAAGAAGAATTAACCACAGGCTCAGCCTGCCCCCAGGAACCAGAACAGGGCCTGAAGCCATCCTGCGCTTTTGCGGCCAGCTCCCAAAAAAGCGACTTGTAAAATGGAGCTTCAGGGCACTGCAATTCACAAACCTGCAGAGTTATAAATGATAACTCTCGTCCACAAATATATTGAGGGAAGGCAAAGAAGAGGATTTGAAATCAAGGCAGAATTGCAGGAAACAGATTTCAGGAGGTAGATTCGAATCGCCTTTAAAGCACATGAAAAGCGGCAAAACGTTGACAATGATGCCCTTGGCCAAAAAGGGCGTATGCGTTTTTTCCTGAATATATTCAGGAAAAAACGCATACGCCCTTTTTGGCCAACCAAGCAACCTGGAAAGGCAAATCAGCGCTACAAAGAAGTCTCGCTTCCCATCGGTCAAAAGGGCCATGCTGAAAAAAGTGTCAAAACCAGAAATGCAGGACAGGCCATGGAGAAATGGGAGCGTTGCTACACTGATGGGCGGGATGTAAATCGCCAACAGCCACTCTGGAGAAGTGTACGGTGTGTCCTGAAACATCTAAAAAACACAGCTTAGAGAGCATAGGGCACTTCCACTCATGGGGGGATAAAGTGGGAAAATTGAAAATCAGCAAGACACAAGCACCCCAAAGTTTAGGGCTGCTCTGTTGACAAGGACCTCCACTTCATTCCACCTTAAATATCCCAGGAAAGCGAAAAATGGATAAAAAAGTTGTGGTCCTTATGTACAATGGAATATCACTCAGCCATGAAATCAATGTCATAAGGCTAGTAGCAGCATGATGAGTGGATTTAGGTAAGACGATTCTAAGTGAAATAAGTCACACAGAAAAGGACACTTCTCATAAGGTGTCACTTATAGACGGAATGTAAAAACCGTTACACTTGAACTGAATTACAAAACAGAACAGAGTCACACATGCAGAAAACACACTATGGCTGCTTAACGGGAAAGGTGAGGTGGGGTGATACATAAAACAAGAGTTTCAAATTAGCTCAGATACCGTTCCATAAACCCAATATGTAATAGACAAGACCTACTCCTTGCTCAGAGAACTGGACTCAACACGCCCGATTCACCGCACAAGAATATATCTGACTAGTAATAATCTTAAAACCTATGTATTGATATCTCTCTGTTAGTGTGTCAAGTGGGTGTAAAGCGGCATAAACACAGCCGTGAAAAGCAGCTAAACCCCATTATAAAAATAAATTACTTTTAAAAACCCATGAAACAAAGACAGGGAAAGACAGAGAAATTCTTACACAATTCGTTCAGGGGCTGTGATGCAACCTGGATTGACCATATCTAGACCCACAGCTGGATGAGACATAAGGGTGGACACTCTTGGGGCTGAGAGGTTTGGTGAGGTTGGGTGAGCAAACGCAGACCCTTTAAAGTAATACTGCGTGCTACCCATCGCATGGGTCCCAAATCTCCAGGTTCAAGGGCATCTTCCTACATCGAAAACATGCATGAGAAACCCAGAAGATGGTACACCGTGTGATGGGGAAAGGTTTCTAAAACGCACCTCATTTCTCATCTCCTTGTGCTCGGGTTCGCCATTCCAGCCACTTTACTAGCAATCTCCCTACTTGGAGCATCAGCACCTTTAACCTCCTGTTCCGTACAGGTTGCAATTTGTCCTGAGGATGAACGGGAAGACGGGGAACCAATGAGAGACTAGCTCTTGGTGTTGGGACAGGCACAGGTCACTCTATTTTCCCATCAGGAAGAAGAATTAACCACAGGCTCAGCCTGACCCCAGGAACCAGAACAGGGCCTGAAGCCATCCTGCGCTTTTGCGGCCAGCTCCCAAAAAAGCGACTTGTAAAATGGAGCTTCAGGGCACTGCAATTCACAAACCTGCAGAGTTATAAATGATAACTCTCGTCCACAAATATATTGAGGGAAGGCAAAGAAGAGGATTTGAAATCAAGGCAGAATTGCAGGAAACAGATTTCAGGAGGTAGATTCGAATCGCCTTTAAAGCACATGAAAAGCGGCAAAACGTTGACAATGATGCCCTTGGCCAAAAAGGGCGTATGCGTTTTTTCCTGAATATATTCAGGAAAAAACGCATACGCCCTTTTTGGCCAACCAAGCAACCTGGAAAGGCAAATCAGCGCTACAAAGAAGTCTCGCTTCCCATCGGTCAAAAGGGCCATGCTGAAAAAAGTGTCAAAACCAGAAATGCAGGACAGGCCATGGAGAAATGGGAGCGTTGCTACACTGATGGGCGGGATGTAAATCGCCAACAGCCACTCTGGAGAAGTGTACGTTGTGTCCTGAAACATCTAAAAAACACAGCTTAGAGAGCATAGGGCACTTCCACTCATGGGGGGATAAAGTGGGAAAATTGAAAATCAGCAAGACACAAGCACCCCAAAGTTTAGGGCTGCTCTGTTGACAAGGACCTCCACTTCATTCCACCTTAAATATCCCAGGAAAGCGAAAAATGGATAAAAAAGTTGTGGTCCTTATGTACAATGGAATATCACTCAGCCATGAAATCAATGTCATAAGGCTAGTAGCAGCATGATGAGTGGATTTAGGTAAGACGATTCTAAGTGAAATAAGTCACACAGAAAAGGACACTTCTCATAAGGTGTCACTTATAGAGGGAATGTAAAAACCGTTACACTTGAACTGAATTACAAAACAGAACAGAGTCACACATGCAGAAAACACACTATGGCTTCTTAACGGGAAAGGTGAGGTGGGGTGATACATAAAACAAGAGTTTCAAATTAGCTCAGATACCGTTCCATAAACCCAATATGTAATAGACAAGACCTACTCCTTGCTCAGAGAACTGGACTCAACACGCCCGATTCACCGCACAAGAATATATCTGACTAGTAATAATCTTAAAACCTATGTATTGATATCTCTCTGTTAGTGTGTCAAGTGGGTGTAAAGCGGCATAAACACAGCCGTGAAAAGCAGCTAAACCCCATTATAAAAATAAATTACTTTTAAAAACCCATGAAACAAAGACAGGGAAAGACAGAGAAATTCTTACACAAGTCGTTCAGGGGCTGTGATGCAACCTGGATTGACCATATCTAGACCCACAGCTGGATGAGACATAAGGGTGGACACTCTTGGGGCTGAGAGGTTTGGTGAGGTTGGGTGAGCAAACGCAGACCCTTTAAAGTAATACTGCGTGCTACCCATCGCATGGGTCCCAAATCTCCAGGTTCAAGGGCATCTTCCTACATCGAAAACATGCATGAGAAACCCAGAAGATGGTACACCGTGTGATGGGGAAAGGTTTCTAAAACGCACCTCATTTCTCATCTCCTTGTGCTCGGGTTCGCCATTCCAGCCACTTTACTAGCAATCTCCCTACTTGGAGCATCAGCACCTTTAACCTCCTGTTCCGTACAGGTTGCAATTTGTCCTGAGGATGTACGGGAAGACGGGGAACCAATGAGAGACTAGCTCTTGGTGTTGGGACAGGCACAGGTCACTCTATTTTCCCATCAGGAAGAAGAATTAACCACAGGCTCAGCCTGCCCCCCGGAACCAGAACAGGGCCTGAAGCCATCCTGCGCTTTTGCGGCCAGCTCCCAAAAAAGCGACTTGTAAAATGGAGCTTCAGGGCACTGCAATTCACAAACCTGCAGAGTTATAAATGATAACTCTCGTCCACAAATATATTGAGGGAAGGCAAAGAAGAGGATTTGAAATCAAGGCAGAATTGCAGGAAGCAGATTTCAGGAGGTAGATTCGAATCGCCTTTAAAGCACATGAAAAGCGGCAAAACGTTGACAATGATGCCCTTGGCCAAAAAGGGCGTATGCGTTTTTTCCTGAATATATTCAGGAAAAAACGCATACGCCCTTTTTGGCCAACCAAGCAACCTGGAAAGGCAAATCAGCGCTACAAAGAAGTCTCGCTTCCCATCGGTCAAAAGGGCCATGCTGAAAAAAGTGTCAAAACCAGAAATGCAGGACAGGCCATGGAGAAATGGGAGCGTTGCTACACTGATGGGCGGGATGTAAATCGCCAACAGCCACTCTGGAGAAGTGTACGGTGTGTCCTGAAACATCTAAAAAACACAGCTTAGAGAGCATAGGGCACTTCCACTCATGGGGGGATAAAGTGGGAAAATTGAAAATCAGCAAGACACAAGCACCCCAAAGTTTAGGGCTGCTCTGTTGACAAGGACCTCCACTTCATTCCACCTTAAATATCCCAGGAAAGCGAAAAATGGATAAAAAAGTTGTGGTCCTTATGTACAATGGAATATCACTCAGCCATGAAATCAATGTCATAAGGCTAGTAGCAGCATGATGAGTGGATTTAGGTAAGACGATTCTAAGTGAAATAAGTCACACAGAAAAGGACACTTCTCATAAGGTGTCACTTATAGAGGGAATGTAAAAACCGTTACACTTGAACTGAATTACAAAACAGAACAGAGTCACACATGCAGAAAACACACTATGGCTGCTTAACGGGAAAGGTGAGGTGGGGTGATACATAAAACAAGAGTTTCAAATTAGCTCAGATACCGTTCCATAAACCCAATATGTAATAGACAAGACCTACTCCTTGCTCAGAGAACTGGACTCAACACGCCCGATTCACCGCACAAGAATATATCTGACTAGTAATAATCTTAAAACCTATGTATTGATATCTCTCTGTTAGTGTGTCAAGTGGGTGTAAAGCGGCATAAACACAGCCGTGAAAAGCAGCTAAACCCCATTATAAAAATAAATTACTTTTAAAAACCCATGAAACAAAGACAGGGAAAGACAGAGAAATTCTTACACAATTCGTTCAGGGGCTGTGATGCAACCTGGATTGACCATATCTAGACCCACAGCTGGATGAGACATAAGGGTGGACACTCTTGGGGCTGAGAGGTTTGGTGAGGTTGGGTGAGCAAACGCAGACCCTTTAAAGTAATACTGCGTGCTACCCATCGCATGGGTCCCAAATCTCCAGGTTCAAGGGCATCTTCCTACATCGAAAACATGCATGAGAAACCCAGAAGATGGTACACCGTGTGATGGGGAAAGGTTTCTAAAACGCACCTCATTTCTCATCTCCTTGTGCTCGGGTTCGCCATTCCAGCCACTTTACTAGCAATCTCCCTACTTGGAGCATCAGCACCTTTAACCTCCTGTTCCGTACAGATTGCAATTTGTCCTGAGGATGAACGGGAAGACGGGGAACCAATGAGAGACTAGCTCTTGGTGTTGGGACAGGCACAGGTCACTCTATTTTCCCATCAGGAAGAAGAATTAACCACAGGCTCAGCCTGCCCCCCGGAACCAGAACAGGGCCTGAAGCCATCCTGCGCTTTTGCGGCCAGCTCCCAAAAAAGCGACTTGTAAAATGGAGCCTCAGGGCACTGCAATTCACAAACCTGCAGAGTTATAAATGATAACTCTCGTCCACAAATATATTGAGGGAAGGCAAAGAAGAGGATTTGAAATCAAGGCAGAATTGCAGGAAACAGATTTCAGGAGGTAGATTCGAATCGCCTTTAAAGCACATGAAAAGCGGCAAAACGTTGACAATGATGCCCTTGGCCAAAAAGGGCGTATGCGTTTTTTCCTGAATATATTCAGGAAAAAACGCATACGCCCTTTTTGGCCAACCAAGCAACCTGGAAAGGCAAATCAGCGCTACAAAGAAGTCTCGCTTCCCATCGGTCAAAAGGGCCATGCTGAAAAAAGTGTCAAAACCAGAAATGCAGGACAGGCCATGGAGAAATGGGAGCCTTGCTACACTGATGGGCGGGATGTAAATCGCCAACAGCCACTCTGGAGAAGTGTACGGTGTGTCCTGAAACATCTAAAAAACACAGCTTAGAGAGCATAGGGCACTTCCACTCATGGGGGGATAAAGTGGGAAAATTGAAAATCAGCAAGACACAAGCACCCCAAAGTTTAGGGCTGCTCTGTTGACAAAGACCTCCACTTCATTCCACCTTAAATATCCCAGGAAAGCGAAAAATGGATAAAAAAGTTGTGGTCCTTATGTACAATGGAATATCACTCAGCCATGAAATCAATGTCATAAGGCTAGTAGCAGCATGATGAGTGGATTTAGGTAAGACGATTCTAAGTGAAATAAGTCACACAGAAAAGGACACTTCTCATAAGGTGTCACTTATAGAGGGAATGTAAAAACCGTTACACTTGAACTGAATTACAAAACAGAACAGAGTCACACATGCAGAAAACACACTATGGCTGCTTAACGGGAAAGGTGAGGTGGGGTGATACATAAAACAAGAGTTTCAAATTAGCTCAGATACCGTTCCATAAACCCAATATGTAATAGACAAGACCTACTCCTTGCTCAGAGAACTGCACTCAACACGCCCGATTCACCGCACAAGAATATATCTGACTAGTAATAATCTTAAAACCTATGTATTGATATCTCTCTGTTAGTGTGTCAAGTGGGTGTAAAGCGGCATAAACACAGCCGTGAAAAGCAGCTAAACCCCATTATAAAAATAAATTACTTTTAAAAACCCATGAAACAAAGACAGGGAAAGACAGAGAAATTCTTACACAAGTCGTTCAGGGGCTGTGATGCAACCTGGATTGACCATATCTAGACCCACAGCTGGATGAGACATAAGGGTGGACACTCTTGGGGCTGAGAGGTTTGGTGAGGTTGGGTGAGCAAACGCAGACCCTTTAAAGTAATACTGCGTGCTACCCATCGCATGGGTCCCAAATCTCCAGGTTCAAGGGCATCTTCCTACATCGAAAACATGCATGAGAAACCCAGAAGATGGTACACCGTGTGATGGGGAAAGGTTTCTAAAACGCACCTCATTTCTCATCTCCTTGTGCTCGGGTTCGCCATTCCAGCCACTTTACTAGCAATCTCCCTACTTGGAGCATCAGCACCTTTAACCTCCTGTTCCGTACAGGTTGCAATTTGTCCTGAGGATGAACGGGAAGACGGGGAACCAATGAGAGACTAGCTCTTGGTGTTGGGACAGGCACAGGTCACTCTATTTTCCCATCAGGAAGAAGAATTAACCACAGGCTCAGCCTGCCCCCCGGAACCAGAACAGGGCCTGAAGCCATCCTGCGCTTTTGCGGCCAGCTCCCAAAAAAGCGACTTGTAAAATGGAGCTTCAGGGCACTGCAATTCACAAACCTGCAGAGTTATAAATGATAACTCTCGTCCACAAATATATTGAGGGAAGGCAAAGAAGAGGATTTGAAATCAAGGCAGAATTGCAGGAAACAGATTTCAGGAGGTAGGATTCGAATCGCCTTTAAAGCACATGAAAAGCGGCAAAACGTTGACAATGATGCCCTTGGCCAAAAAGGGCGTATGCGTTTTTTCCTGAATATATTCAGGAAAAAACGCATACGCCCTTTTTGGCCAACCAAGCAACCTGGAAAGGCAAATCAGCGCTACAAAGAAGTCTCGCTTCCCATCGGTCAAAAGGGCCATGCTGAAAAAAGTGTCAAAACCAGAAATGCAGGACAGGCCATGGAGAAATGGGAGCCTTGCTACACTGATGGGCGGGATGTAAATCGCCAACAGCCACTCTGGAGAAGTGTACGGTGTGTCCTGAAACATCTAAAAAACACAGCTTAGAGAGCATAGGGCACTTCCACTCATGGGGGGATAAAGTGGGAAAATTGAAAATCAGCAAGACACAAGCACCCCAAAGTTTAGGGCTGCTCTGTTGACAAGGACCTCCACTTCATTCCACCTTAAATATCCCAGGAAAGCGAAAAATGGATAAAAAAAGTTGTGGTCCTTATGTACAATGGAATATCACTCAGCCATGAAATCAATGTCATAAGGCTAGTAGCAGCATGATGAGTGGATTTAGGTAAGACGATTCTAAGTGAAATAAGTCACACAGAAAAGGACACTTCTCATAAGGTGTCACTTATAGAGGGAATGTAAAAACCGTTACACTTGAACTGAATTACAAAACAGAACAGAGTCACACATGCAGAAAACACACTATGGCTGCTTAACGGGAAAGGTGAGGTGGGGTGATACATAAAACAAGAGTTTCAAATTAGCTCAGATACCGTTCCATAAACCCAATATGTAATAGACAAGACCTACTCCTTGCTCAGAGAACTGGACTCAACACGCCCGATTCACCGCACAAGAATATATCTGACTAGTAATAATCTTAAAATCTATGTATTGATATCTCTCTGTTAGTGTGTCAAGTGGGTGTAAAGCGGCATAAACACAGCCGTGAAAAGCAGCTAAACCCCATTATAAAAATAAATTACTTTTAAAAACCCATGAAACAAAGACAGGGAAAGACAGAGACATTCTTACACAATTCGTTCAGGGGCTGTGATGCAACCTGGATTGACCATATCTAGACCCACAGCTGGATGAGACATAAGGGTGGACACTCTTGGGGCTGAGAGGTTTGGTGAGGTTGGGTGAGCAAACGCAGACCCTTTAAAGTAATACTGCGTGCTACCCATCGCATGGGTCCCAAATCTCCAGGTTCAAGGGCATCTTCCTACATCGAAAACATGCATGAGAAACCCAGAAGATGGTACACCGTGTGATGGGGAAAGGTTTCTAAAACGCACCTCATTTCTCATCTCCTTGTGCTCGGGTTCGCCATTCCAGCCACTTTACTAGCAATCTCCCTACTTGGAGCATCAGCACCTTTAACCTCCTGTTCCGTACAGGTTGCAATTTGTCCTGAGGATGAACGGGAAGACGGGGAACCAATGAGAGACTAGCTCTTGGTGTTGGGACAGGCACAGGTCACTCTATTTTCCCATCAGGAAGAAGAATTAACCACAGGCTCAGCCTGCCCCCCGGAACCAGAACAGGGCCTGAAGCCATCCTGCGCTTTTGTGGCCAGCTCCCAAAAAAGCGACTTGTAAAATGGAGCCTCAGGGCACTGCAATTCACAAACCTGCAGAGTTATAAATGATAACTCTCGTCCACAAATATATTGAGGGAAGGCAAAGAAGAGGATTTGAAATCAAGGCAGAATTGCAGGAAACAGATTTCAGGAGGTAGATTCGAATCGCCTTTAAAGCACATGAAAAGCGGCAAAACGTTGACAATGATGCCCTTGGCCAAAAAGGGCGTATGCGTTTTTTCCTGAATATATTCAGGAAAAAACGCATACGCCCTTTTTGGCCAACCAAGCAACCTGGAAAGGCAAATCAGCGCTACAAAGAAGTCTCGCTTCCCATCGGTCAAAAGGGCCATGCTGAAAAAAGTGTCAAAACCAGAAATGCAGGACAGGCCATGGAGAAATGGGAGCGTTGCTACACTGATGGGCGGGATGTAAATCGCCAACAGCCACTCTGGAGAAGTGTACGGTGTGTCCTGAAACATCTAAAAAACACAGCTTAGAGAGCATAGGGCACTTCCACTCATGGGGGGATAAAGTGGGAAAATTGAAAATCAGCAAGACACAAGCACCCCAAAGTTTAGGGCTGCTCTGTTGACAAGGACCTCCACTTCATTCCACCTTAAATATCCCAGGAAAGCGAAAAATGGATAAAAAAGTTGTGGTCCTTATGTACAATGGAATATCACTCAGCCATGAAATCAATGTCATAAGGCTAGTAGCAGCATGATGAGTGGATTTAGGTAAGACGATTCTAAGTGAAATAAGTCACACAGAAAAGGACACTTCTCATAAGGTGTCACTTATAGAGGGAATGTAAAAACCGTTACACTTGAACTGAATTACAAAACAGAACAGAGTCACACATGCAGAAAACACACTATGGCTGCTTAAAGGGAAAGGTGAGGTGGGGTGATACATAAAACAAGAGTTTCAAATTAGCTCAGATACCGTTCCATAAACCCAATATGTAATAGACAAGACCTACTCCTTGCTCAGAGAACTGCACTCAACACGCCCGATTCACCGCACAAGAATATATCTGACTAGTAATAATCTTAAAACCTATGTATTGATATCTCTCTGTTAGTGTGTCAAGTGGGTGTAAAGCGGCATAAACACAGCCGTGAAAAGCAGCTAAACCCCATTATAAAAATAAATTACTTTTAAAAACCCATGAAACAAAGACAGGGAAAGACAGAGAAATTCTTACACAAGTCGTTCAGGGGCTGTGATGCAACCTGGATTGACCATATCTAGACCCACAGCTGGATGAGACATAAGGGTGGACACTCTTGGGGCTGAGAGGTTTGGTGAGGTTGGGTGAGCAAACGCAGACCCTTTAAAGTAATACTGCGTGCTACCCATCGCATGGGTCCCAAATCTCCAGGTTCAAGGGCATCTTCCTACATCGAAAACATGCATGAGAAACCCAGAAGATGGTACACCGTGTGATGGGGAAAGGTTTCTAAAACGCACCTCATTTCTCATCTCCTTGTGCTCGGGTTCGCCATTCCAGCCACTTTACTAGCAATCTCCCTACTTGGAGCATCAGCACCTTTAACCTCCTGTTCCGTACAGGTTGCAATTTGTCCTGAGGATGAACGGGAAGACGGGGAACCAATGAGAGACTAGCTCTTGGTGTTGGGACAGGCACAGGTCACTCTATTTTCCCATCAGGAAGAAGAATTAACCACAGGCTCAGCCTGCCCCCC
The DNA here is from genome assembly GCF_965194825.1 of Balaenoptera physalus. NCBI lineage: Eukaryota > Metazoa > Chordata > Mammalia > Artiodactyla > Balaenopteridae > Balaenoptera > Balaenoptera physalus. Next base: position 654,584 of record NW_028126375.1, read on the forward strand.
GGAACCAGAACAGGGCCTGAAGCCATCCTGCGCTTTTGCGGCCAGCTCCCAAAAAAGCGACTTGTAAAATGGAGCTTCAGGGCACTGCAATTCACAAACCTGCAGAGTTATAAATGATAACTCTCGTCCACAAATATATTGAGGGAAGGCAAAGAAGAGGATTTGAAATCAAGGCAGAATTGCAGGAAGCAGATTTCAGGAGGTAGATTCGAATCGCCTTTAAAGCACATGAAAAGCGGCAAAACGTTGACAATGATGCCCTTGGCCAAAAAGGGCGTATGCGTTTTTTCCTGAATATATTCAGGAAAAAACGCATACGCCCTTTTTGGCCAACCAAGCAACCTGGAAAGGCAAATCAGCGCTACAAAGAAGTCTCGCTTCCCATCGGTCAAAAGGGCCATGCTGAAAAAAGTGTCAAAACCAGAAATGCAGGACAGGCCATGGAGAAATGGGAGCGTTGCTACACTGATGGGCGGGATGTAAATCGCCAACAGCCACTCTGGAGAAGTGTACGGTGTGTCCTGAAACATCTAAAAAACACAGCTTAGAGAGCATAGGGCACTTCCACTCATGGGGGGATAAAGTGGGAAAATTGAAAATCAGCAAGACACAAGCACCCCAAAGTTTAGGGCTGCTCTGTTGACAAGGACCTCCACTTCATTCCACCTTAAATATCCCAGGAAAGCGAAAAATGGATAAAAAAGTTGTGGTCCTTATGTACAATGGAATATCACTCAGCCATGAAATCAATGTCATAAGGCTAGTAGCAGCATGATGAGTGGATTTAGGTAAGACGATTCTAAGTGAAATAAGTCACACAGAAAAGGACACTTCTCATAAGGTGTCACTTATAGAGGGAATGTAAAAACCGTTACACTTGAACTGAATTACAAAACAGAACAGAGTCACACATGCAGAAAACACACTATGGCTGCTTAACGGGAAAGGTGAGGTGGGGTGATACATAAAACAAGAGTTTCAAATTAGCTCAGATACCGTTCCATAAACCCAATATGTAATAGACAAGACCTACTCCTTGCTCAGAGAACTGGACTCAACACGCCCGATTCACCGCACAAGAATATATCTGACTAGTAATAATCTTAAAACCTATGTATTGATATCTCTCTGTTAGTGTGTCAAGTGGGTGTAAAGCGGCATAAACAGAGCCGTGAAAAGCAGCTAAACCCCATTATAAAAATAAATTACTTTTAAAAACCCATGAAACAAAGACAGGGAAAGACAGAGAAATTCTTACACAATTCGTTCAGGGGCTGTGATGCAACCTGGATTGACCATATCTAGACCCACAGCTGGATGAGACATAAGGGTGGACACTCTTGGGGCTGAGAGGTTTGGTGAGGTTGGGTGAGCAAACGCAGACCCTTTAAAGTAATACTGCGTGCTACCCATCGCATGGGTCCCAAATCTCCAGGTTCAAGGGCATCTTCCTACATCGAAAACATGCATGAGAAACCCAGAAGATGGTACACCGTGTGATGGGGAAAGGTTTCTAAAACGCACCTCATTTCTCATCTCCTTGTGCTCGGGTTCGCCATTCCAGCCACTTTACTAGCAATCTCCCTACTTGGAGCATCAGCACCTTTAACCTCCTGTTCCGTACAGATTGCAATTTGTCCTGAGGATGAACGGGAAGACGGGGAACCAATGAGAGACTAGCTCTTGGTGTTGGGACAGGCACAGGTCACTCTATTTTCCCATCAGGAAGAAGAATTAACCACAGGCTCAGCCTGCCCCCCGGAACCAGAACAGGGCCTGAAGCCATCCTGCGCTTTTGCGGCCAGCTCCCAAAAAAGCGACTTGTAAAATGGAGCCTCAGGGCACTGCAATTCACAAACCTGCAGAGTTATAAATGATAACTCTCGTCCACAAATATATTGAGGGAAGGCAAAGAAGAGGATTTGAAATCAAGGCAGAATTGCAGGAAACAGATTTCAGGAGGTAGATTCGAATCGCCTTTAAAGCACATGAAAAGCGGCAAAACGTTGACAATGATGCCCTTGGCCAAAAAGGGCGTATGCGTTTTTTCCTGAATATATTCAGGAAAAAACGCATACGCCCTTTTTGGCCAACCAAGCAACCTGGAAAGGCAAATCAGCGCTACAAAGAAGTCTCGCTTCCCATCGGTCAAAAGGGCCATGCTGAAAAAAGTGTCAAAACCAGAAATGCAGGACAGGCCATGGAGAAATGGGAGCCTTGCTACACTGATGGGCGGGATGTAAATCGCCAACAGCCACTCTGGAGAAGTGTACGGTGTGTCCTGAAACATCTAAAAAACACAGCTTAGAGAGCATAGGGCACTTCCACTCATGGGGGGATAAAGTGGGAAAATTGAAAATCAGCAAGACACAAGCACCCCAAAGTTTAGGGCTGCTCTGTTGACAAAGACCTCCACTTCATTCCACCTTAAATATCCCAGGAAAGCGAAAAATGGATAAAAAAGTTGTGGTCCTTATGTACAATGGAATATCACTCAGCCATGAAATCAATGTCATAAGGCTAGTAGCAGCATGATGAGTGGATTTAGGTAAGACGATTCTAAGTGAAATAAGTCACACAGAAAAGGACACTTCTCATAAGGTGTCACTTATAGAGGGAATGTAAAAACCGTTACACTTGAACTGAATTACAAAACAGAACAGAGTCACACATGCAGAAAACACACTATGGCTGCTTAACGGGAAAGGTGAGGTGGGGTGATACATAAAACAAGAGTTTCAAATTAGCTCAGATACCGTTCCATAAACCCAATATGTAATAGACAAGACCTACTCCTTGCTCAGAGAACTGCACTCAACACGCCCGATTCACCGCACAAGAATATATCTGACTAGTAATAATCTTAAAACCTATGTATTGATATCTCTCTGTTAGTGTGTCAAGTGGGTGTAAAGCGGCATAAACACAGCCGTGAAAAGCAGCTAAACCCCATTATAAAAATAAATTACTTTTAAAAACCCATGAAACAAAGACAGGGAAAGACAGAGAAATTCTTACACAAGTCGTTCAGGGGCTGTGATGCAACCTGGATTGACCATATCTAGACCCACAGCTGGATGAGACATAAGGGTGGACACTCTTGGGGCTGAGAGGTTTGGTGAGGTTGGGTGAGCAAACGCAGACCCTTTAAAGTAATACTGCGTGCTACCCATCGCATGGGTCCCAAATCTCCAGGTTCAAGGGCATCTTCCTACATCGAAAAGATGCATGAGAAACCCAGAAGATGGTACACCGTGTGATGGGGAAAGGTTTCTAAAACGCACCTCATTTCTCATCTCCTTGTGCTCGGGTTCGCCATTCCAGCCACTTTACTAGCAATCTCCCTACTTGGAGCATCAGCACCTTTAACCTCCTGTTCCGTACAGGTTGCAATTTGTCCTGAGGATGAACGGGAAGACGGGGAACCAATGAGAGACTAGCTCTTGGTGTTGGGACAGGCACAGGTCACTCTATTTTCCCATCAGGAAGAAGAATTAACCACAGGCTCAGCCTGCCCCCCGGAACCAGAACAGGGCCTGAAGCCATCCTGCGCTTTTGCGGCCAGCTCCCAAAAAAGCGACTTGTAAAATGGAGCTTCAGGGCACTGCAATTCACAAACCTGCAGAGTTATAAATGATAACTCTCGTCCACAAATATATTGAGGGAAGGCAAAGAAGAGGATTTGAAATCAAGGCAGAATTGCAGGAAACAGATTTCAGGAGGTAGATTCGAATCGCCTTTAAAGCACATGAAAAGCGGCAAAACGTTGACAATGATGCCCTTGGCCAAAAAGGGCGTATGCGTTTTTTCCTGAATATATTCAGGAAAAAACGCATACGCCCTTTTTGGCCAACCAAGCAACCTGGAAAGGCAAATCAGCGCTACAAAGAAGTCTCGCTTCCCATCGGTCAAAAGGGCCATGCTGAAAAAAGTGTCAAAACCAGAAATGCAGGACAGGCCATGGAGAAATGGGAGCGTTGCTACACTGATGGGCGGGATGTAAATCGCCAACAGCCACTCTGGAGAAGTGTACGGTGTGTCCTGAAACATCTAAAAAACACAGCTTAGAGAGCATAGGGCACTTCCACTCATGGGGGGATAAAGTGGGAAAATTGAAAATCAGCAAGACACAAGCACCCCAAAGTTTAGGGCTGCTCTGTTGACAAGGACCTCCACTTCATTCCACCTTAAATATCCCAGGAAAGCGAAAAATGGATAAAAAAAGTTGTGGTCCTTATGTACAATGGAATATCACTCAGCCATGAAATCAATGTCATAAGGCTAGTAGCAGCATGATGAGTGGATTTAGGTAAGACGATTCTAAGTGAAATAAGTCACACAGAAAAGGACACTTCTCATAAGGTGTCACTTATAGAGGGAATGTAAAAACCGTTACACTTGAACTGAATTACAAAACAGAACAGAGTCACACATGCAGAAAACACACTATGGCTGCTTAACGGGAAAGGTGAGGTGGGGTGATACATAAAACAAGAGTTTCAAATTAGCTCAGATACCGTTCCATAAACCCAATATGTAATAGACAAGACCTACTCCTTGCTCAGAGAACTGGACTCAACACGCCCGATTCACCGCACAAGAATATATCTGACTAGTAATAATCTTAAAATCTATGTATTGATATCTCTCTGTTAGTGTGTCAAGTGGGTGTAAAGCGGCATAAACACAGCCGTGAAAAGCAGCTAAACCCCATTATAAAAATAAATTACTTTTAAAAACCCATGAAACAAAGACAGGGAAAGACAGAGACATTCTTACACAATTCGTTCAGGGGCTGTGATGCAACCTGGATTGACCATATCTAGACCCACAGCTGGATGAGACATAAGGGTGGACACTCTTGGGGCTGAGAGGTTTGGTGAGGTTGGGTGAGCAAACGCAGACCCTTTAAAGTAATACTGCGTGCTACCCATCGCATGGGTCCCAAATCTCCAGGTTCAAGGGCATCTTCCTACATCGAAAACATGCATGAGAAACCCAGAAGATGGTACACCGTGTGATGGGGAAAGGTTTCTAAAACGCACCTCATTTCTCATCTCCTTGTGCTCGGGTTCGCCATTCCAGCCACTTTACTAGCAATCTCCCTACTTGGAGCATCAGCACCTTTAACCTCCTGTTCCGTACAGGTTGCAATTTGTCCTGAGGATGAACGGGAAGACGGGGAACCAATGAGAGACTAGCTCTTGGTGTTGGGACAGGCACAGGTCACTCTATTTTCCCATCAGGAAGAAGAATTAACCACAGGCTCAGCCTGCCCCCCGGAACCAGAACAGGGCCTGAAGCCATCCTGCGCTTTTGTGGCCAGCTCCCAAAAAAGCGACTTGTAAAATGGAGCCTCAGGGCACTGCAATTCACAAACCTGCAGAGTTATAAATGATAACTCTCGTCCACAAATATATTGAGGGAAGGCAAAGAAGAGGATTTGAAATCAAGGCAGAATTGCAGGAAACAGATTTCAGGAGGTAGATTCGAATCGCCTTTAAAGCACATGAAAAGCGGCAAAACGTTGACAATGATGCCCTTGGCCAAAAAGGGCGTATGCGTTTTTTCCTGAATATATTCAGGAAAAAACGCATACGCCCTTTTTGGCCAACCAAGCAACCTGGAAAGGCAAATCAGCGCTACAAAGAAGTCTCGCTTCCCATCGGTCAAAAGGGCCATGCTGAAAAAAGTGTCAAAACCAGAAATGCAGGACAGGCCATGGAGAAATGGGAGCCTTGCTACACTGATGGGCGGGATGTAAATCGCCAACAGCCACTCTGGAGAAGTGTACGGTGTGTCCTGAAACATCTAAAAAACACAGCTTAGAGAGCATAGGGCACTTCCACTCATGGGGGGATAAAGTGGGAAAATTGAAAATCAGCAAGACACAAGCACCCCAAAGTTTAGGGCTGCTCTGTTGACAAAGACCTCCACTTCATTCCACCTTAAATATCCCAGGAAAGCGAAAAATGGATAAAAAAGTTGTGGTCCTTATGTACAATGGAATATCACTCAGCCATGAAATCAATGTCATAAGGCTAGTAGCAGCATGATGAGTGGATTTAGGTAAGACGATTCTAAGTGAAATAAGTCACACAGAAAAGGACACTTCTCATAAGGTGTCACTTATAGAGGGAATGTAAAAACCGTTACATTTGAACTGAATTACAAAACAGAACAGAGTCACACATGCAGAAAACACACTATGGCTGCTTAAAGGGAAAGGTGAGGTGGGGTGATACATAAAACAAGAGTTTCAAATTAGCTCAGATACCGTTCCATAAACCCAATATGTAATAGACAAGACCTACTCCTTGCTCAGAGAACTGCACTCAACACGCCCGATTCACCGCACAAGAATATATCTGACTAGTAATAATCTTAAAACCTATGTATTGATATCTCTCTGTTAGTGTGTCAAGTGGGTGTAAAGCGGCATAAACACAGCCGTGAAAAGCAGCTAAACCCCATTATAAAAATAAATTACTTTTAAAAACCCATGAAACAAACACAGGGAAAGACAGAGAAATTCTTACACAAGTCGTTCAGGGGCTGTGATGCAACCTGGATTGACCATATCTAGACCCACAGCTGGATGAGACATAAGGGTGGACACTCTTGGGGCTGAGAGGTTTGGTGAGGTTGGGTGAGCAAACGCAGACCCTTTAAATTAATACTGCGTGCTACCCATCGCATGGGTCCCAAATCTCCAGGTTCAAGGGCATCTTCCTACATCGAAAACATGCATGAGAAACCCAGAAGATGGTACACCGTGTGATGGGGAAAGGTTTCTAAAACGCACCTCATTTCTCATCTCCTTGTGCTCGGGTTCGCCATTCCAGCCACTTTACTAGCAATCTCCCTACTTGGAGCATCAGCACCTTTAACCTCCTGTTCCGTACAGGTTGCAATTTGTCCTGAGGATGAACGGGAAGACGGGGAACCAATGAGAGACTAGCTCTTGGTGTTGGGACAGGCACAGGTCACTCTATTTTCCCATCAGGAAGAAGAATTAACCACAGGCTCAGCCTGCCCCCCGGAACCAGAACAGGGCCTGAAGCCATCCTGCGCTTTTGCGGCCAGCTCCCAAAAAAGCGACTTGTAAAATGGAGCTTCAGGGCACTGCAATTCACAAACCTGAAGAGTTATAAATGATAACTCTCGTCCACAAATATATTGAGGGAAGGCAAAGAAGAGGATTTGAAATCAAGGCAGAATTGCAGGAAACAGATTTCAGGAGGTAGATTCGAATCGCCTTTAAAGCACATGAAAAGCGGCAAAACGTTGACAATGATGCCCTTGGCCAAAAAGGGCGTATGCGTTTTTTCCTGAATATATTCAGGAAAAAACGCATACGCCCTTTTTGGCCAACCAAGCAACCTGGAAAGGCAAATCAGCGCTACAAAGAAGTCTCGCTTCCCATCGGTCAAAAGGGCCATGCTGAAAAAAGTGTCAAAACCAGAAATGCAGGACAGGCCATGGAGAAATGGGAGCCTTGCTACACTGATGGGCGGGATGTAAATCGCCAACAGCCACTCTGGAGAAGTGTACGGTGTGTCCTGAAACATCTAAAAAACACAGCTTAGAGAGCATAGGGCACTTCCACTCATGGGGGGATAAAGTGGGAAAATTGAAAATCAGCAAGACACAAGCACCCCAAAGTTTAGGGCTGCTCTGTTGACAAAGACCTCCACTTCATTCCACCTTAAATATCCCAGGAAAGCGAAAAATGGATAAAAAAGTTGTGGTCCTTATGTACAATGGAATATCACTCAGCCATGAAATCAATGTCATAAGGCTAGTAGCAGCATGATGAGTGGATTTAGGTAAGACGATTCTAAGTGAAATAAGTCACACAGAAAAGGACACTTCTCATAAGGTGTCACTTATAGAGGGAATGTAAAAACCGTTACACTTGAACTGAATTACAAAACAGAACAGAGTCACACATGCAGAAAACACACTATGGCTGCTTAAAGGGAAAGGTGAGGTGGGGTGATACATAAAACAAGAGTTTCAAATTAGCTCAGATACCGTTCCATAAACCCAATATGTAATAGAGAAGACCTACTCCTTGCTCAGAGAACTGCACTCAACACGCCCGATTCACCGCACAAGAATATATCTGACTAGTAATAATCTTAAAACCTATGTATTGATATCTCTCTGTTAGTGTGTCAAGTGGGTGTAAAGCGGCATAAACACAGCCGTGAAAAGCAGCTAAACCCCATTATAAAAATAAATTACTTTTAAAAACCCATGAAACAAAGACAGGGAAAGACAGAGAAATTCTTACACAAGTCGTTCAGGGGCTGTGATGCAACCTGGATTGACCATATCTAGACCCACAGCTGGATGAGACATAAGGGTGGACACTCTTGGGGCTGAGAGGTTTGGTGAGGTTGGGTGAGCAAACGCAGACCCTTTAAATTAATACTGCGTGCTACCCATCGCATGGGTCCCAAATCTCCAGGTTCAAGGGCATCTTCCTACATCGAAAACATGCATGAGAAACCCAGAAGATGGTACACCGTGTGATGGGGAAAGGTTTCTAAAACGCACCTCATTTCTCATCTCCTTGTGCTCGGGTTCGCCATTCCAGCCACTTTACTAGCAATCTCCCTACTTGGAGCATCAGCACCTTTAACCTCCTGTTCCGTACAGGTTGCAATTTGTCCTGAGGATGAACGGGAAGACGGGGAACCAATGAGAGACTAGCTCTTGGTGTTGGGACAGGCACAGGTCACTCTATTTTCCCATCAGGAAGAAGAATTAACCACAGGCTCAGCCTGCCCCCCGGAACCAGAACAGGGCCTGAAGCCATCCTGCGCTTTTGCGGCCAGCTCCCAAAAAAGCGACTTGTAAAATGGAGCTTCAGGGCACTGCAATTCACAAACCTGCAGAGTTATAAATGATAACTCTCGTCCACAAATATATTGAGGGAAGGCAAAGAAGAGGATTTGAAATCAAGGCAGAATTGCAGGAAACAGATTTCAGGAGGTAGATTCGAATCGCCTTTAAAGCACATGAAAAGCGGCAAAACGTTGACAATGATGCCCTTGGCCAAAAAGGGCGTATGCGTTTTTTCCTGAATATATTCAGGAAAAAACGCATACGCCCTTTTTGGCCAACCAAGCAACCTGGAAAGGCAAATCAGCGCTACAAAGAAGTCTCGCTTCCCATCGGTCAAAAGGGCCATGCTGAAAAAAGTGTCAAAACCAGAAATGCAGGACAGGCCATGGAGAAATGGGAGCGTTGCTACACTGATGGGCGGGATGTAAATCGCCAACAGCCACTCTGGAGAAGTGTACGGTGTGTCCTGAAACATCTAAAAAACACAGCTTAGAGAGCATAGGGCACTTCCACTCATGGGGGGATAAAGTGGGAAAATTGAAAATCAGCAAGACACAAGCACCCCAAAGTTTAGGGCTGCTCTGTTGACAAGGACCTCCACTTCATTCCACCTTAAATATCCCAGGAAAGCGAAAAATGGATAAAAAAGTTGTGGTCCTTATGTACAATGGAATATCACTCAGCCATGAAATCAATGTCATAAGGCTAGTAGCAGCATGATGAGTGGATTTAGGTAAGACGATTCTAAGTGAAATAAGTCACACAGAAAAGGACACTTCTCATAAGGTGTCACTTATAGAGGGAATGTAAAAACCGTTACACTTGAACTGAATTACAAAACAGAACAGAGTCACACATGCAGAAAACACACTATGGCTGCTTAACGGGAAAGGTGAGGTGGGGTGATACATAAAACAAGAGTTTCAAATTAGCTCAGATACCGTTCCATAAACCCAATATGTAATAGACAAGACCTACTCCTTGCTCAGAGAACTGGACTCAACACGCCCGATTCACCGCACAAGAATATATCTGACTAGTAATAATCTTAAAACCTATGTATTGATATCTCTCTGTTAGTGTGTCAAGTGGGTGTAAAGCGGCATAAACACAGCCGTGAAAAGCAGCTAAACCCCATTATAAAAATAAATTACTTTTAAAAACCCATGAAACAAAGACAGGGAAAGACAGAGAAATTCTTACACAATTCGTTCAGGGGCTGTGATGCAACCTGGATTGACCATATCTAGACCCACAGCTGGATGAGACATAAGGGTGGACACTCTTGGGGCTGAGAGGTTTGGTGAGGTTGGGTGAGCAAACGCAGACCCTTTAAAGTAATACTGCGTGCTACCCATCGCATGGGTCCCAAATCTCCAGGTTCAAGGGCATCTTCCTACATCGAAAACATGCATGAGAAACCCAGAAGATGGTACACCGTGTGATGGGGAAAGGTTTCTAAAACGCACCTCATTTCTCATCTCCTTGTGCTCGGGTTCGCCATTCCAGCCACTTTACTAGCAATCTCCCTACTTGGAGCATCAGCACCTTTAACCTCCTGTTCCGTACAGGTTGCAATTTGTCCTGAGGATGAACGGGAAGACGGGGAACCAATGAGAGACTAGCTCTTGGTGTTGGGACAGGCACAGGTCACTCTATTTTCCCATCAGGAAGAAGAATTAACCACAGGCTCAGCCTGCCCCCAGGAACCAGAACAGGGCCTGAAGCCATCCTGCGCTTTTGCGGCCAGCTCCCAAAAAAGCGACTTGTAAAATGGAGCTTCAGGGCACTGCAATTCACAAACCTGCAGAGTTATAAATGATAACTCTCGTCCACAAATATATTGAGGGAAGGCAAAGAAGAGGATTTGAAATCAAGGCAGAATTGCAGGAAACAGATTTCAGGAGGTAGATTCGAATCGCCTTTAAAGCACATGAAAAGCGGCAAAAAGTTGACAATGATGCCCTTGGCCAAAAAGGGCGTATGCGTTTTTTCCTGAATATATTCAGGAAAAAACGCATACGCCCTTTTTGGCCAACCAAGCAACCTGGAAAGGCAAATCAGCGCTACAAAGAAGTCTCGCTTCCCATCGGTCAAAAGGGCCATGCTGAAAAAAGTGTCAAAACCAGAAATGCAGGACAGGCCATGGAGAAATGGGAGCGTTGCTACACTGATGGGCGGGATGTAAATCGCCAACAGCCACTCTGGAGAAGTGTACGGTGTGTCCTGAAACATCTAAAAAACACAGCTTAGAGAGCATAGGGCACTTCCACTCATTGGGGGATAAAGTGGGAAAATTGAAAATCAGCAAGACACAAGCACCCCAAAGTTTAGGGCTGCTCTGTTGACAAGGACCTCCACTTCATTCCACCTTAAATATCCCAGGAAAGCGAAAAATGGATAAAAAAGTTGTGGTCCTTATGTACAATGGAATATCACTCAGCCATGAAATCAATGTCATAAGGCTAGTAGCAGCATGATGAGTGGATTTAGGTAAGACGATTCTAAGTGAAATAAGTCACACAGAAAAGGACACTTCTCATAAGGTGTCACTTATAGAGGGAATGTAAAAACCGTTACACTTGAACTGAATTACAAAACAGAACAGAGTCACACATGCAGAAAACACACTATGGCTGCTTAACGGGAAAGGTGAGGTGGGGTGATACATAAAACAAGAGTTTCAAATTAGCTCAGATACCGTTCCATAAACCCAATATGTAATAGACAAGACCTACTCCTTGCTCAGAGAACTGGACTCAACACGCCCGATTCACCGCACAAGAATATATCTGACTAGTAATAATCTTAAAACCTATGTATTGATATCTCTCTGTTAGTGTGTCAAGTGGGTGTAAAGCGGCATAAACACAGCCGTGAAAAGCAGCTAAACCCCATTATAAAAATAAATTACTTTTAAAAACCCATGAAACAAAGACAGGGAAAGACAGAGAAATTCTTACACAATTCGTTCAGGGGCTGTGATGCAACCTGGATTGACCATATCTAGACCCACAGCTGGATGAGACATAAGGGTGGACACTCTTGGGGCTGAGAGGTTTGGTGAGGTTGGGTGAGCAAACGCAGACCCTTTAAAGTAATACTGCGTGCTACCCATCGCATGGGTCCCAAATCTCCAGGTTCAAGGGCATCTTCCTACATCGAAAACATGCATGAGAAACCCAGAAGATGGTACACCGTGTGATGGGGAAAGGTTTCTAAAACGCACCTCATTTCTCATCTCCTTGTGCTCGGGTTCGCCATTCCAGCCACTTTACTAGCAATCTCCCTACTTGGAGCATCAGCACCTTTAACCTCCTGTTCCGTACAGGTTGCAATTTGTCCTGAGGATGAACGGGAAGACGGGGAACCAATGAGAGACTAGCTCTTGGTGTTGGGACAGGCACAGGTCACTCTATTTTCCCATCAGGAAGAAGAATTAACCACAGGCTCAGCCTGCCCCCAGGAACCAGAACAGGGCCTGAAGCCATCCTGCGCTTTTGCGGCCAGCTCCCAAAAAAGCGACTTGTAAAATGGAGCTTCAGGGCACTGCAATTCACAAACCTGCAGAGTTATAAATGATAACTCTCGTCCACAAATATATTGAGGGAAGGCAAAGAAGAGGATTTGAAATCAAGGCAGAATTGCAGGAAACAGATTTCAGGAGGTAGATTCGAATCGCCTTTAAAGCACATGAAAAGCGGCAAAACGTTGACAATGATGCCCTTGGCCAAAAAGGGCGTATGCGTTTTTTCCTGAATATATTCAGGAAAAAACGCATACGCCCTTTTTGGCCAACCAAGCAACCTGGAAAGGCAAATCAGCGCTACAAAGAAGTCTCGCTTCCCATCGGTCAAAAGGGCCATGCTGAAAAAAGTGTCAAAACCAGAAATGCAGGACAGGCCATGGAGAAATGGGAGCGTTGCTACACTGATGGGCGGGATGTAAATCGCCAACAGCCACTCTGGAGAAGTGTACGGTGTGTCCTGAAACATCTAAAAAACACAGCTTAGAGAGCATAGGGCACTTCCACTCATGGGGGGATAAAGTGGGAAAATTGAAAATCAGCAAGACACAAGCACCCCAAAGTTTAGGGCTGCTCTGTTGACAAGGACCTCCACTTCATTCCACCTTAAATATCCCAGGAAAGCGAAAAATGGATAAAAAAGTTGTGGTCCTTATGTACAATGGAATATCACTCAGCCATGAAATCAATGTCATAAGGCTAGTAGCAGCATGATGAGTGGATTTAGGTAAGACGATTCTAAGTGAAATAAGTCACACAGAAAAGGACACTTCTCATAAGGTGTCACTTATAGAGGGAATGTAAAAACCGTTACACTTGAACTGAATTACAAAACAGAACAGAGTCACACATGCAGAAAACACACTATGGCTGCTTAACGGGAAAGGTGAGGTGGGGTGATACATAAAACAAGAGTTTCAAATTAGCTCAGATACCGTTCCATAAACCCAATATGTAATAGACAAGACCTACTCCTTGCTCAGAGAACTGGACTCAACACGCCCGATTCACCGCACAAGAATATATCTGACTAGTAATAATCTTAAAACCTATGTATTGATATCTCTCTGTTAGTGTGTCAAGTGGGTGTAAAGCGGCATAAACACAGCCGTGAAAAGCAGCTAAACCCCATTATAAAAATAAATTACTTTTAAAAACCCATGAAACAAAGACAGGGAAAGACAGAGAAATTCTTACACAATTCGTTCAGGGGCTGTGATGCAACCTGGATTGACCATATCTAGACCCACAGCTGGATGAGACATAAGGGTGGACACTCTTGGGGCTGAGAGGTTTGGTGAGGTTGGGTGAGCAAACGCAGACCCTTTAAAGTAATACTGCGTGCTACCCATCGCATGGGTCCCAAATCTCCAGGTTCAAGGGCATCTTCCTACATCGAAAACATGCATGAGAAACCCAGAAGATGGTACACCGTGTGATGGGGAAAGGTTTCTAAAACGCACCTCATTTCTCATCTCCTTGTGCTCGGGTTCGCCATTCCAGCCACTTTACTAGCAATCTCCCTACTTGGAGCATCAGCACCTTTAACCTCCTGTTCCGTACAGGTTGCAATTTGTCCTGAGGATGAACGGGAAGACGGGGAACCAATGAGAGACTAGCTCTTGGTGTTGGGACAGGCACAGGTCACTCTATTTTCCCATCAGGAAGAAGAATTAACCACAGGCTCAGCCTGCCCCCAGGAACCAGAACAGGGCCTGAAGCCATCCTGCGCTTTTGCGGCCAGCTCCCAAAAAAGCGACTTGTAAAATGGAGCTTCAGGGCACTGCAATTCACAAACCTGCAGAGTTATAAATGATAACTCTCGTCCACAAATATATTGAGGGAAGGCAAAGAAGAGGATTTGAAATCAAGGCAGAATTGCAGGAAACAGATTTCAGGAGGTAGATTCGAATCGCCTTTAAAGCACATGAAAAGCGGCAAAACGTTGACAATGATGCCCTTGGCCAAAAAGGGCGTATGCGTTTTTTCCTGAATATATTCAGGAAAAAACGCATACGCCCTTTTTGGCCAACCAAGCAACCTGGAAAGGCAAATCAGCGCTACAAAGAAGTCTCGCTTCCCATCGGTCAAAAGGGCCATGCTGAAAAAAGTGTCAAAACCAGAAATGCAGGACAGGCCATGGAGAAATGGGAGCGTTGCTACACTGATGGGCGGGATGTAAATCGCCAACAGCCACTCTGGAGAAGTGTACGGTGTGTCCTGAAACATCTAAAAAACACAGCTTAGAGAGCATAGGGCACTTCCACTCATGGGGGGATAAAGTGGGAAAATTGAAAATCAGCAAGACACAAGCACCCCAAAGTTTAGGGCTGCTCTGTTGACAAGGACCTCCACTTCATTCCACCTTAAATATCCCAGGAAAGCGAAAAATGGATAAAAAAGTTGTGGTCCTTATGTACAATGGAATATCACTCAGCCATGAAATCAATGTCATAAGGCTAGTAGCAGCATGATGAGTGGATTTAGGTAAGACGATTCTAAGTGAAATAAGTCACACAGAAAAGGACACTTCTCATAAGGTGTCACTTATAGAGGGAATGTAAAAACCGTTACACTTGAACTGAATTACAAAACAGAACAGAGTCACACATGCAGAAAACACACTATGGCTGCTTAACGGGAAAGGTGAGGTGGGGTGATACATAAAAAAAGAGTTTCAAATTAGCTCAGATACCGTTCCATAAACCCAATATGTAATAGACAAGACCTACTCCTTGCTCAGAGAACTGGACTCAACACGCCCGATTCACCGCACAAGAATATATCTGACTAGTAATAATCTTAAAACCTATGTATTGATATCTCTCTGTTAGTGTGTCAAGTGGGTGTAAAGCGGCATAAACACAGCCGTGAAAAGCAGCTAAACCCCATTATAAAAATAAATTACTTTTAAAAACCCATGAAACAAAGACAGGGAAAGACAGAGAAATTCTTACAAAATTCGTTCAGGGGCTGTGATGCAACCTGGATTGACCATATCTAGACCCACAGCTGGATGAGACATAAGGGTGGACACTCTTGGGGCTGAGAGGTTTGGTGAAGTTGGGTGAGCAAACGCAGACCCTTTAAAGTAATACTGCGTGCTACCCATCGCATGGGTCCCAAATCTCCAGGTTCAAGGGCATCTTCCTACATCGAAAACATGCATGAGAAACCCAGAAGATGGTACACCGTGTGATGGGGAAAGGTTTCTAAAACGCACCTCATTTCTCATCTCCTTGTGCTCGGGTTCGCCATTCCAGCCACTTTACTAGCAATCTCCCTACTTGGAGCATCAGCACCTTTAACCTCCTGTTCCGTACAGGTTGCAATTTGTCCTGAGGATGAATGGGAAGACGGGGAACCAATGAGAGACTAGCTCTTGGTGTTGGGACAGGCACAGGTCACTCTATTTTCCCATCAGGAAGAAGAATTAACCACAGGCTCAGCCTGCCCCCCGGAACCAGAACAGGGCCTGAAGCCATCCTGCGCTTTTGCGGCCAGCTCCCAAAGAAGCGACTTGTAAAATGGAGCTTCAGGGCACTGCAATTCACAAACCTGCAGAGTTATAAATGATAACTCTCGTCCACAAATATATTGAGGGAAGGCAAAGAAGAGGATTTGAAATCAAGGCAGAATTGCAGGAAACAGATTTCAGGAGGTAGATTCGAATCGCCTTTAAAGCACATGAAAAGCGGCAAAACGTTGACAATGATGCCCTTGGCCAAAAAGGGCGTATGCGTTTTTTCCTGAATATATTCAGGAAATAACGCATACGCCCTTTTTGGCCAACCAAGCAACCTGGAAAGGCAAATCAGCGCTACAAAGAAGTCTCGCTTCCCATCGGTCAAAAGGGCCATGCTGAAAAAAGTGTCAAAACCAGAAATGCAGGACAGGCCATGGAGAAATGGGAGCCTTGCTACACTGATGGGCGGGATGTAAATCGCCAACAGCCACTCTGGAGAAGTGTACGGTGTGTCCTGAAACATCTAAAAAACACAGCTTAGAGAGCATAGGGCACTTCCACTCATGGGGGGATAAAGTGGGAAAATTGAAAATCAGCAAGACACAAGCACCCCAAAGTTTAGGGCTGCTCTGTTGACAAAGACCTCCACTTCATTCCACCTTAAATATCCCAGGAAAGCGAAAAATGGATAAAAAAGTTGTGGTCCTTATGTACAATGGAATATCACTCAGCCATGAAATCAATGTCATAAGGCTAGTAGCAGCATGATGAGTGGATTTAGGTAAGACGATTCTAAGTGAAATAAGTCACACAGAAAAGGACACTTCTCATAAGGTGTCACTTATAGAGGGAATGTAAAAACCGTTACACTTGAACTGAATTACAAAACAGAACAGAGTCACACATGCAGAAAACACACTATGGCTGCTTAAAGGGAAAGGTGAGGTGGGGTGATACATAAAACAAGAGTTTCAAATTAGCTCAGATACCGTTCCATAAACCCAATATATAATAGACAAGACCTACTCCTTGCTCAGAGAACTGCACTCAACACGCCCGATTCACCGCACAAGAATATATCTGACTAGTAATAATCTTAAAACCTATGTATTGATATCTCTCTGTTAGTGTGTCAAGTGGGTGTAAAGCGGCATAAACACAGCCGTGAAAAGCAGCTAAACCCCATTATAAAAATAAATTACTTTTAAAAACCCATGAAACAAAGACAGGGAAAGACAGAGAAATTCTTACACAAGTCGTTCAGGGGCTGTGATGCAACCTGGATTGACCATATCTAGACCCACAGCTGGATGAGACATAAGGGTGGACACTCTTGGGGCTGAGAGGTTTGGTGAGGTTGGGTGAGCAAACGCAGACCCTTTAAAGTAATACTGCGTGCTACCCATCACATGGGTCCCAAATCTCCAGGTTCAAGGGCATCTTCCTACATCGAAAACATGCATGAGAAACCCAGAAGATGGTACACCGTGTGATGGGGAAAGGTTTCTAAAACGCACCTCATTTCTCATCTCCTTGTGCTCGGGTTCGCCATTCCAGCCACTTTACTAGCAATCTCCCTACTTGGAGCATCAGCACCTTTAACCTCCTGTTCCGTACAGGTTGCAATTTTTCCTGAGGATGAACGGGAAGACGGGGAACCAATGAGAGACTAGCTCTTGGTGTTGGGACAGGCACAGGTCACTCTATTTTCCCATCAGGAAGAAGAATTAACCACAGGCTCAGCCTGCCCCCCGGAACCAGAACAGGGCCTGAAGCCATCCTGCGCTTTTGCGGCCAGCTCCCAAAAAAGCGACTTGTAAAATGGAGCCTCAGGGCACTGCAATTCACAAACCTGCAGAGTTATAAATGATAACTCTCGTCCACAAATATATTGAGGGAAGGCAAAGAAGAGGATTTGAAATCAAGGCAGAATTGCAGGAAACAGATTTCAGGAGGTAGATTCGAATCGCCTTTAAAGCACATGAAAAGCGGCAAAACGTTGACAATGATGCCCTTGGCCAAAAAGGGCGTATGCGTTTTTTCCTGAATATATTCAGGAAAAAACTCATACGCCCTTTTTGGCCAACCAAGCAACCTGGAAAGGCAAATCAGCGCTACAAAGAAGTCTCGCTTCCCATCGGTCAAAAGGGCCATGCTGAAAAAAGTGTCAAAACCAGAAATGCAGGACAGGCCATGGAGAAATGGGAGCGTTGCTACACTGATGGGCGGGATGTAAATGGCCAACAGCCACTCTGGAGAAGTGTACGGTGTGTCCTGAAACATCTAAAAAACACAGCTTAGAGAGCATAGGGCACTTCCACTCATGGGGGGATAAAGTGGGAAAATTGAAAATCAGCAAGACACAAGCACCCCAAAGTTTAGGGCTGCTCTGTTGACAAGGACCTCCACTTCATTCCACCTTAAATATCCCAGGAAAGCGAAAAATGGATAAAAAAGTTGTGGTCCTTATGTACAATGGAATATCACTCAGCCATGAAATCAATGTCATAAGGCTAGTAGCAGCATGATGAGTGGATTTAGGTAAGACGATTCTAAGTGAAATAAGTCACACAGAAAAGGACACTTCTCATAAGGTGTCACTTATAGAGGGAATGTAAAAACCGTTACACTTGAACTGAATTACAAAACAGAACAGAGTCACACATGCAGAAAACACACTATGGCTGCTTAAAGGGAAAGGTGAGGTGGGGTGATACATAAAACAAGAGTTTCAAATTAGCTCAGATACCGTTCCATAAACCCAATATATAATAGACAAGACCTACTCCTTGCTCAGAGAACTGCACTCAACACGCCCGATTCACCGCACAAGAATATATCTGACTAGTAATAATCTTAAAACCTATGTATTGATATCTCTCTGTTAGTGTGTCAAGTGGGTGTAAAGCGGCATAAACACAGCCGTGAAAAGCAGCTAAACCCCATTATAAAAATAAATTACTTTTAAAAACCCATGAAACAAAGACAGGGAAAGACAGAGAAATTCTTACACAAGTCGTTCAGGGGCTGTGATGCAACCTGGATTGACCATATCTAGACCCACAGCTGGATGAGACATAAGGGTGGACACTCTTGGGGCTGAGAGGTTTGGTGAGGTTGGGTGAGCAAACGCAGACCCTTTAAAGTAATACTGCGTGCTACCCATCGCATGGGTCCCAAATCTCCAGGTTCAAGGGCATCTTCCTACATCGAAAACATGCATGAGAAACCCAGAAGATGGTACACCGTGTGATGGGGAAAGGTTTCTAAAACGCACCTCATTTCTCATCTCCTTGTGCTCGGGTTCGCCATTCCAGCCACTTTACTAGCAATCTCCCTACTTGGAGCATCAGCACCTTTAACCTCCTGTTCCGTACAGGTTGCAATTTTTCCTGAGGATGAACGGGAAGACGGGGAACCAATGAGAGACTAGCTCTTGGTGTTGGGACAGGCACAGGTCACTCTATTTTCCCATCAGGAAGAAGAATTAACCACAGGCTCAGCCTGCCCCCCGGAACCAGAACAGGGCCTGAAGCCATCCTGCGCTTTTGCGGCCAGCTCCCAAAAAAGCGACTTGTAAAATGGAGCTTCAGGGCACTGCAATTCACAAACCTGCAGAGTTATAAATGATAACTCTCGTCCACAAATATATTGAGGGAAGGCAAAGAAGAGGATTTGAAATCAAGGCAGAATTGCAGGAAACAGATTTCAGGAGGTAGATTCGAATCGCCTTTAAAGCACATGAAAAGCGGCAAAACGTTGACAATGATGCCCTTGGCCAAAAAGGGCGTATGCGTTTTTTCCTGAATATATTCAGGAAAAAACGCATACGCCCTTTTTGGCCAACCAAGCAACCTGGAAAGGCAAATCAGCGCTACAAAGAAGTCTCGCTTCCCATCGGTCAAAAGGGCCATGCTGAAAAAAGTGTCAAAACCAGAAATGCAGGACAGGCCATGGAGAAATGGGAGCGTTGCTACACTGATGGGCGGGATGTAAATCGCCAACAGCCACTCTGGAGAAGTGTACGGTGTGTCCTGAAACATCTAAAAAACACAGCTTAGAGAGCATAGGGCACTTCCACTCATGGGGGGATAAAGTGGGAAAATTGAAAATCAGCAAGACACAAGCACCCCAAAGTTTAGGGCTGCTCTGTTGACAAGGACCTCCACTTCATTCCACCTTAAATATCCCAGGAAAGCGAAAAATGGATAAAAAAGTTGTGGTCCTTATGTACAATGGAATATCACTCAGCCATGAAATCAATGTCATAAGGCTAGTAGCAGCATGATGAGTGGATTTAGGTAAGACGATTCTAAGTGAAATAAGTCACACAGAAAAGGACACTTCTCATAAGGTGTCACTTATAGAGGGAATGTAAAAACCGTTACACTTGAACTGAATTACAAAACAGAACAGAGTCACACATGCAGAAAACACACTATGGCTGCTTAAAGGGAAAGGTGAGGTGGGGTGATACATAAAACAAGAGTTTCAAATTAGCTCAGATACCGTTCCATAAACCCAATATGTAATAGACAAGACCTACTCCTTGCTCAGAGAACTGGACTCAACACGCCCGATTCACCGCACAAGAATATATCTGACTAGTAATAATCTTAAAACCTATGTATTGATATCTCTCTGTTAGTGTGTCAAGTGGGTGTAAAGCGGCATAAACACAGCCGTGAAAAGCAGCTAAACCCCATTATAAAAATAAATTACTTTTAAAAACCCATGAAACAAAGACAGGGAAAGACAGAGAAATTCTTACACAATTCGTTCAGGGGCTGTGATGCAACCTGGATTGACCATATCTAGACCCACAGCTGGATGAGACATAAGGGTGGACACTCTTGGGGCTGAGAGGTTTGGTGAGGTTGGGTGAGCAAACGCAGACCCTTTAAAGTAATACTGCGTGCTACCCATCGCATGGGTCCCAAATCTCCAGGTTCAAGGGCATCTTCCTACATCGAAAACATGCATGAGAAACCCAGAAGATGGTACACCGTGTGATGGGGAAAGGTTTCTAAAACGCACCTCATTTCTCATCTCCTTGTGCTCGGGTTCGCCATTCCAGCCACTTTACTAGCAATCTCCCTACTTGGAGCATCAGCACCTTTAACCTCCTGTTCCGTACAGGTTGCAATTTTTCCTGAGGATGAACGGGAAGACGGGGAACCAATGAGAGACTAGCTCTTGGTGTTGGGACAGGCACAGGTCACTCTATTTTCCCATCAGGAAGAAGAATTAACCACAGGCTCAGCCTGCCCCCCGGAACCAGAACAGGGCCTGAAGCCATCCTGCGCTTTTGCGGCCAGCTCCCAAAAAAGCGACTTGTAAAATGGAGCCTCAGGGCACTGCAATTCACAAACCTGCAGAGTTATAAATGATAACTCTCGTCCACAAATATATTGAGGGAAGGCAAAGAAGAGGATTTGAAATCAAGGCAGAATTGCAGGAAACAGATTTCAGGAGGTAGATTCGAATCGCCTTTAAAGCACATGAAAAGCGGCAAAACGTTGACAATGATGCCCTTGGCCAAAAAGGGCGTATGCGTTTTTTCCTGAATATATTCAGGAAAAAACTCATACGCCCTTTTTGGCCAACCAAGCAACCTGGAAAGGCAAATCAGCGCTACAAAGAAGTCTCGCTTCCCATCGGTCAAAAGGGCCATGCTGAAAAAAGTGTCAAAACCAGAAATGCAGGACAGGCCATGGAGAAATGGGAGCGTTGCTACACTGATGGGCGGGATGTAAATCGCCAACAGCCACTCTGGAGAAGTGTACGGTGTGTCCTGAAACATCTAAAAAACACAGCTTAGAGAGCATAGGGCACTTCCACTCATGGGGGGATAAAGTGGGAAAATTGAAAATCAGCAAGACACAAGCACCCCAAAGTTTAGGGCTGCTCTGTTGACAAGGACCTCCACTTCATTCCACCTTAAATATCCCAGGAAAGCGAAAAATGGATAAAAAAGTTGTGGTCCTTATGTACAATGGAATATCACTCAGCCATGAAATCAATGTCATAAGGCTAGTAGCAGCATGATGAGTGGATTTAGGTAAGACGATTCTAAGTGAAATAAGTCACACAGAAAAGGACACTTCTCATAAGGTGTCACTTATAGAGGGAATGTAAAAACCGTTACACTTGAACTGAATTACAAAACAGAACAGAGTCACACATGCAGAAAACACACTATGGCTGCTTAAAGGGAAAGGTGAGGTGGGGTGATACATAAAACAAGAGTTTCAAATTAGCTCAGATACCGTTCCATAAACCCAATATATAATAGACAAGACCTACTCCTTGCTCAGAGAACTGCACTCAACACGCCCGATTCACCGCACAAGAATATATCTGACTAGTAATAATCTTAAAACCTATGTATTGATATCTCTCTGTTAGTGTGTCAAGTGGGTGTAAAGCGGCATAAACACAGCCGTGAAAAGCAGCTAAACCCCATTATAAAAATAAATTACTTTTAAAAACCCATGAAACAAAGACAGGGAAAGACAGAGAAATTCTTACACAAGTCGTTCAGGGGCTGTGATGCAACCTGGATTGACCATATCTAGACCCACAGCTGGATGAGACATAAGGGTGGACACTCTTGGGGCTGAGAGGTTTGGTGAGGTTGGGTGAGCAAACGCAGACCCTTTAAAGTAATACTGCGTGCTACCCATCGCATGGGTCCCAAATCTCCAGGTTCAAGGGCATCTTCCTACATCGAAAACATGCATGAGAAACCCAGAAGATGGTACACCGTGTGATGGGGAAAGGTTTCTAAAACGCACCTCATTTCTCATCTCCTTGTGCTCGGGTTCGCCATTCCAGCCACTTTACTAGCAATCTCCCTACTTGGAGCATCAGCACCTTTAACCTCCTGTTCCGTACAGGTTGCAATTTTTCCTGAGGATGAACGGGAAGACGGGGAACCAATGAGAGACTAGCTCTTGGTGTTGGGACAGGCACAGGTCACTCTATTTTCCCATCAGGAAGAAGAATTAACCACAGGCTCAGCCTGCCCCCCGGAACCAGAACAGGGCCTGAAGCCATCCTGCGCTTTTGCGGCCAGCTCCCAAAAAAGCGACTTGTAAAATGGAGCTTCAGGGCACTGCAATTCACAAACCTGCAGAGTTATAAATGATAACTCTCGTCCACAAATATATTGAGGGAAGGCAAAGAAGAGGATTTGAAATCAAGGCAGAATTGCAGGAAACAGATTTCAGGAGGTAGATTCGAATCGCCTTTAAAGCACATGAAAAGCGGCAAAACGTTGACAATGATGCCCTTGGCCAAAAAGGGCGTATGCGTTTTTTCCTGAATATATTCAGGAAAAAACGCATACGCCCTTTTTGGCCAACCAAGCAACCTGGAAAGGCAAATCAGCGCTACAAAGAAGTCTCGCTTCCCATCGGTCAAAAGGGCCATGCTGAAAAAAGTGTCAAAACCAGAAATGCAGGACAGGCCATGGAGAAATGGGAGCCTTGCTACACTGATGGGCGGGATGTAAATCGCCAACAGCCACTCTGGAGAAGTGTACGGTGTGTCCTGAAACATCTAAAAAACACAGCTTAGAGAGCATAGGGCACTTCCACTCATGGGGGGATAAAGTGGGAAAATTGAAAATCAGCAAGACACAAGCACCCCAAAGTTTAGGGCTGCTCTGTTGACAAGGACCTCCACTTCATTCCACCTTAAATATCCCAGGAAAGCGAAAAATGGATAAAAAAGTTGTGGTCCTTATGTACAATGGAATATCACTCAGCCATGAAATCAATGTCATAAGGCTAGTAGCAGCATGATGAGTGGATTTAGGTAAGACGATTCTAAGTGAAATAAGTCACACAGAAAAGGACACTTCTCATAAGGTGTCACTTATAGAGGGAATGTAAAAACCGTTACACTTGAACTGAATTACAAAACAGAACAGAGTCACACATGCAGAAAACACACTATGGCTGCTTAAAGGGAAAGGTGAGGTGGGGTGATACATAAAACAAGAGTTTCAAATTAGCTCAGATACCGTTCCATAAACCCAATATGTAATAGACAAGACCTACTCCTTGCTCAGAGAACTGGACTCAACACGCCCGATTCACCGCACAAGAATATATCTGACTAGTAATAATCTTAAAACCTATGTATTGATATCTCTCTGTTAGTGTGTCAAGTGGGTGTAAAGCGGCATAAACACAGCCGTGAAAAGCAGCTAAACCCCATTATAAAAATAAATTACTTTTAAAAACCCATGAAACAAAGACAGGGAAAGACAGAGAAATTCTTACACAATTCGTTCAGGGGCTGTGATGCAACCTGGATTGACCATATCTAGACCCACAGCTGGATGAGACATAAGGGTGGACACTCTTGGGGCTGAGAGGTTTGGTGAGGTTGGGTGAGCAAACGCAGACCCTTTAAAGTAATACTGCGTGCTACCCATCGCATGGGTCCCAAATCTCCAGGTTCAAGGGCATCTTCCTACATCGAAAACATGCATGAGAAACCCAGAAGATGGTACACCGTGTGATGGGGAAAGGTTTCTAAAACGCACCTCATTTCTCATCTCCTTGTGCTCGGGTTCGCCATTCCAGCCACTTTACTAGCAATCTCCCTACTTGGAGCATCAGCACCTTTAACCTCCTGTTCCGTACAGGTTGCAATTTGTCCTGAGGATGTACGGGAAGACGGGGAACCAATGAGAGACTAGCTCTTGGTGTTGGGACAGGCACAGGTCACTCTATTTTCCCATCAGGAAGAAGAATTAACCACAGGCTCAGCCTGCCCCCAGGAACCAGAACAGGGCCTGAAGCCATCCTGCGCTTTTGCGGCCAGCTCCCAAAAAAGCGACTTGTAAAATGGAGCTTCAGGGCACTGCAATTCACAAACCTGCAGAGTTATAAATGATAACTCTCGTCCACAAATATATTGAGGGAAGGCAAAGAAGAGGATTTGAAATCAAGGCAGAATTGCAGGAAACAGATTTCAGGAGGTAGATTCGAATCGCCTTTAAAGCACATGAAAAGCGGCAAAACGTTGACAATGATGCCCTTGGCCAAAAAGGGCGTATGCGTTTTTTCCTGAATATATTCAGGAAAAAACGCATACGCCCTTTTTGGCCAACCAAGCAACCTGGAAATGCAAATCAGCGCTACAAAGAAGTCGCGCTTCCCATCGGTCAAAAGGGCCATGCTGAAAAAAGTGTCAAAACCAGAAATGCAGGACAGGCCATGGAGAAATGGGAGCGTTGCTACACTGATGGGCGGGATGTAAATCGCCAACAGCCACTCTGGAGAAGTGTACGGTGTGTCCTGAAACATCTAAAAAACACAGCTTAGAGAGCATAGGGCACTTCCACTCATGGGGGGATAAAGTGGGAAAATTGAAAATCAGCAAGACACAAGCACCCCAAAGTTTAGGGCTGCTCTGTTGACAAGGACCTCCACTTCATTCCACCTTAAATATCCCAGGAAAGCGAAAAATGGATAAAAAAGTTGTGGTCCTTATGTACAATGGAATATCACTCAGCCATGAAATCAATGTCATAAGGCTAGTAGCAGCATGATGAGTGGATTTAGGTAAGACGATTCTAAGTGAAATAAGTCACACAGAAAAGGACACTTCTCATAAGGTGTCACTTATAGAGGGAATGTAAAAACCGTTACACTTGAACTGAATTACAAAACAGAACAGAGTCACACATGCAGAAAACACACTATGGCTGCTTAACGGGAAAGGTGAGGTGGGGTGATACATAAAACAAGAGTTTCAAATTAGCTCAGATACCGTTCCATAAACCCAATATGTAATAGACAAGACCTACTCCTTGCTCAGAGAACTGGACTCAACACGCCCGATTCACCGCACAAGAATATATCTGACTAGTAATAATCTTAAAACCTATGTATTGATATCTCTCTGTTAGTGTGTCAAGTGGGTGTAAAGCGGCATAAACACAGCCGTGAAAAGCAGCTAAACCCCATTATAAAAATAAATTACTTTTAAAAACCCATGAAACAAAGACAGGGAAAGACAGAGAAATTCTTACACAAGTCGTTCAGGGGCTGTGATGCAACCTGGATTGACCATATCTAGACCCACAGCTGGATGAGACATAAGGGTGGACACTCTTGGGGCTGAGAGGTTTGGTGAGGTTGGGTGAGCAAACGCAGACCCTTTAAAGTAATACTGCGTGCTACCCATCGCATGGGTCCCAAATCTCCAGGTTCAAGGGCATCTTCCTACATCGAAAACATGCATGAGAAACCCAGAAGATGGTACACCGTGTGATGGGGAAAGGTTTCTAAAACGCACCTCATTTCTCATCTCCTTGTGCTCGGGTTCGCCATTCCAGCCACTTTACTAGCAATCTCCCTACTTGGAGCATCAGCACCTTTAACCTCCTGTTCCGTACAGGTTGCAATTTGTCCTGAGGATGTACGGGAAGACGGGGAACCAATGAGAGACTAGCTCTTGGTGTTGGGACAGGCACAGGTCACTCTATTTTCCCATCAGGAAGAAGAATTAACCACAGGCTCAGCCTGCCCCCAGGAACCAGAACAGGGCCTGAAGCCATCCTGCGCTTTTGCGGCCAGCTCCCAAAAAAGCGACTTGTAAAATGGAGCTTCAGGGCACTGCAATTCACAAACCTGCAGAGTTATAAATGATAACTCTCGTCCACAAATATATTGAGGGAAGGCAAAGAAGAGGATTTGAAATCAAGGCAGAATTGCAGGAAACAGATTTCAGGAGGTAGATTCGAATCGCCTTTAAAGCACATGAAAAGCGGCAAAACGTTGACAATGATGCCCTTGGCCAAAAAGGGCGTATGCGTTTTTTCCTGAATATATTCAGGAAAAAACGCATACGCCCTTTTTGGCCAACCAAGCAACCTGGAAAGGCAAATCAGCGCTACAAAGAAGTCGCGCTTCCCATCGGTCAAAAGGGCCATGCTGAAAAAAGTGTCAAAACCAGAAATGCAGGACAGGCCATGGAGAAATGGGAGCGTTGCTACACTGATGGGCGGGATGTAAATCGCCAACAGCCACTCTGGAGAAGTGTACGGTGTGTCCTGAAACATCTAAAAAACACAGCTTAGAGAGCATAGGGCACTTCCACTCATGGGGGGATAAAGTGGGAAAATTGAAAATCAGCAAGACACAAGCACCCCAAAGTTTAGGGCTGCTCTGTTGACAAGGACCTCCACTTCATTCCACCTTAAATATCCCAGGAAAGCGAAAAATGGATAAAAAAGTTGTGGTCCTTATGTACAATGGAATATCACTCAGCCATGAAATCAATGTCATAAGGCTAGTAGCAGCATGATGAGTGGATTTAGGTAAGACGATTCTAAGTGAAATAAGTCACACAGAAAAGGACACTTCTCATAAGGTGTCACTTATAGAGGGAATGTAAAAACCGTTACACTTGAACTGAATTACAAAACAGAACAGAGTCACACATGCAGAAAACACACTATGGCTGCTTAACGGGAAAGGTGAGGTGGGGTGATACATAAAACAAGAGTTTCAAATTAGCTCAGATACCGTTCCATAAACCCAATATGTAATAGACAAGACCTACTCCTTGCTCAGAGAACTGGACTCAACACGCCCGATTCACCGCACAAGAATATATCTGACTAGTAATAATCTTAAAACCTATGTATTGATATCTCTCTGTTAGTGTGTCAAGTGGGTGTAAAACGGCATAAACACAGCCGTGAAAAGCAGCTAAACCCCATTATAAAAATAAATTACTTTTAAAAACCCATGAAACAAAGACAGGGAAAGACAGAGAAATTCTTACACAATTCGTTCAGGGGCTGTGATGCAACCTGGATTGACCATATCTAGACCCACAGCTGGATGAGACATAAGGGTGGACACTCTTGGGGCTGAGAGGTTTGGTGAGGTTGGGTGAGCAAACGCAGACCCTTTAAAGTAATACTGCGTGCTACCCATCGCATGGGTCCCAAATCTCCAGGTTCAAGGGCATCTTCCTACATCGAAAACATGCATGAGAAACCCAGAAGATGGTACACCGTGTGATGGGGAAAGGTTTCTAAAACGCACCTCATTTCTCATCTCCTTGTGCTCGGGTTCGCCATTCCAGCCACTTTACTAGCAATCTCCCTACTTGGAGCCTCAGCACCTTTAACCTCCTGTTCCGTACAGGTTGCAATTTGTCCTCAGGATGAACGGGAAGACGGGGAACCAATGAGAGACTAGCTCTTGGTGTTGGGACAGGCACAGGTCACTCTATTTTCCCATCAGGAAGAAGAATTAACCACAGGCTCAGCCTGCCCCCAGGAACCAGAACAGGGCCTGAAGCCATCCTGCGCTTTTGCGGCCAGCTCCCAAAAAAGCGACTTGTAAAATGGAGCTTCAGGGCACTGCAATTCACAAACCTGCAGAGTTATAAATGATAACTCTCGTCCACAAATATATTGAGGGAAGGCAAAGAAGAGGATTTGAAATCAAGGCAGAATTGCAGGAAACAGATTTCAGGAGGTAGATTCGAATCGCCTTTAAAGCACATGAAAAGCGGCAAAACGTTGACAATGATGCCCTTGGCCAAAAAGGGCGTATGCGTTTTTTCCTGAATATATTCAGGAAAAAACGCATACGCCCTTTTTGGCCAACCAAGCAACCTGGAAAGGCAAATCAGCGCTACAAAGAAGTCTCGCTTCCCATCGGTCAAAAGGGCCATGCTGAAAAAAGTGTCAAAACCAGAAATGCAGGACAGGCCATGGAGAAATGGGAGCGTTGCTACACTGATGGGCGGGATGTAAATCGCCAACAGCCACTCTGGAGAAGTGTACGGTGTGTCCTGAAACATCTAAAAAACACAGCTTAGAGAGCATAGGGCACTTCCACTCATGGGGGGATAAAGTGGGAAAATTGAAAATCAGCAAGACACAAGCACCCCAAAGTTTAGGGCTGCTCTGTTGACAAGGACCTCCACTTCATTCCACCTTAAATATCCCAGGAAAGCGAAAAATGGATAAGAAAGTTGTGGTCCTTATGTACAATGGAATATCACTCAGCCATGAAATCAATGTCATAAGGCTAGTAGCAGCATGATGAGTGGATTTAGGTAAGACGATTCTAAGTGAAATAAGTCACACAGAAAAGGACACTTCTCATAAGGTGTCACTTATAGAGGGAATGTAAAAACCTTTACACTTGAACTGAATTACAAAACAGAACAGAGTCACACATGCAGAAAACACACTATGGCTGCTTAACGGGAAAGGTGAGGTGGGGTGATACATAAAACAAGAGTTTCAAATTAGCTCAGATACCGTTCCATAAACCCAATATGTAATAGACAAGACCTACTCCTTGCTCAGAGAACTGGACTCAACACGCCCGATTCACCGCACAAGAATATATCTGACTAGTAATAATCTTAAAACCTATGTATTGATATCTCTCTGTTAGTGTGTCAAGTGGGTGTAAAACGGCATAAACACAGCCGTGAAAAGCAGCTAAACCCCATTATAAAAATAAATTACTTTTAAAAACCCATGAAACAAAGACAGGGAAAGACAGAGAAATTCTTACACAATTCGTTCAGGGGCTGTGATGCAACCTGGATTGACCATATCTAGACCCACAGCTGGATGAGACATAAGGGTGGACACTCTTGGGGCTGAGAGGTTTGGTGAGGTTGGGTGAGCAAACGCAGACCCTTTAAAGTAATACTGCGTGCTACCCATCGCATGGGTCCCAAATCTCCAGGTTCAAGGGCATCTTCCTACATCGAAAACATGCATGAGACACCCAGAAGATGGTACACCGTGTGATGGGGAAAGGTTTCTAAAACGCACCTCATTTCTCATCTCCTTGTGCTCGGGTTCGCCATTCCAGCCACTTTACTAGCAATCTCCCTACTTGGAGCATCAGCACCTTTAACCTCCTGTTCCGTACAGGTTGCAATTTGTCCTGAGGATGAACGGGAAGACGGGGAACCAATGAGAGACTAGCTCTTGGTGTTGGGACAGGCACAGGTCACTCTATTTTCCCATCAGGAAGAAGAATTAACCACAGGCTCAGCCTGCCCCCAGGAACCAGAACAGGGCCTGAAGCCATCCTGCGCTTTTGCGGCCAGCTCCCAAAAAAGCGACTTGTAAAATGGAGCTTCAGGGCACTGCAATTCACAAACCTGCAGAGTTATAAATGATAACTCTCGTCCACAAATATATTGAGGGAAGGCAAAGAAGAGGATTTGAAATCAAGGCAGAATTGCAGGAAACAGATTTCAGGAGGTAGATTCGAATCGCCTTTAAAGCACATGAAAAGCGGCAAAACGTTGACAATGATGCCCTTGGCCAAAAAGGGCGTATGCGTTTTTTCCTGAATATATTCAGGAAAAAACGCATACGCCCTTTTTGGCCAACCAAGCAACCTGGAAAGGCAAATCAGCGCTACAAAGAAGTCTCGCTTCCCATCGGTCAAAAGGGCCATGCTGAAAAAAGTGTCAAAACCAGAAATGCAGGACAGGCCATGGAGAAATGGGAGCGTTGCTACACTGATGGGCGGGATGTAAATCGCCAACAGCCACTCTGGAGAAGTGTACGGTGTGTCCTGAAACATCTAAAATACACAGCTTAGAGAGCATAGGGCACTTCCACTCATGGGGGGATAAAGTGGGAAAATTGAAAATCAGCAAGACACAAGCACCCCAAAGTTTAGGGCTGCTCTGTTGACAAGGACCTCCACTTCATTCCACCTTAAATATCCCAGGAAAGCGAAAAATGGATAAAAAAGTTGTGGTCCTTATGTACAATGGAATATCACTCAGCCATGAAATCAATGTCATAAGGCTAGTAGCAGCATGATGAGTGGATTTAGGTAAGACGATTCTAAGTGAAATAAGTCACACAGAAAAGGACACTTCTCATAAGGTGTCACTTATAGAGGGAATGTAAAAACCGTTACACTTGAACTGAATTACAAAACAGAACAGAGTCACACATGCAGAAAACACACTATGGCTGCTTAACGGGAAAGGTGAGGTGGGGTGATACATAAAACAAGAGTTTCAAATTAGCTCAGATACCGTTCCATAAACCCAATATGTAATAGACAAGACCTACTCCTTGCTCAGAGAACTGGACTCAACACGCCCGATTCACCGCAC
The DNA here is from genome assembly GCF_965194825.1 of Balaenoptera physalus. Lineage (NCBI taxonomy): Eukaryota > Metazoa > Chordata > Mammalia > Artiodactyla > Balaenopteridae > Balaenoptera > Balaenoptera physalus. Next base: position 685,582 of record NW_028126375.1, read on the forward strand.
AAGAATATATCTGACTAGTAATAATCTTAAAACCTATGTATTGATATCTCTCTGTTAGTGTGTCAAGTGGGTGTAAAACGGCATAAACACAGCCGTGAAAAGCAGCTAAACCCCATTATAAAAATAAATTACTTTTAAAAACCCATGAAACAAAGACAGGGAAAGACAGAGAAATTCTTACACAATTCGTTCAGGGGCTGTGATGCAACCTGGATTGACCATATCTAGACCCACAGCTGGATGAGACATAAGGGTGGACACTCTTGGGGCTGAGAGGTTTGGTGAGGTTGGGTGAGCAAACGCAGACCCTTTAAAGTAATACTGCGTGCTACCCATCGCATGGGTCCCAAATCTCCAGGTTCAAGGGCATCTTCCTACATCGAAAACATGCATGAGAAACCCAGAAGATGGTACACCGTGTGATGGGGAAAGGTTTCTAAAACGCACCTCATTTCTCATCTCCTTGTGCTCGGGTTCGCCATTCCAGCCACTTTACTAGCAATCTCCCTACTTGGAGCATCAGCACCTTTAACCTCCTGTTCCGTACAGGTTGCAATTTGTCCTGAGGATGAACGGGAAGACGGGGAACCAATGAGAGACTAGCTCTTGGTGTTGGGACAGGCACAGGTCACTCTATTTTCCCATCAGGAAGAAGAATTAACCACAGGCTCAGCCTGCCCCCAGGAACCAGAACAGGGCCTGAAGCCATCCTGCGCTTTTGCGGCCAGCTCCCAAAAAAGCGACTTGTAAAATGGAGCTTCAGGGCACTGCAATTCACAAAGCTGCAGAGTTATAAATGATAACTCTCGTCCACAAATATATTGAGGGAAGGCAAAGAAGAGGATTTGAAATCAAGGCAGAATTGCAGGAAACAGATTTCAGGAGGTAGATTCGAATCGCCTTTAAAGCACATGAAAAGCGGCAAAACGTTGACAATGATGCCCTTGGCCAAAAAGGGCGTATGCGTTTTTTCCTGAATATATTCAGGAAAAAACGCATACGCCCTTTTTGGCCAACCAAGCAACCTGGAAAGGCAAATCAGCGCTACAAAGAAGTCTCGCTTCCCATCGGTCAAAAGGGCCATGCTGAAAAAAGTGTCAAAACCAGAAATGCAGGACAGGCCATGGAGAAATGGGAGCGTTGCTACACTGATGGGCGGGATGTAAATCGCCAACAGCCACTCTGGAGAAGTGTACGGTGTGTCCTGAAACATCTAAAAAACACAGCTTAGAGAGCATAGGGCACTTCCACTCATGGGGGGATAAAGTGGGAAAATTGAAAATCAGCAAGACACAAGCACCCCAAAGTTTAGGGCTGCTCTGTTGACAAGGACCTCCACTTCATTCCACCTTAAATATCCCAGGAAAGCGAAAAATGGATAAAAAAGTTGTGGTCCTTATGTACAATGGAATATCACTCAGCCATGAAATCAATGTCATAAGGCTAGTAGCAGCATGATGAGTGGATTTAGGTAAGACGATTCTAAGTGAAATAAGTCACACAGAAAAGGACACTTCTCATAAGGTGTCACTTATGGAGGGAATGTAAAAACCGTTACACTTGAACTGAATTACAAAACAGAACAGAGTCACACATGCAGAAAACACACTATGGCTGCTTAACGGGAAAGGTGAGGTGGGGTGATACATAAAACAAGAGTTTCAAATTAGCTCAGATACCGTTCCATAAACCCAATATGTAATAGACAAGACCTACTCCTTGCTCAGAGAACTGGACTCAACACGCCCGATTCACCGCACAAGAATATATCTGACTAGTAATAATCTTAAAACCTATGGATTGATATCTCTCTGTTAGTGTGTCAAGTGGGTGTAAAGCGGCATAAACACAGCCGTGAAAAGCAGCTAAACCCCATTATAAAAATAAATTACTTTTAAAAACCCATGAAACAAAGACAGGGAAAGACAGAGAAATTCTTACACAAGTCGTTCAGGGGCTGTGATGCAACCTGGATTGACCATATCTAGACCCACAGCTGGATGAGACATAAGGGTGGACACTCTTGGGGCTGAGAGGTTTGGTGAGGTTGGGTGAGCAAACGCAGACCCTTTAAAGTAATACTGCGTGCTACCCATCGCATGGGTCCCAAATCTCCAGGTTCAAGGGCATCTTCCTACATCGAAAACATGCAAGAGAAACCCAGAAGATGGTACACCGTGTGATGGGGAAAGGTTTCTAAAACGCACCTCATTTCTCATCTCCTTGTGCTCGGGTTCGCCATTCCAGCCACTTTACTAGCAATCTCCCTACTTGGAGCATCAGCACCTTTAACCTCCTGTTCCGTACAGGTTGCAATTTGTCCTGAGGATGAACGGGAAGACGGGGAACCAATGAGAGACTAGCTCTTGGTGTTGGGACAGGCACAGGTCACTCTATTTTCCCATCAGGAAGAAGAATTGACCACAGGCTCAGCCTGCCCCCCGGAACCAGAACAGGGCCTGAAGCCATCCTGCGCTTTTGCGGCCAGCTCCCAAAAAAGCGACTTGTAAAATGGAGCCTCAGGGCACTGCAATTCACAAACCTGCAGAGTTATAAATGATAACTCTCGTCCACAAATATATTGAGGGAAGGCAAAGAAGAGGATTTGAAATCAAGGCAGAATTGCAGGAAACAGATTTCAGGAGGTAGATTCGAATCGCCTTTAAAGCACATGAAAAGCGGCAAAACGTTGACAATGATGCCCTTGGCCAAAAAGGGCGTATGCGTTTTTTCCTGAATATATTCAGGAAAAAACGCATACGCCCTTTTTGGCCAACCAAGCAACCTGGAAAGGCAAATCAGCGCTACAAAGAAGTCGCGCTTCCCATCGGTCAAAAGGGCCATGCTGAAAAAAGTGTCAAAACCAGAAATGCAGGACAGGCCATGGAGAAATGGGAGCGTTGCTACACTGATGGGCGGGATGTAAATCGCCAACAGCCACTCTGGAGAAGTGTACGGTGTGTCCTGAAACATCTAAAAAACACAGCTTAGAGAGCATAGGGCACTTCCACTCATGGGGGGATAAAGTGGGAAAATTGAAAATCAGCAAGACACAAGCACCCCAAAGTTTAGGGCTGCTCTGTTGACAAGGACCTCCACTTCATTCCACCTTAAATATCCCAGGAAAGCGAAAAATGGATAAAAAAGTTGTGGTCCTTATGTACAATGGAATATCACTCAGCCATGAAATCAATGTCATAAGGCTAGTAGCAGCATGATGAGTGGATTTAGGTAAGACGATTCTAAGTGAAATAAGTCACACAGAAAAGGACACTTCTCATAAGGTGTCACTTATAGAGGGAATGTAAAAACCGTTACACTTGAACTGAATTACAAAACAGAACAGAGTCACACATGCAGAAAACACACTATGGCTGCTTAACGGGAAAGGTGAGGTGGGGTGATACATAAAACAAGAGTTTCAAATTAGCTCAGATACCGTTCCATAAACCCAATATGTAATAGACAAGACCTACTCCTTGCTCAGAGAACTGGACTCAACACGCCCGATTCACCGCACAAGAATATATCTGACTAGTAATAATCTTAAAACCTATGTATTGATATCTCTCTGTTAGTGTGTCAAGTGGGTGTAAAGCGGCATAAACACAGCCGTGAAAAGCAGCTAAACCCCATTATAAAAATAAATTACTTTTAAAAACCCATGAAACAAAGACAGGGAAAGACAGAGAAATTCTTACACAATTCGTTCAGGGGCTGTGATGCAACCTGGATTGACCATATCTAGACCCACAGCTGGATGAGACATAAGGGTGGACACTCTTGGGGCTGAGAGGTTTGGTGAGGTTGGGTGAGCAAACGCAGACCCTTTAAAGTAATACTGCGTGCTACCCATCGCATGGGTCCCAAATCTCCAGGTTCAAGGGCATCTTCCTACATCGAAAACATGCATGAGAAACCCAGAAGATGGTACACCGTGTGATGGGGAAAGGTTTCTAAAACGCACCTCATTTCTCATCTCCTTGTGCTCGGGTTCGCCATTCCAGCCACTTTACTAGCAATCTCCCTACTTGGAGCATCAGCACCTTTAACCTCCTGTTCCGTACAGGTTGCAATTTGTCCTGAGGATGTACGGGAAGACGGGGAACCAATGAGAGACTAGCTCTTGGTGTTGGGACAGGCACAGGTCACTCTATTTTCCCATCAGGAAGAAGAATTAACCACAGGCTCAGCCTGCCCCCAGGAACCAGAACAGGGCCTGAAGCCATCCTGCGCTTTTGCGGCCAGCTCCCAAAAAAGCGACTTGTAAAATGGAGCTTCAGGGCACTGCAATTCACAAACCTGCAGAGTTATAAATGATAACTCTCGTCCACAAATATATTGAGGGAAGGCAAAGAAGAGGATTTGAAATCAAGGCAGAATTGCAGGAAACAGATTTCAGGAGGTAGATTCGAATCGCCTTTAAAGCACATGAAAAGCGGCAAAACGTTGACAATGATGCCCTTGGCCAAAAAGGGCGTATGCGTTTTTTCCTGAATATATTCAGGAAAAAACGCATACGCCCTTTTTGGCCAACCAAGCAACCTGGAAAGGCAAATCAGCGCTACAAAGAAGTCTCGCTTCCCATCGGTCAAAAGGGCCATGCTGAAAAAAGTGTCAAAACCAGAAATGCAGGACAGGCCATGGAGAAATGGGAGCGTTGCTACACTGATGGGCGGGATGTAAATCGCCAACAGCCACTCTGGAGAAGTGTACGGTGTGTCCTGAAACATCTAAAAAACACAGCTTAGAGAGCATAGGGCACTTCCACTCATGGGGGGATAAAGTGGGAAAATTGAAAATCAGCAAGACACAAGCACCCCAAAGTTTAGGGCTGCTCTGTTGACAAGGACCTCCACTTCATTCCACCTTAAATATCCCAGGAAAGCGAAAAATGGATAAAAAAGTTGTGGTCCTTATGTACAATGGAATATCACTCAGCCATGAAATCAATGTCATAAGGCTAGTAGCAGCATGATGAGTGGATTTAGGTAAGACGATTCTAAGTGAAATAAGTCACACAGAAAAGGACACTTCTCATAAGGTGTCACTTATAGAGGGAATGTAAAAACCGTTACACTTGAACTGAATTACAAAACAGAACAGAGTCACACATGCAGAAAACACACTATGGCTGCTTAACGGGAAAGGTGAGGTGGGGTGATACATAAAACAAGAGTTTCAAATTAGCTCAGATACCGTTCCATAAACCCAATATGTAATAGACAAGACCTACTCCTTGCTCAGAGAACTGGACTCAACACGCCCGATTCACCGCACAAGAATATATCTGACTAGTAATAATCTTAAAACCTATGTATTGATATCTCTCTGTTAGTGTGTCAAGTGGGTGTAAAGCGGCATAAACACAGCCGTGAAAAGCAGCTAAACCCCATTTTAAAAATAAATTACTTTTAAAAACCCATGAAACAAAGACAGGGAAAGACAGAGAAATTCTTACACAATTCGTTCAGGGGCTGTGATGCAACCTGGATTGACCATATCTAGACCCACAGCTGGATGAGACATAAGGGTGGACACTCTTGGGGCTGAGAGGTTTGGTGAGGTTGGGTGAGCAAACGCAGACCCTTTAAAGTAATACTGCGTGCTACCCATCGCATGGGTCCCAAATCTCCAGGTTCAAGGGCATCTTCCTACATCGAAAACATGCATGAGAAACCCAGAAGATGGTACACCGTGTGATGGGGAAAGGTTTCTAAAACGCACCTCATTTCTCATCTCCTTGTGCTCGGGTTCGCCATTCCAGCCACTTTACTAGCAATCTCCCTACTTGGAGCATCAGCACCTTTAACCTCCTGTTCCGTACAGGTTGCAATTTGTCCTGAGGATGAACGGGAAGACGGGGAACCAATGAGAGACTAGCTCTTGGTGTTGGGACAGGCACAGGTCACTCTATTTTCCCATCAGGAAGAAGAATTAACCACAGGCTCAGCCTGCCCCCAGGAACCAGAACAGGGCCTGAAGCCATCCTGCGCTTTTGCGGCCAGCTCCCAAAAAAGCGACTTGTAAAATGGAGCTTCAGGGCACTGCAATTCACAAACCTGCAGAGTTATAAATGATAACTCTCGTCCACAAATATATTGAGGGAAGGCAAAGAAGAGGATTTGAAATCAAGGCAGAATTGCAGGAAACAGATTTCAGGAGGTAGATTCGAATCGCCTTTAAAGCACATGAAAAGCGGCAAAACGTTGACAATGATGCCCTTGGCCAAAAAGGGCGTATGCGTTTTTTCCTGAATATATTCAGGAAAAAACGCATACGCCCTTTTTGGCCAACCAAGCAACCTGGAAAGGCAAATCAGCGCTACAAAGAAGTCTCGCTTCCCATCGGTCAAAAGGGCCATGCTGAAAAAAGTGTCAAAACCAGAAATGCAGGACAGGCCATGGAGAAATGGGAGCGTTGCTACACTGATGGGCGGGATGTAAATCGCCAACAGCCACTCTGGAGAAGTGTACGGTGTGTCCTGAAACATCTAAAAAACACAGCTTAGAGAGCATAGGGCACTTCCACTCATGGGGGGATAAAGTGGGAAAATTGAAAATCAGCAAGACACAAGCACCCCAAAGTTTAGGGCTGCTCTGTTGACAAGGACCTCCACTTCATTCCACCTTAAATATCCCAGGAAAGCGAAAAATGGATAAAAAAGTTGTGGTCCTTATGTACAATGGAATATCACTCAGCCATGAAATCAATGTCATAAGGCTAGTAGCAGCATGATGAGTGGATTTAGGTAAGACGATTCTAAGTGAAATAAGTCACACAGAAAAGGACACTTCTCATAAGGTGTCACTTATAGAGGGAATGTAAAAACCGTTACACTTGAACTGAATTACAAAACAGAACAGAGTCACACATGCAGAAAACACACTATGGCTGCTTAAAGGGAAAGGTGAGGTGGGGTGATACATAAAACAAGAGTTTCAAATTAGCTCAGATACCGTTCCATAAACCCAATATATAATAGACAAGACCTACTCCTTGCTCAGAGAACTGCACTCAACACGCCCGATTCACCGCACAAGAATATATCTGACTAGTAATAATCTTAAAACCTATGTATTGATATCTCTCTGTTAGTGTGTCAAGTGGGTGTAAAGCGGCATAAACACAGCCGTGAAAAGCAGCTAAACCCCATTATAAAAATAAATTACTTTTAAAAACCCATGAAACAAAGACAGGGAAAGACAGAGAAATTCTTACACAAGTCGTTCAGGGGCTGTGATGCAACCTGGATTGACCATATCTAGACCCACAGCTGGATGAGACATAAGGGTGGACACTCTTGGGGCTGAGAGGTTTGGTGAGGTTGGGTGAGCAAACGCAGACCCTTTAAAGTAATACTGCGTGCTACCCATCGCATGGGTCCCAAATCTCCAGGTTCAAGGGCATCTTCCTACATCGAAAACATGCATGAGAAACCCAGAAGATGGTACACCGTGTGATGGGGAAAGGTTTCTAAAACGCACCTCATTTCTCATCTCCTTGTGCTCGGGTTCGCCATTCCAGCCACTTTACTAGCAATCTCCCTACTTGGAGCATCAGCACCTTTAACCTCCTGTTCCGTACAGGTTGCAATTTTTCCTGAGGATGAACGGGAAGACGGGGAACCAATGAGAGACTAGCTCTTGGTGTTGGGACAGGCACAGGTCACTCTATTTTCCCATCAGGAAGAAGAATTAACCACAGGCTCAGCCTGCCCCCCGGAACCAGAACAGGGCCTGAAGCCATCCTGCGCTTTTGCGGCAAGCTCCCAAAAAAGCGACTTGTAAAATGGAGCTTCAGGGCACTGCAATTCACAAACCTGCAGAGTTATAAATGATAACTCTCGTCCACAAATATATTGAGGGAAGGCAAAGAAGAGGATTTGAAATCAAGGCAGAATTGCAGGAAACAGATTTCAGGAGGTAGATTCGAATCGCCTTTAAAGCACATGAAAAGCGGCAAAACGTTGACAATGATGCCCTTGGCCAAAAAGGGCGTATGCGTTTTTTCCTGAATATATTCAGGAAAAAACGCATACGCCCTTTTTGGCCAACCAAGCAACCTGGAAAGGCAAATCAGCGCTACAAAGAAGTCTCGCTTCCCATCGGTCAAAAGGGCCATGCTGAAAAAAGTGTCAAAACCAGAAATGCAGGACAGGCCATGGAGAAATGGGAGCGTTGCTACACTGATGGGCGGGATGTAAATCGCCAACAGCCACTCTGGAGAAGTGTACGGTGTGTCCTGAAACATCTAAAAAACACAGCTTAGAGAGCATAGGGCACTTCCACTCATGGGGGGATAAAGTGGGAAAATTGAAAATCAGCAAGACACAAGCACCCCAAAGTTTAGGGCTGCTCTGTTGACAAGGACCTCCACTTCATTCCACCTTAAATATCCCAGGAAAGCGAAAAATGGATAAAAAAGTTGTGGTCCTTATGTACAATGGAATATCACTCAGCCATGAAATCAATGTCATAAGGCTAGTAGCAGCATGATGAGTGGATTTAGGTAAGACGATTCTAAGTGAAATAAGTCACACAGAAAAGGACACTTCTCATAAGGTGTCACTTATAGAGGGAATGTAAAAACCGTTACACTTGAACTGAATTACAAAACAGAACAGAGTCACACATGCAGAAAACACACTATGGCTGCTTAACGGGAAAGGTGAGGTGGGGTGATACATAAAACAAGAGTTTCAAATTAGCTCAGATACCGTTCCATAAACCCAATATGTAATAGACAAGACCTACTCCTTGCTCAGAGAACTGGACTCAACACGCCCGATTCACCGCACAAGAATATATCTGACTAGTAATAATCTTAAAACCTATGTATTGATATCTCTCTGTTAGTGTGTCAAGTGGGTGTAAAACGGCATAAACACAGCCGTGAAAAGCAGCTAAACCCCATTATAAAAATAAATTACTTTTAAAAACCCATGAAACAAAGACAGGGAAAGACAGAGAAATTCTTACACAATTCGTTCAGGGGCTGTGATGCAACCTGGATTGACCATATCTAGACCCACAGCTGGATGAGACATAAGGGTGGACACTCTTGGGGCTGAGAGGTTTGGTGAGGTTGGGTGAGCAAACGCAGACCCTTTAAAGTAATACTGCGTGCTACCCATCGCATGGGTCCCAAATCTCCAGGTTCAAGGGCATCTTCCTACATCGAAAACATGCATGAGAAACCCAGAAGATGGTACACTGTGTGATGGGGAAAGGTTTCTAAAACGCACCTCATTTCTCATCTCCTTGTGCTCGGGTTCGCCATTCCAGCCACTTTACTAGCAATCTCCCTACTTGGAGCATCAGCACCTTTAACCTCCTGTTCCGTACAGGTTGCAATTTGTCCTGAGGATGAACGGGAAGACGGGGAACCAATGAGAGACTAGCTCTTGGTGTTGGGACAGGCACAGGTCACTCTATTTTCCCATCAGGAAGAAGAATTAACCACAGGCTCAGCCTGCCCCCAGGAACCAGAACAGGGCCTGAAGCCATCCTGCGCTTTTGCGGCCAGCTCCCAAAAAAGCGACTTGTAAAATGGAGCTTCAGGACACTGCAATTCACAAACCTGCAGAGTTATAAATGATAACTCTCGTCCACAAATATATTGAGGGAAGGCAAAGAAGAGGATTTGAAATCAAGGCAGAATTGCAGGAAACAGATTTCAGGAGGTAGATTCGAATCGCCTTTAAAGCACATGAAAAGCGGCAAAACGTTGACAATGATGCCCTTGGCCAAAAAGGGCGTATGCGTTTTTTCCTGAATATATTCAGGAAAAAACGCATACGCCCTTTTTGGCCAACCAAGCAACCTGGAAAGGCAAATCAGCGCTACAAAGAAGTCTCGCTTCCCATCGGTCAAAAGGGCCATGCTGAAAAAAGTGTCAAAACCAGAAATGCAGGACAGGCCATGGAGAAATGGGAGCGTTGCTACACTGATGGGCGGGATGTAAATCGCCAACAGCCACTCTGGAGAAGTGTACGGTGTGTCCTGAAACATCTAAAAAACACAGCTTAGAGAGCATAGGGCACTTCCACTCATGGGGGGATAAAGTGGGAAAATTGAAAATCAGCAAGACACAAGCACCCCAAAGTTTAGGGCTGCTCTGTTGACAAGGACCTCCACTTCATTCCACCTTAAATATCCCAGGAAAGCGAAAAATGGATAAAAAAGTTGTGGTCCTTATGTACAATGGAATATCACTCAGCCATGAAATCAATGTCATAAGGCTAGTAGCAGCATGATGAGTGGATTTAGGTAAGACGATTCTAAGTGAAATAAGTCACACAGAAAAGGACACTTCTCATAAGGTGTCACTTATAGAGGGAATGTAAAAACCGTTACACTTGAACTGAATTACAAAACAGAACAGAGTCACACATGCAGAAAACACACTATGGCTGCTTAACGGGAAAGGTGAGGTGGGGTGATACATAAAACAAGAGTTTCAAATTAGCTCAGATACCGTTCCATAAACCCAATATGTAATAGACAAGACCTACTCCTTGCTCAGAGAACTGGACTCAACACGCCCGATTCACCGCACAAGAATATATCTGACTAGTAATAATCTTAAAACCTATGTATTGATATCTCTCTGTTAGTGTGTCAAGTGGGTGTAAAACGGCATAAACACAGCCGTGAAAAGCAGCTAAACCCCATTATAAAAATAAATTACTTTTAAAAACCCATGAAACAAAGACAGGGAAAGACAGAGAAATTCTTACACAATTCGTTCAGGGGCTGTGATGCAACCTGGATTGACCATATCTAGACCCACAGCTGGATGAGACATAAGGGTGGACACTCTTGGGGCTGAGAGGTTTGGTGAGGTTGGGTGAGCAAACGCAGACCCTTTAAAGTAATACTGCGTGCTACCCATCGCATGGGTCCCAAATCTCCAGGTTCAAGGGCATCTTCCTACATCGAAAACTTGCATGAGAAACCCAGAAGATGGTACACCGTGTGATGGGGAAAGGTTTCTAAAACGCACCTCATTTCTCATCTCCTTGTGCCCGGGTTCGCCATTCCAGCCACTTTACTAGCAATCTCCCTACTTGGAGCATCAGCACCTTTAACCTCCTGTTCCGTACAGGTTGCAATTTGTCCTGAGGATGAACGGGAAGACGGGGAACCAATGAGAGACTAGCTCTTGGTGTTGGGACAGGCACAGGTCACTCTATTTTCCCATCAGGAAGAAGAATTAACCACAGGCTCAGCCTGCCCCCAGGAACCAGAACAGGGCCTGAAGCCATCCTGCGCTTTTGCGGCCAGCTCCCAAAAAAGCGACTTGTAAAATGGAGCTTCAGGGCACTGCAATTCACAAAGCTGCAGAGTTATAAATGATAACTCTCGTCCACAAATATATTGAGGGAAGGCAAAGAAGAGGATTTGAAATCAAGGCAGAATTGCAGGAAACAGATTTCAGGAGGTAGATTCGAATCGCCTTTAAAGCACATGAAAAGCGGCAAAACGTTGACAATGATGCCCTTGGCCAAAAAGGGCGTATGCGTTTTTTCCTGAATATATTCAGGAAAAAACGCATACGCCCTTTTTGGCCAACCAAGCAACCTGGAAAGGCAAATCAGCGCTACAAAGAAGTCTCGCTTCCCATCGGTCAAAAGGGCCATGCTGAAAAAAGTGTCAAAACCAGAAATGCAGGACAGGCCATGGAGAAATGGGAGCGTTGCTACACTGATGGGCGGGATGTAAATGGCCAACAGCCACTCTGGAGAAGTGTACGGTGTGTCCTGAAACATCTAAAAAACACAGCTTAGAGAGCATAGGGCACTTCCACTCATGGGGGGATAAAGTGGGAAAATTGAAAATCAGCAAGACACAAGCACCCCAAAGTTTAGGGCTGCTCTGTTGACAAGGACCTCCACTTCATTCCACCTTAAATATCCCAGGAAAGCGAAAAATGGATAAAAAAGTTGTGGTCCTTATGTACAATGGAATATCACTCAGCCATGAAATCAATGTCATAAGGCTAGTAGCAGCATGATGAGTGGATTTAGGTAAGACGATTCTAAGTGAAATAAGTCACACAGAAAAGGACACTTCTCATAAGGTGTCACTTATGGAGGGAATGTAAAAACCGTTACACTTGAACTGAATTACAAAACAGAACAGAGTCACACATGCAGAAAACACACTATGGCTGCTTAACGGGAAAGGTGAGGTGGGGTGATACATAAAACAAGAGTTTCAAATTAGCTCAGATACCGTTCCATAAATCCAATATGTAATAGACAAGACCTACTCCTTGCTCAGAGAACTGGACTCAACACGCCCGATTCACCGCACAAGAATATATCTGACTAGTAATAATCTTAAAACCTATGTATTGATATCTCTCTGTTAGTGTGTCAAGTGGGTGTAAAACGGCATAAACACAGCCGTGAAAAGCAGCTAAACCCCATTATAAAAATAAATTACTTTTAAAAACCCATGAAACAAAGACAGGGAAAGACAGAGAAATTCTTACACAATTCGTTCAGGGGCTGTGATGCAACCTGGATTGACCATATCTAGACCCACAGCTGGATGAGACATAAGGGTGGACACTCTTGGGGCTGAGAGGTTTGGTGAGGTTGGGTGAGCAAACGCAGACCCTTTAAAGTAATACTGCGTGCTACCCATCGCATGGGTCCCAAATCTCCAGGTTCAAGGGCATCTTCCTACATCGAAAACATGCATGAGAAACCCAGAAGATGGTACACCGTGTGATGGGGAAAGGTTTCTAAAACGCACCTCATTTCTCATCTCCTTGTGCTCGGGTTCGCCATTCCAGCCACTTTACTAGCAATCTCCCTACTTGGAGCATCAGCACCTTTAACCTCCTGTTCCGTACAGGTTGCAATTTGTCCTGAGGATGAACGGGAAGACGGGGAACCAATGAGAGACTAGCTCTTGGTGTTGGGACAGGCACAGGTCACTCTATTTTCCCATCAGGAAGAAGAATTAACCACAGGCTCAGCCTGCCCCCAGGAACCAGAACAGGGCCTGAAGCCATCCTGCGCTTTTGCGGCCAGCTCCCAAAAAAGCGACTTGTAAAATGGAGCTTCAGGGCACTGCAATTCACAAACCTGCAGAGTTATAAATGATAACTCTCGTCCACAAATATATTGAGGGAAGGCAAAGAAGAGGATTTGAAATCAAGGCAGAATTGCAGGAAACAGATTTCAGGAGGTAGATTCGAATCGCCTTTAAAGCACATGAAAAGCGGCAAAACGTTGACAATGATGCCCTTGGCCAAAAAGGGCGTATGCGTTTTTTCCTGAATATATTCAGGAAAAAACGCATACGCCCTTTTTGGCCAACCAAGCAACCTGGAAAGGCAAATCAGCGCTACAAAGAAGTCGCGCTTCCCATCGGTCAAAAGGGCCATGCTGAAAAAAGTGTCAAAACCAGAAATGCAGGACAGGCCATGGAGAAATGGGAGCGTTGCTACACTGATGGGCGGGATGTAAATCGCCAACAGCCACTCTGGAGAAGTGTACGGTGTGTCCTGAAACATCTAAAAAACACAGCTTAGAGAGCATAGGGCACTTCCACTCATGGGGGGATAAAGTGGGAAAATTGAAAATCAGCAAGACACAAGCACCCCAAAGTTTAGGGCTGCTCTGTTGACAAGGACCTCCACTTCATTCCACCTTAAATATCCCAGGAAAGCGAAAAATGGATAAAAAAGTTGTGGTCCTTATGTACAATGGAATATCACTCAGCCATGAAATCAATGTCATAAGGCTAGTAGCAGCATGATGAGTGGAATTAGGTAAGACGATTCTAAGTGAAATAAGTCACACAGAAAAGGACACTTCTCATAAGGTGTCACTTATAGAGGGAATGTAAAAACCGTTACACTTGAACTGAATTACAAAACAGAACAGAGTCACACATGCAGAAAACACACTATGGCTGCTTAACGGGAAAGGTGAGGTGGGGTGATACATAAAACAAGAGTTTCAAATTAGCTCAGATACCGTTCCATAAACCCAATATGTAATAGACAAGACCTACTCCTTGCTCAGAGAACTGGACTCAACACGCCCGATTCACCGCACAAGAATATATCTGACTAGTAATAATCTTAAAACCTATGTATTGATATCTCTCTGTTAGTGTGTCAAGTGGGTGTAAAGCGGCATAAACACAGCCGTGAAAAGCAGCTAAACCCCATTTTAAAAATAAATTACTTTTAAAAACCCATGAAACAAAGACAGGGAAAGACAGAGAAATTCTTACACAATTCGTTCAGGGGCTGTGATGCAACCTGGATTGACCATATCTAGACCCACAGCTGGATGAGACATAAGGGTGGACACTCTTGGGGCTGAGAGGTTTGGTGAGGTTGGGTGAGCAAACGCAGACCCTTTAAAGTAATACTGCGTGCTACCCATCGCATGGGTCCCAAATCTCCAGGTTCAAGGGCATCTTCCTACATCGAAAACATGCATGAGAAACCCAGAAGATGGTACACCGTGTGATGGGGAAAGGTTTCTAAAACGCACCTCATTTCTCATCTCCTTGTGCTCGGGTTCGCCATTCCAGCCACTTTACTAGCAATCTCCCTACTTGGAGCATCAGCACCTTTAACCTCCTGTTCCGTACAGGTTGCAATTTGTCCTGAGGATGAACGGGAAGACGGGGAACCAATGAGAGACTAGCTCTTGGTGTTGGGACAGGCACAGGTCACTCTATTTTCCCATCAGGAAGAAGAATTAACCACAGGCTCAGCCTGCCCCCAGGAACCAGAACAGGGCCTGAAGCCATCCTGCGCTTTTGCGGCCAGCTCCCAAAAAAGCGACTTGTAAAATGGAGCTTCAGGACACTGCAATTCACAAACCTGCAGAGTTATAAATGATAACTCTCGTCCACAAATATATTGAGGGAAGGCAAAGAAGAGGATTTGAAATCAAGGCAGAATTGCAGGAAACAGATTTCAGGAGGTAGATTCGAATCGCCTTTAAAGCACATGAAAAGCGGCAAAACGTTGACAATGATGCCCTTGGCCAAAAAGGGCGTATGCGTTTTTTCCTGAATATATTCAGGAAAAAACGCATACGCCCTTTTTGGCCAACCAAGCAACCTGGAAAGGCAAATCAGCGCTACAAAGAAGTCTCGCTTCCCATCGGTCAAAAGGGCCATGCTGAAAAAAGTGTCAAAACCAGAAATGCAGGACAGGCCATGGAGAAATGGGAGCGTTGCTACACTGATGGGCGGGATGTAAATCGCCAACAGCCACTCTGGAGAAGTGTACGGTGTGTCCTGAAACATCTAAAAAACACAGCTTAGAGAGCATAGGGCACTTCCACTCATGGGGGGATAAAGTGGGAAAATTGAAAATCAGCAAGACACAAGCACCCCAAAGTTTAGGGCTGCTCTGTTGACAAGGACCTCCACTTCATTCCACCTTAAATATCCCAGGAAAGCGAAAAATGGATAAAAAAGTTGTGGTCCTTATGTACAATGGAATATCACTCAGCCATGAAATCAATGTCATAAGGCTAGTAGCAGCATGATGAGTGGATTTAGGTAAGACGATTCTAAGTGAAATAAGTCACACAGAAAAGGACACTTCTCATAAGGTGTCACTTATAGAGGGAATGTAAAAACCGTTACACTTGAACTGAATTACAAAACAGAACAGAGTCACACATGCAGAAAACACACTATGGCTGCTTAACGGGAAAGGTGAGGTGGGGTGATACATAAAACAAGAGTTTCAAATTAGCTCAGATACCGTTCCATAAACCCAATATGTAATAGACAAGACCTACTCCTTGCTGAGAGAACTGGACTCAACACGCCCGATTCACCGCACAAGAATATATCTGACTAGTAATAATCTTAAAACCTATGTATTGATATCTCTCTGTTAGTGTGTCAAGTGGGTGTAAAGCGGCATAAACACAGCCGTGAAAAGCAGCTAAACCCCATTATAAAAATAAATTACTTTTAAAAACCCATGAAACAAAGACAGGGAAAGACAGAGAAATTCTTACACAAGTCGTTCAGGGGCTGTGATGCAACCTGCATTGACCATATCTAGACCCACAGCTGGATGAGACATAAGGGTGGACACTCTTGGGGCTGAGAGGTTTGGTGAGGTTGGGTGAGCAAACGCAGACCCTTTAAAGTAATACTGCGTGCTACCCATCGCATGGGTCCCAAATCTCCAGGTTCAAGGGCATCTTCCTACATCGAAAACATGCATGAGAAACCCAGAAGATGGTACACCGTGTGATGGGGAAAGGTTTCTAAAACGCACCTCATTTCTCATCTCCTTGTGCTCGGGTTCGCCATTCCAGCCACTTTACTAGCAATCTCCCTACTTGGAGCATCAGCACCTTTAACCTCCTGTTCCGTACAGGTTGCAATTTGTCCTGAGGATGAACGGGAAGACGGGGAACCAATGAGAGACTAGCTCTTGGTGTTGGGACAGGCACAGGTCACTCTATTTTCCCATCAGGAAGAAGAATTAACCACAGGCTCAGCCTGCCCCCCGGAACCAGAACAGGGCCTGAAGCCATCCTGCGCTTTTGCGGCCAGCTCCCAAAAAAGCGACTTGTAAAATGGAGCCTCAGGGCACTGCAATTGACAAACCTGCAGAGTTATAAATGATAACTCTCGTCCACAAATATATTGAGGGAAGGCAAAGAAGAGGATTTGAAATCAAGGCAGAATTGCAGGAAACAGATTTCAGGAGGTAGATTCGAATCGCCTTTAAAGCACATGAAAAGCGGCAAAACGTTGACAATGATGCCCTTGGCCAAAAAGGGCGTATGCGTTTTTTCCTGAATATATTCAGGAAAAAACGCATACGCCCTTTTTGGCCAACCAAGCAACCTGGAAAGGCAAATCAGCGCTACAAAGAAGTCGCGCTTCCCATCGGTCAAAAGGGCCATGCTGAAAAAAGTGTCAAAACCAGAAATGCAGGACAGGCCATGGAGAAATGGGAGCGTTGCTACACTGATGGGCGGGATGTAAATCGCCAACAGCCACTCTGGAGAAGTGTACGGTGTGTCCTGAAACATCTAAAAAACACAGCTTAGAGAGCATAGGGCACTTCCACTCATGGGGGGATAAAGTGGGAAAATTGAAAATCAGCAAGACACAAGCACCCCAAAGTTTAGGGCTGCTCTGTTGACAAGGACCTCCACTTCATTCCACCTTAAATATCCCAGGAAAGCGAAAAATGGATAAAAAAGTTGTGGTCCTTATGTACAATGGAATATCACTCAGCCATGAAATCAATGTCATAAGGCTAGTAGCAGCATGATGAGTGGATTTAGGTAAGACGATTCTAAGTGAAATAAGTCACACAGAAAAGGACACTTCTCATAAGGTGTCACTTATAGAGGGAATGTAAAAACCGTTACACTTGAACTGAATTACAAAACAGAACAGAGTCACACATGCAGAAAACACACTATGGCTGCTTAAAGGGAAAGGTGAGGTGGGGTGATACATAAAACAAGAGTTTCAAATTAGCTCAGATACCGTTCCATAAACCCAATATGTAATAGACAAGACCTACTCCTTGCTCAGAGAACTGCACTCAACACGCCCGATTCACCGCACAAGAATATATCTGACTAGTAATAATCTTAAAACCTATGTATTGATATCTCTCTGTTAGTGTGTCAAGTGGGTGTAAAGCGGCATAAACACAGCCGTGAAAAGCAGCTAAACCCCATTATAAAAATAAATTACTTTTAAAAACCCATGAAACAAAGACAGGGAAAGACAGAGAAATTCTTACACAATTCGTTCAGGGGCTGTGATGCAACCTGGATTGACCATATCTAGACCCACAGCTGGATGAGACATAAGGGTGGACACTCTTGGGGCTGAGAGGTTTGGTGAGGTTGGGTGAGCAAACGCAGACCCTTTAAAGTAATACTGCGTGCTACCCATCGCATGGGTCCCAAATCTCCAGGTTCAAGGGCATCTTCCTACATCGAAAACATGCATGAGAAACCCAGAAGATGGTACACCGTGTGATGGGGAAAGGTTTCTAAAACGCACCTCATTTCTCATCTCCTTGTGCTCGGGTTCGCCATTCCAGCCACTTTACTAGCAATCTCCCTACTTGGAGCATCAGCACCTTTAACCTCCTGTTCCGTACAGGTTGCAATTTGTCCTGAGGATGAACGGGAAGACGGGGAACCAATGAGAGATTAGCTCTTGGTGTTGGGACAGGCACAGGTCACTCTATTTTCCCATCAGGAAGAAGAATTAACCACAGGCTCAGTCTGCCCCCAGGAACCAGAACAGGGCCTGAAGCCATCCTGCGCTTTTGCGGCCAGCTCCCAAAAAAGCGACTTGTAAAATGGAGCCTCAGGGCACTGCAATTCACAAACCTGCAGAGTTATAAATGATAACTCTCGTCCACAAATATATTGAGGGAAGGCAAAGAAGAGGATTTGAAATCAAGGCAGAATTGCAGGAAACAGATTTCAGGAGGTAGATTCGAATCGCCTTTAAAGCACATGAAAAGCGGCAAAACGTTGACAATGATGCCCTTGGCCAAAAAGGGCGTATGCGTTTTTTCCTGAATATATTCAGGAAAAAACGCATACGCCCTTTTTGGCCAACCAAGCAACCTGGAAAGGCAAATCAGCGCTACAAAGAAGTCTCGCTTCCCATCGGTCAAAAGGGCCATGCTGAAAAAAGTGTCAAAACCAGAAATGCAGGACAGGCCATGGAGAAATGGGAGCGTTGCTACACTGATGGCCGGGATGTAAATCGCCAACAGCCACTCTGGAGAAGTGTACGGTGTGTCCTGAAACATCTAAAATACACAGCTTAGAGAGCATAGGGCACTTCCACTCATGGGGGGATAAAGTGGGAAAATTGAAAATCAGCAAGACACAAGCACCCCAAAGTTTAGGGCTGCTCTGTTGACAAGGACCTCCACTTCATTCCACCTTAAATATCCCAAGAAAGCGAAAAATGGATAAAAAAGTTGTGGTCCTTATGTACAATGGAATATCACTCAGCCATGAAATCAATGTCATAAGGCTAGTAGCAGCATGATGAGTGGATTTAGGTAAGACGATTCTAAGTGAAATAAGTCACACAGAAAAGGACACTTCTCATAAGGTGTCACTTATAGAGGGAATGTAAAAACCGTTACACTTGAACTGAATTACAAAACAGAACAGAGTCACACATGCAGAAAACACACTATGGCTGCTTAACGGGAAAGGTGAGGTGGGGTGATACATAAAACAAGAGTTTCAAATTAGCTCAGATACCGTTCCATAAACCCAATATGTAATAGACAAGACCTACTCCTTGCTCAGAGAACTGGACTCAACACGCCCGATTCACCGCACAAGAATATATCTGACTAGTAATAATCTTAAAACCTATGTATTGATATCTCTCTGTTAGTGTGTCAAGTGGGTGTAAAACGGCATAAACACAGCCGTGAAAAGCAGCTAAACCCCATTATAAAAATAAATTACTTTTAAAAACCCATGAAACAAAGACAGGGAAAGACAGAGAAATTCTTACACAATTCGTTCAGGGGCTGTGATGCAACCTGGATTGACCATATCTAGACCCACAGCTGGATGAGACATAAGGGTGGACACTCTTGGGGCTGAGAGGTTTGGTGAGGTTGGGTGAGCAAACGCAGACCCTTTAAAGTAATACTGCGTGCTACCCATCGCATGGGTCCCAAATCTCCAGGTTCAAGGGCATCTTCCTACATCGAAAACATGCATGAGAAACCCAGAAGATGGTACACCGTGTGATGGGGAAAGGTTTCTAAAACGCACCTCATTTCTCATCTCCTTGTGCCCGGGTTCGCCATTCCAGCCACTTTACTAGCAATCTCCCTACTTGGAGCATCAGCACCTTTAACCTCCTGTTCCGTACAGGTTGCAATTTGTCCTGAGGATGAACGGGAAGACGGGGAACCAATGAGAGACTAGCTCTTGGTGTTGGGACAGGCACAGGTCACTCTATTTTCCCATCAGGAAGAAGAATTAACCACAGGCTCAGCCTGCCCCCAGGAACCAGAACAGGGCCTGAAGCCATGCTGCGCTTTTGCGGCCAGCTCCCAAAAAAGCGACTTGTAAAATGGAGCCTCAGGGCACTGCAATTCACAAAGCTGCAGAGTTATAAATGATAACTCTCGTCCACAAATATATTGAGGGAAGGCAAAGAAGAGGATTTGAAATCAAGGCAGAATTGCAGGAAACAGATTTCAGGAGGTAGATTCGAATCGCTTTTAAAGCACATGAAAAGCGGCAAAACGTTGACAATGATGCCCTTGGCCAAAAAGGGCGTATGCGTTTTTTCCTGAATATATTCAGGAAAAAACGCATACGCCCTTTTTGGCCAACCAAGCAACCTGGAAAGGCAAATCAGCGCTACAAAGAAGTCTCGCTTCCCATCGGTCAAAAGGGCCATGCTGAAAAAAGTGTCAAAACCAGAAATGCAGGACAGGCCATGGAGAAATGGGAGCGTTGCTACACTGATGGGCGGGATGTAAATGGCCAACAGCCACTCTGGAGAAGTGTACGGTGTGTCCTGAAACATCTAAAAAACACAGCTTAGAGAGCATAGGGCACTTCCACTCATGGGGGGATAAAGTGGGAAAATTGAAAATCAGCAAGACACAAGCACCCCAAAGTTTAGGGCTGCTCTGTTGACAAGGACCTCCACTTCATTCCACCTTAAATATCCCAGGAAAGCGAAAAATGGATAAAAAAGTTGTGGTCCTTATGTACAATGGAATATCACTCAGCCATGAAATCAATGTCATAAGGCTAGTAGCAGCATGATGAGTGGATTTAGGTAAGACGATTCTAAGTGAAATAAGTCACACAGAAAAGGACACTTCTCATAAGGTGTCACTTATGGAGGGAATGTAAAAACCGTTACACTTGAACTGAATTACAAAACAGAACAGAGTCACACATGCAGAAAACACACTATGGCTGCTTAACGGGAAAGGTGAGGTGGGGTGATACATAAAACAAGAGTTTCAAATTAGCTCAGATACCGTTCCATAAATCCAATATGTAATAGACAAGACCTACTCCTTGCTCAGAGAACTGGACTCAACACGCCCGATTCACCGCACAAGAATATATCTGACTAGTAATAATCTTAAAACCTATGTATTGATATCTCTCTGTTAGTGTGTCAAGTGGGTGTAAAACGGCATAAACACAGCCGTGAAAAGCAGCTAAACCCCATTATAAAAATAAATTACTTTTAAAAACCCATGAAACAAAGACAGGGAAAGACAGAGAAATTCTTACACAATTCGTTCAGGGGCTGTGATGCAACCTGGATTGACCATATCTAGACCCACAGCTGGATGAGACATAAGGGTGGACACTCTTGGGGCTGAGAGGTTTGGTGAGGTTGGGTGAGCAAACGCAGACCCTTTAAAGTAATACTGCGTGCTACCCATCGCATGGGTCCCAAATCTCCAGGTTCAAGGGCATCTTCCTACATCGAAAACATGCATGAGAAACCCAGAAGATGGTACACCGTGTGATGGGGAAAGGTTTCTAAAACGCACCTCATTTCTCATCTCCTTGTGCCCGGGTTCGCCATTCCAGCCACTTTACTAGCAATCTCCCTACTTGGAGCATCAGCACCTTTAACCTCCTGTTCCGTACAGGTTGCAATTTGTCCTGAGGATGAACGGGAAGACGGGGAACCAATGAGAGACTAGCTCTTGGTGTTGGGACAGGCACAGGTCACTCTATTTTCCCATCAGGAAGAAGAATTAACCACAGGCTCAGCCTGCCCCCAGGAACCAGAACAGGGCCTGAAGCCATGCTGCGCTTTTGCGGCCAGCTCCCAAAAAAGCGACTTGTAAAATGGAGCTTCAGGGCACTGCAATTCACAAAGCTGCAGAGTTATAAATGATAACTCTCGTCCACAAATATATTGAGGGAAGGCAAAGAAGAGGATTTGAAATCAAGGCAGAATTGCAGGAAACAGATTTCAGGAGGTAGATTCGAATCGCCTTTAAAGCACATGAAAAGCGGCAAAACGTTGACAATGATGCCCTTGGCCAAAAAGGGCGTATGCGTTTTTTCCTGAATATATTCAGGAAAAAACGCATACGCCCTTTTTGGCCAACCAAGCAACCTGGAAAGGCAAATCAGCGCTACAAAGAAGTCTCGCTTCCCATCGGTCAAAAGGGCCATGCTGAAAAAAGTGTCAAAACCAGAAATGCAGGACAGGCCATGGAGAAATGGGAGCGTTGCTACACTGATGGGCGGGATGTAAATGGCCAACAGCCACTCTGGAGAAGTGTACGGTGTGTCCTGAAACATCTAAAAAACACAGCTTAGAGAGCATAGGGCACTTCCACTCATGGGGGGATAAAGTGGGAAAATTGAAAATCAGCAAGACACAAGCACCCCAAAGTTTAGGGCTGCTCTGTTGACAAGGACCTCCACTTCATTCCACCTTAAATATCCCAGGAAAGCGAAAAATGGATAAAAAAGTTGTGGTCCTTATGTACAATGGAATATCACTCAGCCATGAAATCAATGTCATAAGGCTAGTAGCAGCATGATGAGTGGATTTAGGTAAGACGATTCTAAGTGAAATAAGTCACACAGAAAAGGACACTTCTCATAAGGTGTCACTTATAGAGGGAATGTAAAAACCGTTACACTTGAACTGAATTACAAAACAGAACAGAGTCACACATGCAGAAAACACACTATGGCTGCTTAAAGGGAAAGGTGAGGTGGGGTGATACATAAAACAAGAGTTTCAAATTAGCTCAGATACCGTTCCATAAACCCAATATGTAATAGACAAGACCTACTCCTTGCTCAGAGAACTGCACTCAACACGCCCGATTCACCGCACAAGAATATATCTGACTAGTAATAATCTTAAAACCTATGTATTGATATCTCTCTGTTAGTGTGTCAAGTGGGTGTAAAGCGGCATAAACACAGCCGTGAAAAGCAGCTAAACCCCATTATAAAAATAAATTACTTTTAAAAACCCATGAAACAAAGACAGGGAAAGACAGAGAAATTCTTACACAATTCGTTCAGGGGCTGTGATGCAACCTGGATTGACCATATCTAGACCCACAGCTGGATGAGACATAAGGGTGGACACTCTTGGGGCTGAGAGGTTTGGTGAGGTTGGGTGAGCAAACGCAGACCGTTGAAAGTAATACTGCGTGCTACCCATCGCATGGGTCCCAAATCTCCAGGTTCAAGGGCATCTTCCTACATCGAAAACATGCATGAGAAACCCAGAAGATGGTACACCGTGTGATGGGGAAAGGTTTCTAAAACGCACCTCATTTCTCATCTCCTTGTGCTCGGGTTCGACATTCCAGCCACTTTACTAGCAATCTCCCTACTTGGAGCATCAGCACCTTTAACCTCCTGTTCCGTACAGGTTGCAATTTGTCCTGAGGATGAACGGGAAGACGGGGAACCAATGAGAGACTAGCTCTTGGTGTTGGGACAGGCACAGGTCACTCTATTTTCCCATCAGGAAGAAGAATTGACCACAGGCTCAGCCTGCCCCCCGGAACCAGAACAGGGCCTGAAGCCATCCTGCGCTTTTGCGGCCAGCTCCCAAAAAAGCGACTTGTAAAATGGAGCCTCAGGGCACTGCAATTCACAAACCTGCAGAGTTATAAATGATAACTCTCGTCCACAAATATATTGAGGGAAGGCAAAGAAGAGGATTTGAAATCAAGGCAGAATTGCAGGAAACAGATTTCAGGAGGTAGATTCGAATCGCCTTTAAAGCACATGAAAAGCGGCAAAACGTTGACAATGATGCCCTTGGCCAAAAAGGGCGTATGCGTTTTTTCCTGAATATATTCAGGAAAAAACGCATACGCCCTTTTTGGCCAACCAAGCAACCTGGAAAGGCAAATCAGCGCTACAAAGAAGTCGTGCTTCCCATCGGTCAAAAGGGCCATGCTGAAAAAAGTGTCAAAACCAGAAATGCAGGACAGGCCATGGAGAAATGGGAGCGTTGCTACACTGATGGGCGGGATGTAAATCGCCAACAGCCACTCTGGAGAAGTGTACGGTGTGTCCTGAAACATCTAAAAAACACAGCTTAGAGAGCATAGGGCACTTCCACTCATGGGGGGATAAAGTGGGAAAATTGAAAATCAGCAAGACACAAGCACCCCAAAGTTTAGGGCTGCTCTGTTGACAAGGACCTCCACTTCATTCCACCTTAAATATCCCAGGAAAGCGAAAAATGGATAAAAAAGTTGTGGTCCTTATGTACAATGGAATATCACTCAGCCATGAAATCAATGTCATAAGGCTAGTAGCAGCATGATGAGTGGATTTAGGTAAGACGATTCTAAGTGAAATAAGTCACACAGAAAAGGACACTTCTCATAAGGTGTCACTTATAGAGGGAATGTAAAAACCGTTACACTTGAACTGAATTACAAAACAGAACAGAGTCACACATGCAGAAAACACACTATGGCTGCTTAACGGGAAAGGTGAGGTGGGGTGATACATAAAACAAGAGTTTCAAATTAGCTCAGATACCGTTCCATAAACCCAATATGTAATAGACAAGACCTACTCCTTGCTCAGAGAACTGCACTCAACACGCCCGATTCACCGCACAAGAATATATCTGACTAGTAATAATCTTAAAACCTATGTATTGATATCTCTCTGTTAGTGTGTCAAGTGGGTGTAAAGCGGCATAAACACAGCCGTGAAAAGCAGCTAAACCCCATTATAAAAATAAATTACTTTTAAAAACCCATGAAACAAAGACAGGGAAAGACAGAGAAATTCTTACACAAGTCGTTCAGGGGCTGTGATGCAACCTGCATTGACCATATCTAGACCCACAGCTGGATGAGACATAAGGGTGGACACTCTTGGGGCTGAGAGGTTTGGTGAGGTTGGGTGAGCAAACGCAGACCCTTGAAAGTAATACTGCGTGCTACCCATCGCATGGGTCCCAAATCTCCAGGTTCAAGGGCATCTTCCTACATCGAAAACATGCATGAGAAACCCAGAAGATGGTACACCGTGTGATGGGGAAAGGTTTCTAAAACGCACCTCATTTCACATCTCCTTGTGCTCGGGTTCGCCATTCCAGCCACTTTACTAGCAATCTCCCTACTTGGAGCATCAGCACCTTTAACCTCCTGTTCCGTACAGGTTGCAATTTGTCCTGAGGATGAACGGGAAGACGGGGAACCAATGAGAGACTAGCTCTTGGTGTTGGGACAGGCACAGGTCACTCTATTTTCCCATCAGGAAGAAGAATTGACCACAGGCTCAGCCTGCCCCCCGGAACCAGAACAGGGCCTGAAGCCATCCTGCGCTTTTGCGGCCAGCTCCCAAAAAAGCGACTTGTAAAATGGAGCTTCAGGGCACTGCAATTCACAAACCTGCAGAGTTATAAATGATAACTCTCGTCCACAAATATATTGAGGGAAGGCAAAGAAGAGGATTTGAAATCAAGGCAGAATTGCAGGAAACAGATTTCAGGAGGTAGATTCGAATCGCCTTTAAAGCACATGAAAAGCGGCAAAACGTTGACAATGATGCCCTTGGCCAAAAAGGGCGTATGCGTTTTTTCCTGAATATATTCAGGAAAAAACGCATACGCCCTTTTTGGCCAACCAAGCAACCTGGAAAGGCAAATCAGCGCTACAAAGAAGTCGTGCTTCCCATCGGTCAAAAGGGCCATGCTGAAAAAAGTGTCAAAACCAGAAATGCAGGACAGGCCATGGAGAAATGGGAGCGTTGCTACACTGATGGGCGGGATGTAAATCGCCAACAGCCACTCTGGAGAAGTGTACGGTGTGTCCTGAAACATCTAAAAAACACAGCTTAGAGAGCATAGGGCACTTCCACTCATGGGGGGATAAAGTGGGAAAATTGAAAATCAGCAAGACACAAGCACCCCAAAGTTTAGGGCTGCTCTGTTGACAAGGACCTCCACTTCATTCCACCTTAAATATCCCAGGAAAGCGAAAAATGGATAAAAAAGTTGTGGTCCTTATGTACAATGGAATATCACTCAGCCATGAAATCAATGTCATAAGGCTAGTAGCAGCATGATGAGTGGATTTAGGTAAGACGATTCTAAGTGAAATAAGTCACACAGAAAAGGACACTTCTCATAAGGTGTCACTTATAGAGGGAATGTAAAAACCGTTACACTTGAACTGAATTACAAAACAGAACAGAGTCACACATGCAGAAAACACACTATGGCTGCTTAACGGGAAAGGTGAGGTGGGGTGATACATAAAACAAGAGTTTCAAATTAGCTCAGATACCGTTCCATAAACCCAATATGTAATAGACAAGACCTACTCCTTGCTCAGAGAACTGCACTCAACACGCCCGATTCACCGCACAAGAATATATCTGACTAGTAATAATCTTAAAACCTATGTATTGATATCTCTCTGTTAGTGTGTCAAGTGGGTGTAAAGCGGCATAAACACAGCCGTGAAAAGCAGCTAAACCCCATTATAAAAATAAATTACTTTTAAAAACCCATGAAACAAAGACAGGGAAAGACAGAGAAATTCTTACACAAGTCGTTCAGGGGCTGTGATGCAACCTGCATTGACCATATCTAGACCCACAGCTGGATGAGACATAAGGGTGGACACTCTTGGGGCTGAGAGGTTTGGTGAGGTTGGGTGAGCAAACGCAGACCCTTGAAAGTAATACTGCGTGCTACCCATCGCATGGGTCCCAAATCTCCAGGTTCAAGGGCATCTTCCTACATCGAAAACATGCATGAGAAACCCAGAAGATGGTACACCGTGTGATGGGGAAAGGTTTCTAAAACGCACCTCATTTCACATCTCCTTGTGCTCGGGTTCGCCATTCCAGCCACTTTACTAGCAATCTCCCTACTTGGAGCATCAGCACCTTTAACCTCCTGTTCCGTACAGGTTGCAATTTGTCCTGAGGATGAACGGGAAGACGGGGAACCAATGAGAGACTAGCTCTTGGTGTTGGGACAGGCACAGGTCACTCTATTTTCCCATCAGGAAGAAGAATTGACCACAGGCTCAGCCTGCCCCCCGGAACCAGAACAGGGCCTGAAGCCATCCTGCGCTTTTGCGGCCAGCTCCCAAAAAAGCGACTTGTAAAATGGAGCTTCAGGGCACTGCAATTCACAAACCTGCAGAGTTATAAATGATAACTCTCGTCCACAAATATATTGAGGGAAGGCAAAGAAGAGGATTTGAAATCAAGGCAGAATTGCAGGAAACAGATTTCAGGAGGTAGATTCGAATCGCCTTTAAAGCACATGAAAAGCGGCAAAACGTTGACAATGATGCCCTTGGCCAAAAAGGGCGTATGCGTTTTTTCCTGAATATATTCAGGAAAAAACGCATACGCCCTTTTTGGCCAACCAAGCAACCTGGAAAGGCAAATCAGCGCTACAAAGAAGTCGCGCTTCCCATCGGTCAAAAGGGCCATGCTGAAAAAAGTGTCAAAACCAGAAATGCAGGACAGGCCATGGAGAAATGGGAGCGTTGCTACACTGATGGGCGGGATGTAAATCGCCAACAGCCACTCTGGAGAAGTGTACGGTGTGTCCTGAAACATCTAAAAAACACAGCTTAGAGAGCATAGGGCACTTCCACTCATGGGGGGATAAAGTGGGAAAATTGAAAATCAGCAAGACACAAGCACCCCAAAGTTTAGGGCTGCTCTGTTGACAAGGACCTCCACTTCATTCCACCTTAAATATCCCAGGAAAGCGAAAAATGGATAAAAAAGTTGTGGTCCTTATGTACAATGGAATATCACTCAGCCATGAAATCAATGTCATAAGGCTAGTAGCAGCATGATGAGTGGATTTAGGTAAGACGATTCTAAGTGAAATAAGTCACACAGAAAAGGACACTTCTCATAAGGTGTCACTTATAGAGGGAATGTAAAAACCGTTACACTTGAACTGAATTACAAAACAGAACAGAGTCACACATGCAGAAAACACACTATGGCTGCTTAAAGGGAAAGGTGAGGTGGGGTGATACATAAAACAAGAGTTTCAAATTAGCTCAGATACCGTTCCATAAACCCAATATGTAATAGACAAGACCTAATCCTTGCTCAGAGAACTGCACTCAACACGCCCGATTCACCGCACAAGAATATATCTGACTAGTAATAATCTTAAAACCTATGTATTGATATCTCTCTGTTAGTGTGTCAAGTGGGTGTAAAGCGGCATAAACACAGCCGTGAAAAGCAGCTAAACCCCATTATAAAAATAAATTACTTTTAAAAACCCATGAAACAAAGACAGGGAAAGACAGAGAAATTCTTACACAAGTCGTTCAGGGGCTGTGATGCAACCTGCATTGACCATATCTAGACCCACAGCTGGATGAGACATAAGGGTGGACACTCTTGGGGCTGAGAGGTTTGGTGAGGTTGGGTGAGCAAACGCAGACCCTTTAAAGTAATACTGCGTGCTACCCATCGCATGGGTCCCAAATCTCCAGGTTCAAGGGCATCTTCCTACATCGAAAACATGCATGAGAAACCCAGAAGATGGTACACCGTGTGATGGGGAAAGGTTTCTAAAACGCACCTCATTTCTCATCTCCTTGTGCTCGGGTTCGCCATTCCAGCCACTTTACTAGCAATCTCCCTACTTGGAGCATCAGCACCTTTAACCTCCTGTTCCGTACAGGTTGCAATTTGTCCTGAGGATGAACGGGAAGACGGGGAACCAATGAGAGACTAGCTCTTGGTGTTGGGACAGGCACAGGTCACTCTATTTTCCCATCAGGAAGAAGAATTAACCACAGGCTCAGCCTGCCCCCCGGAACCAGAACAGGGCCTGAAGCCATCCTGCGCTTTTGCGGCCAGCTCCCAAAAAAGCGACTTGTAAAATGGAGCCTCAGGGCACTGCAATTCACAAACCTGCAGAGTTATAAATGATAACTCTCGTCCACAAATATATTGAGGGAAGGCAAAGAAGAGGATTTGAAATCAAGGCAGAATTGCAGGAAACAGATTTCAGGAGGTAGATTCGAATCGCCTTTAAAGCACATGAAAAGCGGCAAAACGTTGACAATGATGCCCTTGGCCAAAAAGGGCGTATGCGTTTTTTCCTGAATATATTCAGGAAAAAACGCATACGCCCTTTTTGGCCAACCAAGCAACCTGGAAAGGCAAATCAGCGCTACAAAGAAGTCGCGCTTCCCATCGGTCAAAAGGGCCATGCTGAAAAAAGTGTCAAAACCAGAAATGCAGGACAGGCCATGGAGAAATGGGAGCGTTGCTACACTGATGGGCGGGATGTAAATCGCCAACAGCCACTCTGGAGAAGTGTACGGTGTGTCCTGAAACATCTAAAAAACACAGCTTAGAGAGCATAGGGCACTTCCACTCATGGGGGGATAAAGTGGGAAAATTGAAAATCAGCAAGACACAAGCACCCCAAAGTTTAGGGCTGCTCTGTTGACAAGGACCTCCACTTCATTCCACCTTAAATATCCCAGGAAAGCGAAAAATGGATAAAAAAGTTGTGGTCCTTATGTACAATGGAATATCACTCAGCCATGAAATCAATGTCATAAGGCTAGTAGCAGCATGATGAGTGGATTTAGGTAAGACGATTCTAAGTGAAATAAGTCACACAGAAAAGGACACTTCTCATAAGGTGTCACTTATAGAGGGAATGTAAAAACCGTTACACTTGAACTGAATTACAAAACAGAACAGAGTCACACATGCAGAAAACACACTATGGCTGCTTAAAGGGAAAGGTGAGGTGGGGTGATACATAAAACAAGAGTTTCAAATTAGCTCAGATACCGTTCCATAAACCCAATATGTAATAGACAAGACCTACTCCTTGCTCAGAGAACTGGACTCAACACGCCCGATTCACCGCACAAGAATATATCTGACTAGTAATAATCTTAAAACCTATGTATTGATATCTCTCTGTTAGTGTGTCAAGTGGGTGTAAAGCGGCATAAACACAGCCGTGAAAAGCAGCTAAACCCCATTATAAAAATAAATTACTTTTAAAAACCCATGAAACAAAGACAGGGAAAGACAGAGAAATTCTTACACAAGTCGTTCAGGGGCTGTGATGCAACCTGGATTGACCATATCTAGACCCACAGCTGGATGAGACATAAGGGTGGACACTCTTGGGGCTGAGAGGTTTGGTGAGGTTGGGTGAACAAACGCAGACCCTTTAAAGTAATACTGCGTGCTACCCATCGCATGGGTCCCAAATCTCCAGGTTCAAGGGCATCTTCCTACATCGAAAACATGCATGAGAATCCCAGAAGATGGTACACCGTGTGATGGGGAAAGGTTTCTAAAACGCACCTCATTTCTCATCTCCTTGTGCTCGGGTTCGCCATTCCAGCCACTTTACTAGCAATCTCCCTACTTGGAGCATCAGCACCTTTAACCTCCTGTTCCGTACAGGTTGCAATTTGTCCTGAGGATGAACGGGAAGACGGGGAACCAATGAGAGACTAGCTCTTGGTGTTGGGACAGGCACAGGTCACTCTATTTTCCCATCAGGAAGAAGAATTAACCACAGGCTCAGCCTGCCCCCCGGAACCAGAACAGGGCCTGAAGCCATCCTGCGCTTTTGCGGCCAGCTCCCAAAAAAGCGACTTGTAAAATGGAGCCTCAGGGCACTGCAATTCACAAACCTGCAGAGTTATAAATGATAACTCTCGTCCACAAATATATTGAGGGAAGGCAAAGAAGAGGATTTGAAATCAAGGCAGAATTGCAGGAAACAGATTTCAGGAGGTAGATTCGAATCGCCTTTAAAGCACATGAAAAGCGGCAAAACGTTGACAATGATGCCCTTGGCCAAAAAGGGCGTATGCGTTTTTTCCTGAATATATTCAGGAAAAAACGCATACGCCCTTTTTGGCCAACCAAGCAACCTGGAAAGGCAAATCAGCGCTACAAAGAAGTCGCGCTTCCCATCGGTCAAAAGGGCCATGCTGAAAAAAGTGTCAAAACCAGAAATGCAGGACAGGCCATGGAGAAATGGGAGCGTTGCTACACTGATGGGCGGGATGTAAATCGCCAACAGCCACTCTGGAGAAGTGTACGGTGTGTCCTGAAACATCTAAAAAACACAGCTTAGAGAGCATAGGGCACTTCCACTCATGGGGGGATAAAGTGGGAAAATTGAAAATCAGCAAGACACAAGCACCCCAAAGTTTAGGGCTGCTCTGTTGACAAGGACCTCCACTTCATTCCACCTTAAATATCCCAGGAAAGCGAAAAATGGATAAAAAAGTTGTGGTCCTTATGTACAATGGAATATCACTCAGCCATGAAATCAATGTCATAAGGCTAGTAGCAGCATGATGAGTGGATTTAGGTAAGACGATTCTAAGTGAAATAAGTCACACAGAAAAGGACACTTCTCATAAGGTGTCACTTATAGAGGGAATGTAAAAACCGTTACACTTGAACTGAATTACAAAACAGAACAGAGTCACACATGCAGAAAACACACTATGGCTGCTTAAAGGGAAAGGTGAGGTGGGGTGATACATAAAACAAGAGTTTCAAATTAGCTCAGATACCGTTCCATAAACCCAATATGTAATAGACAAGACCTACTCCTTGCTGAGAGAACTGCACTCAACACGCCCGATTCACCGCACAAGAATATATCTGACTAGTAATAATCTTAAAACCTATGTATTGATATCTCTCTGTTAGTGTGTCAAGTGGGTGTAAAGCGGCATAAACACAGCCGTGAAAAGCAGCTAAACCCCATTATAAAAATAAATTACTTTTAAAAACCCATGAAACAAAGACAGGGAAAGACAGAGAAATTCTTACACAATTCGTTCAGGGGCTGTGATGCAACCTGGATTGACCATATCTAGACCCACAGCTGGATGAGACATAAGGGTGGACACTCTTGGGGCTGAGAGGTTTGGTGAGGTTGGGTGAGCAAACGCAGACCCTTTAAAGTAATACTGCGTGCTACCCATCGCATGGGTCCCAAATCTCCAGGTTCAAGGGCATCTTCCTACATCGAAAACATGCATGAGAAACCCAGAAGATGGTACACCGTGTGATGGGGAAAGGTTTCTAAAACGCACCTCATTTCTCATCTCCTTGTGCTCGGGTTCGACATTCCAGCCACTTTACTAGCAATCTCCCTACTTGGAGCATCAGCACCTTTAACCTCCTGTTCCGTACAGGTTGCAATTTGTCCTGAGGATGAACGGGAAGACGGGGAACCAATGAGAGACTAGCTCTTGGTGTTGGGACAGGCACAGGTCACTCTATTTTCCCATCAGGAAGAAGAATTGACCACAGGCTCAGCCTGCCCCCCGGAACCAGAACAGGGCCTGAAGCCATCCTGCGCTTTTGCGGCCAGCTCCCAAAAAAGCGACTTGTAAAATGGAGCCTCAGGGCACTGCAATTCACAAACCTGCAGAGTTATAAATGATAACTCTCGTCCACAAATATATTGAGGGAAGGCAAAGAAGAGGATTTGAAATCAAGGCAGAATTGCAGGAAACAGATTTCAGGAGGTAGATTCGAATCGCCTTTAAAGCACATGAAAAGCGGCAAAACGTTGACAATGATGCCCTTGGCCAAAAAGGGCGTATGCGTTTTTTCCTGAATATATTCAGGAAAAAACGCATACGCCCTTTTTGGCCAACCAAGCAACCTGGAAAGGCAAATCAGCGCTACAAAGAAGTCGCGCTTCCCATCGGTCAAAAGGGCCATGCTGAAAAAAGTGTCAAAACCAGAAATGCAGGACAGGCCATGGAGAAATGGGAGCGTTGCTACACTGATGGGCGGGATGTAAATCGCCAACAGCCACTCTGGAGAAGTGTACGGTGTGTCCTGAAACATCTAAAAAACACAGCTTAGAGAGCATAGGGCACTTCCACTCATGGGGGGATAAAGTGGGAAAATTGAAAATCAGCAAGACACAAGCACCCCAAAGTTTAGGGCTGCTCTGTTGACAAGGACCTCCACTTCATTCCACCTTAAATATCCCAGGAAAGCGAAAAATGGATAAAAAAGTTGTGGTCCTTATGTACAATGGAATATCACTCAGCCATGAAATCAATGTCATAAGGCTAGTAGCAGCATGATGAGTGGATTTAGGTAAGACGATTCTAAGTGAAATAAGTCACACAGAAAAGGACACTTCTCATAAGGTGTCACTTATAGAGGGAATGTAAAAACCGTTACACTTGAACTGAATTACAAAACAGAACAGAGTCACACATGCAGAAAACACACTATGGCTGCTTAACGGGAAAGGTGAGGTGGGGTGATACATAAAACAAGAGTTTCAAATTAGCTCAGATACCGTTCCATAAACCCAATATGTAATAGACAAGACCTACTCCTTGCTGAGAGAACTGGACTCAACACGCCCGATTCACCGCACAAGAATATATCTGACTAGTAATAATCTTAAAACCTATGTATTGATATCTCTCTGTTAGTGTGTCAAGTGGGTGTAAAGCGGCATAAACACAGCCGTGAAAAGCAGCTAAACCCCATTATAAAAATAAATTACTTTTAAAAACCCATGAAACAAAGACAGGGAAAGACAGAGAAATTCTTACACAAGTCGTTCAGGGGCTGTGATGCAACCTGCATTGACCATATCTAGACCCACAGCTGGATGAGACATAAGGGTGGACACTCTTGGGGCTGAGAGGTTTGGTGAGGTTGGGTGAGCAAACGCAGACCCTTTAAAGTAATACTGCGTGCTACCCATCGCATGGGTCCCAAATCTCCAGGTTCAAGGGCATCTTCCTACATCGAAAACATGCATGAGAAACCCAGAAGATGGTACACCGTGTGATGGGGAAAGGTTTCTAAAACGCACCTCATTTCTCATCTCCTTGTGCTCGGGTTCGCCATTCCAGCCACTTTACTAGCAATCTCCCTACTTGGAGCATCAGCACCTTTAACCTCCTGTTCCGTACAGGTTGCAATTTGTCCTGAGGATGAACGGGAAGACGGGGAACCAATGAGAGACTAGCTCTTGGTGTTGGGACAGGCACAGGTCACTCTATTTTCCCATCAGGAAGAAGAATTAACCACAGGCTCAGCCTGCCCCCCGGAACCAGAACAGGGCCTGAAGCCATCCTGCGCTTTTGCGGCCAGCTCCCAAAAAAGCGACTTGTAAAATGGAGCCTCAGGGCACTGCAATTCACAAACCTGCAGAGTTATAAATGATAACTCTCGTCCACAAATATATTGAGGGAAGGCAAAGAAGAGGATTTGAAATCAAGGCAGAATTGCAGGAAACAGATTTCAGGAGGTAGATTCGAATCGCCTTTAAAGCACATGAAAAGCGGCAAAACGTTGACAATGATGCCCTTGGCCAAAAAGGGCGTATGCGTTTTTTCCTGAATATATTCAGGAAAAAACGCATACGCCCTTTTTGGCCAACCAAGCAACCTGGAAAGGCAAATCAGCGCTACAAAGAAGTCGCGCTTCCCATCGGTCAAAAGGGCCATGCTGAAAAAAGTGTCAAAACCAGAAATGCAGGACAGGCCATGGAGAAATGGGAGCGTTGCTACACTGATGGGCGGGATGTAAATCGCCAACAGCCACTCTGGAGAAGTGTACGGTGTGTCCTGAAACATCTAAAAAACACAGCTTAGAGAGCATAGGGCACTTCCACTCATGGGGGGATAAAGTGGGAAAATTGAAAATCAGCAAGACACAAGCACCCCAAAGTTTAGGGCTGCTCTGTTGACAAGGACCTCCACTTCATTCCACCTTAAATATCCCAGGAAAGCGAAAAATGGATAAAAAAGTTGTGGTCCTTATGTACAATGGAATATCACTCAGCCATGAAATCAATGTCATAAGGCTAGTAGCAGCATGATGAGTGGATTTAGGTAAGACGATTCTAAGTGAAATAAGTCACACAGAAAAGGACACTTCTCATAAGGTGTCACTTATAGAGGGAATGTAAAAACCGTTACACTTGAACTGAATTACAAAACAGAACAGAGTCACACATGCAGAAAACACACTATGGCTGCTTAAAGGGAAAGGTGAGGTGGGGTGATACATAAAACAAGAGTTTCAAATTAGCTCAGATACCGTTCCATAAACCCAATATGTAATAGACAAGACCTACTCCTTGCTCAGAGAACTGCACTCAACACGCCCGATTCACCGCACAAGAATATATCTGACTAGTAATAATCTTAAAACCTATGTATTGATATCTCTCTGTTAGTGTGTCAAGTGGGTGTAAAGCGGCATAAACACAGCCGTGAAAAGCAGCTAAACCCCATTATAAAAATAAATTACTTTTAAAAACCCATGAAACAAAGACAGGGAAAGACAGAGAAATTCTTACACAAGTCGTTCAGGGGCTGTGATGCAACCTGCATTGACCATATCTAGACCCACAGCTGGATGAGACATAAGGGTGGACACTCTTGGGGCTGAGAGGTTTGGTGAGGTTGGGTGAGCAAACGCAGACCCTTTAAAGTAATACTGCGTGCTACCCATCGCATGGGTCCCAAATCTCCAGGTTCAAGGGCATCTTCCTACATCGAAAACATGCATGAGAAACCCAGAAGATGGTACACCGTGTGATGGGGAAAGGTTTCTAAAACGCACCTCATTTCTCATCTCCTTGTGCTCGGGTTCGCCATTCCAGCCACTTTACTAGCAATCTCCCTACTTGGAGCATCAGCACCTTTAACCTCCTGTTCCGTACAGGTTGCAATTTGTCCTGAGGATGAACGGGAAGACGGGGAACCAATGAGAGACTAGCTCTTGGTGTTGGGACAGGCACAGGTCACTCTATTTTCCCATCAGGAAGAAGAATTAACCACAGGCTCAGCCTGCCACCCGGAACCAGAACAGGGCCTGAAGCCATCCTGCGCTTTTGCGGCCAGCTCCCAAAAAAGCGACTTGTAAAATGGAGCCTCAGGGCACTGCAATTCACAAACCTGCAGAGTTATAAATGATAACTCTCGTCCACAAATATATTGAGGGAAGGCAAAGAAGAGGATTTGAAATCAAGGCAGAATTGCAGGAAACAGATTTCAGGAGGTAGATTCGAATCGCCTTTAAAGCACATGAAAAGCGGCAAAACGTTGACAATGATGCCCTTGGCCAAAAAGGGCGTATGCGTTTTTTCCTGAATATATTCAGGAAAAAACGCATACGGCCTTTTTGGCCAACCAAGCAACCTGGAAAGGCAAATCAGCGCTACAAAGAAGTCTCGCTTCCCATCGGTCAAAAGGGCCATGCTGAAAAAAGTGTCAAAACCAGAAATGCAGGACAGGCCATGGAGAAATGGGAGCCTTGCTACACTGATGGGCGGGATGTAAATCGCCAACAGCCACTCTGGAGAAGTGTACGGTGTGTCCTGAAACATCTAAAAAACACAGCTTAGAGAGCATAGGGCACTTCCACGCATGGGGGGATAAAGTGGGAAAATTGAAAATCAGCAAGACACAAGCACCCCAAAGTTTAGGGCTGCTCTGTTGACAAAGACCTCCACTTCATTCCACCTTAAATATCCCAGGAAAGCGAAACATGGATAAAAAAGTTGTGGTCCTTATGTACAATGGAATATCACTCAGCCATGAAATCAATGTCATAAGGCTAGTAGCAGCATGATGAGTGGATTTAGGTAAGACGATTCTAAGTGAAATAAGTCACACAGAAAAGGACACTTCTCATAAGGTGTCACTTATAGAGGGAATGTAAAAAGCGTTACACTTGAACTGAATTACAAAACAGAACAGAGTCACACATGCAGAAAACACACTATGGCTGCTTAACGGGAAAGGTGAGGTGGGGTGATACATAAAACAAGAGTTTCAAATTAGCTCAGATACCGTTCCATAAACCCAATATGTAATAGACAAGACCTACTCCTTGCTCAGAGAACTGGACTCAACACGCCCGATTCACCTCACAAGAATATATCTGACTAGTAATAATCTTAAAACCTATGTATTGATATCTCTCTGTTAGTGTGTCAAGTGGGTGTAAAGCGGCATAAACACAGCCGTGAAAAGCAGCTAAACCCCATTATAAAAATAAATTACTTTTAAAAACCCATGAAACAAAGACAGGGAAAGACAGAGAAATTCTTACACAAGTCGTTCAGGGGCTGTGATGCAACCTGGATTGACCATATCTAGACCCACAGCTGGATGAGACATAAGGGTGGACACTCTTGGGGCTGAGAGGTTTGGTGAGGTTGGGTGAGCAAACGCAGACCCTTTAAAGTAATACTGCGTGCTACCCATCGCATGGGTCCCAAATCTCCAGGTTCAAGGGCATCTTCCTACATCGAAAACATGCATGAGAAACCCAGAAGATGGTCCACCGTGTGATGGGGAAAGGTTTCTAAAACGCACCTCATTTCTCATCTCCTTGTGCTCGGGTTCGCCATTCCAGCCACTTTACTAGCTATCTCCCTACTTGGAGCCTCAGCACCTTGAACCTCCTGTTCCGTACAGGTTGCAATTTGTCCTGAGGATGAACGGGAAGACGGGGAACCAATGAGAGACTAGCTCTTGGTGTTGGGACAGGCACAGGTCACTCTATTTTCCCATCAGGAAGAAGAATTAACCACAGGCTCAGCCTGCCCCCCGGAACCAGAACAGGGCCTGAAGCCATCCTGCGCTTTTGCGGCCAGCTCCCAAAAAAGCGACTTGTAAAATGGAGCCTCAGGGCACTGCAATTCACAAACCTGCAGAGTTATAAATGATAACTCTCGTCCACAAATATATTGAGGGAAGGCAAAGAAGAGGATTTGAAATCAAGGCAGAATTGCAGGAAACAGATTTCAGGAGGTAGATTCGAATCGCCTTTAAAGCACATGAAAAGCGGCAAAACGTTGACAATGATGCCCTTGGCCAAAAAGGGCGTATTCGTTTTTTCCTGAATATATTCAGGAAAAAACGCATACGCCCTTTTTGGCCAACCAAGCAACCTGGAAAGGCAAATCAGCGCTACAAAGAAGTCTCGCTTCCCATCGGTCAAAAGGGCCATGCTGAAAAAAGTGTCAAAACCAGAAATGCAGGACAGGCCATGGAGAAATGGGAGCGTTGCTACACTGATGGGCGGGATGTAAATCGCCAACAGCCACTCTGGAGAAGTGTACGGTGTGTCCTGAAACATCTAAAAAACACAGCTTAGAGAGCATAGGGCACTTCCACTCATGGGGGGATAAAGTGGGAAAATTGAAAATCAGCAAGACACAAGCACCCCAAAGTTTAGGGCTGCTCTGTTGACAAAGACCTCCACTTCATTCCACCTTAAATATCCCAGGAAAGCGAAAAATGGATAAAAAAGTTGTGGTCCTTATGTACAATGGAATATCACTCAGCCATGAAATCAATGTCATAAGGCTACTAGCAGCATGATGAGTGGATTTAGGTAAGACGATTCTAAGTGAAATAAGTCACACAGAAAAGGACACTTCTCATAAGGTGTCACTTATAGAGGGAATGTAAAAAGCGTTACACTTGAACTGAATTACAAAACAGAACAGAGTCACACATGCAGAAAACACACTATGGCTGCTTAACGGGAAAGGTGAGGTGGGGTGATACATAAAACAAGAGTTCCAAATTAGCTCAGATACCGTTCCATAAACCCAATATGTATTAGACAAGACCTACTCCTTGCTCAGAGAACTGGACTCAACACGCCCGATTCACCGCACAAGAATATATCTGACTAGTAATAATCTTAAAACCTATGTATTGATATCTCTCTGTTAGTGTGTCAAGTGGGTGTAAAGCGGCATAAACACAGCCGTGAAAAGCAGCTAAACCCCATTATAAAAATAAATTACTTTTAAAAACCCATGAAACAAAGACAGGGAAAGACAGAGAAATTCTTACACAATTCGTTCAGGGGCTGTGATGCAACCTGGATTGACCATATCTAGGCCCACAGCTGGATGAGACATAAGGGTGGACACTCTTGGGGCTGAGAGGTTTGGTGAGGTTGGGTGAGCAAACGCAGACCCTTTAAAGTAATACTGCGTGCTACCCATCGCATGGGTCCCAAATCTCCAGGTTCAAGGGCATCTTCCTACATCGAAAACATGCATGAGAAACCCAGAAGATGGTACACCGTGTGATGGGGAAAGGTTTCTAAAACGCACCTCATTTCTCATCTCCTTGTGCTCGGGTTCGCCATTCCAGCCACTTTACTAGCAATCTCCCTACTTGGAGCATCAGCACCTTTAACCTCCTGTTCCGTACAGGTTGCAATTTGTCCTGAGGATGAACGGGAAGACGGGGAACCAATGAGAGACTAGCTCTTGGTGTTGGGACAGGCACAGGTCACTCTATTTTCCCATCAGGAAGAAGAATTAACCACAGGCTCAGCCTGCCCCCCGGAACCAGAACAGGGCCTGAAGCCATCCTGCGCTTTTGCGGCCAGCTCCCAAAAAAGCGACTTGTAAAATGGAGCCTCAGGGCACTGCAATTCACAAACCTGCAGAGTTATAAATGATAACTCTCGTCCACAAATATATTGAGGGAAGGCAAAGAAGAGGATTTGAAATCAAGGCAGAATTGCAGGAAACAGATTTCAGGAGGTAGATTCGAATCGCCTTTAAAGCACATGAAAAGCGGCAAAACGTTGACAATGATGCCCTTGGCCAAAAAGGGCGTATGCGTTTTTTCCTGAATATATTCAGGAAAAAACGCATACGCCCTTTTTGGCCAACCAAGCAACCTGGAAAGGCAAATCAGCGCTACAAAGAAGTCTCGCTTCCCATCGGTCAAAAGGGCCATGCTGAAAAAATCGTCAAAACCAGAAATGCAGGACAGGCCATGGAGAAATGGGAGCGTTGCTACACTGATGGGCGGGATGTAAATCGCCAACAGCCACTCTGGAGAAGTGTACGGTGTGTCCTGAAACATCTAAAAAACACAGCTTAGAGAGCATAGGGCACTTCCACGCATGGGGGGATAAAGTGGGAAAATTGAAAATCAGCAAGACACAAGCACCCCAAAGTTTAGGGCTGCTCTGTTGACAAAGACCTCCACTTCATTCCACCTTAAATATCCCAGGAAAGCGAAAAATGGATAAAAAAGTTGTGGTCCTTATGTACAATGGAATATCACTCAGCCATGAAATCAATGTCATAAGGCTAGTAGCAGCATGATGAGTGGATTTAGGTAAGACGATTCTAAGTGAAATAAGTCACACAGAAAAGGACACTTCTCATAAGGTGTCACTTATAGAGGGAATGTAAAAACCGTTACACTTGAACTGAATTACAAAACAGAACAGAGTCACACATGCAGAAAACACACTATGGCTGCTTAACGGGAAAGGTGAGGTGGGGTGATACATAAAACAAGAGTTTCAAATTAGCTCAGATACCGTTCCATAAACCCAATATGTATTAGACAAGACCTACTCCTTGCTCAGAGAACTGGACTCAACACGCCCGATTCACCGCACAAGAATATATCTGACTAGTAATAATCTTAAAACCTATGTATTGATATCTCTCTGGAAGTGTGTCAAGTGGGTGTAAAGCGGCATAAACACAGCCGTGAAAAGCAGCTAAACCCCATTATAAAAATAAATTACTTTTAAAAACCCATGAAACAAAGACAGGGAAAGACAGAGAAATTCTTACAAAATTCGTTCAGGGGCTGTGATGCAACCTGGATTGACCATATCTAGACCCACAGCTGGATGAGACATAAGGGTGGACACTCTTGGGGCTGAGAGGTTTGGTGAGGTTGGGTGAGCAAACGCAGACCCTTTAAAGTAATACTGCGTGCTACCCATCGCATGGGTCCCAAATCTCCAGGTTCAAGGGCATCTTCCTACATCGAAAACATGCATGAGAAACCCAGAAGATGGTACACCGTGTGATGGGGAAAGGTTTCTAAAACGCACCTCATTTCTCATCTCCTTGTGCTCGGGTTCGCCATTCCAGCCACTTTACTAGCAATCTCCCTACTTGGAGCATCAGCACCTTTAACCTCCTGTTCCGTACAGGTTGCAATTTGTCCTGAGGATGAACGGGAAGACGGGGAACCAATGAGAGACTAGCTCTTGGTGTTGGGACAGGCACAGGTCACTCTATTTTCCCATCAGGAAGAAGAATTAACCACAGGCTCAGCCTGCCCCCCGGAACCAGAACAGGGCCTGAAGCCATCCTGCGCTTTTGCGGCCAGCTCCCAAAAAAGCGACTTGTAAAATGGAGCCTCAGGGCACTGCAATTCACAAACCTGCAGAGTTATAAATGATAACTCTCGCCCACAAATATATTGAGTGAAGGCAAGGAAGAGGATTTGAAATCAAGGCAGAATTGCA
This sequence comes from Balaenoptera physalus, assembly GCF_965194825.1. Taxonomy (NCBI): domain Eukaryota; kingdom Metazoa; phylum Chordata; class Mammalia; order Artiodactyla; family Balaenopteridae; genus Balaenoptera; species Balaenoptera physalus. The sequence goes on from NW_028126375.1 coordinate 726,929, forward strand.
GGAAACAGATTTCAGGAGGAAGATTCGAATCGCCTTTAAAGCACATGAAAAGCGGCAAAACGTTGACAATGATGCCCTTGGCCAAAAAGGGCGTATGCGTTTTTTCCTGAATATATTCAGGAAAAAACGCATACGCCCTTTTTGGCCAACCAAGCAACCTGGAAAGGCAAATCAGCGCTACAAAGAAGTCTCGCTTCCCATCGGTCAAAAGGGCCATGCTGAAAAAAGTGTCAAAACCAGAAATGCAGGACAGGCCATGGAGGAATCGGAGCCTTGCTACACTGATGGGCGGGATGTAAATCGCCAACAGCCACTCTGGAGAAGTGTACGGTGTGTCCTGAAACATCTAAAAAACACAGCTTAGAGAGCATAGGGCACTTCCACGCATGGGGGGATAAAGTGGGAAAATTGAAAATCAGCAAGACACAAGCACCCCAAAGTTTAGGGCTGCTCTGTTGACAAGGACCTCCACTTCATTCCACCTTAAATATCCCAGGAAAGCGAAAAATGGATCAAAAAGTTGTGGTCCTTATGTACAATGGAATATCACTCAGCCATGAAATCAATGTCATAAGGCTACTAGCAGCATGATGAGTGGATTTAGGTAAGACGATTCTAAGTGAAATAAGTCACACAGAAAAGGACACTTCTCATAAGGTGTCACTTATAGAGGGAATGTAAAAACCGTTACACTTGAACTGAATTACAAAACAGAACAGAGTCACACATGCAGAAAACACACTATGGCTGCTTAACGGGAAAGGTGAGGTGGGGTGATACATAAAACAAGAGTTCCAAATTAGCTCAGATACCGTTCCATAAACCCAATATGTATTAGACAAGACCTACTCCTTGCTCAGAGAACTGGACTCAACACGCCCGATTCACCGCACAAGAATATATCTGACTAGTAATAATCTTAAAACCTATGTATTGATATCTCTCTGTTAGTGTGTCAAGTGGGTGTAAAGCGGCATAAACACAGCCGTGAAAAGCAGCTAAACCCCATTATAAAAATAAATTACTTTTAAAAACCCATGAAACAAAGACAGGGAAAGACAGAGAAATTCTTACACAATTCGTTCAGGGGCTGTGATGCAACCTGGATTGACCATATCTAGACCCACAGCTGGATGAGACATAAGGGTGGACACTCTTGGGGCTGAGAGGTTTGGTGAGGTTGGGTGAGCAAACGCAGACCCTTTAAAGTAATACTGCGTGCAACCCATCGCATGGGTCCCAAATCTCCAGGTTCAAGGGCATCTTCCTACATCGAAAACATGCATGAGAAACCCAGAAGACGGTACACCGTGTGATGGGGAAAGGTTTCTAAAACGCACCTCATTTCTCATCTCCTTGTGCTCGGGTTCGCCATTCCAGCCACTTTACTAGCAATCTCCCTACTTGGAGCCTCAGCACCTTTAACCTCCTGTTCCGTACAGGTTGCAATTTGTCCTGAGGATGAACGGGAAGACGGGGAACCAATGAGAGACTAGCTCTTGGTGTTGGGACAGGCACAGGTCACTCTATTTTCCCATCAGGAAGAAGAATTAACCACAGGCTCAGCCTGCCCCCCGGAACCAGAACAGGGCCTGAAGCCATCCTGCGCTTTTGCGGCCAGCTCCCAAAAAAGCGACTTGTAAAATGGAGCCTCAGGGCACTGCAATTCACAAACCTGCAGAGTTATAAATGATAACTCTCGTCCACAAATATATTGAGGGAAGGCAAAGAAGAGGATTTGAAATCAAGGCAGAATTGCAGGAAACAGATTTCAGGAGGTAGATTCGAATCGCCTTTAAAGCACATGAAAAGCGGCAAAACGTTGACAATGATGCCCTTGGCCAAAAAGGGCGTATTCGTTTTTTCCTGAATATATTCAGGAAAAAACGCATACGCCCTTTTTGGCCAACCAAGCAACCTGGAAAGGCAAATCAGCGCTACAAAGAAGTCTCGCTTCCCATCGGTCAAAAGGGCCATGCTGAAAAAAGTGTCAAAACCAGAAATGCAGGACAGGCCATGGAGAAATGGGAGCGTTGCTACACTGATGGGCGGGATGTAAATCGCCAACAGCCACTCTGGAGAAGTGTACGGTGTGTCCTGAAACATCTAAAAAACACAGCTTAGAGAGCATAGGGCACTTCCACTCATGGGGGGATAAAGTGGGAAAATTGAAAATCAGCAAGACACAAGCACCCCAAAGTTTAGGGCTGCTCTGTTGACAAAGACCTCCACTTCATTCCACCTTAAATATCCCAGGAAAGCGAAAAATGGATAAAAAAGTTGTGGTCCTTATGTACAATGGAATATCACTCAGCCATGAAATCAATGTCATAAGGCTACTAGCAGCATGATGAGTGGATTTAGGTAAGACGATTCTAAGTGAAATAAGTCACACAGAAAAGGACACTTCTCATAAGGTGTCACTTATAGAGGGAATGTAAAAACCGTTACACTTGAACTGAATTACAAAACAGAACAGAGTCACACATGCAGAAAACACACTATGGCTGCTTAACGGGAAAGGTGAGGTGGGGTGATACATAAAACAAGAGTTCCAAATTAGCTCAGATACCGTTCCATAAACCCAATATGTATTAGACAAGACCTACTCCTTGCTCAGAGAACTGGACTCAACACGCCCGATTCACCGCACAAGAATATATCTGACTAGTAATAATCTTAAAACCTATGTATTGATATCTCTCTGTTAGTGTGTCAAGTGGGTGTAAAGCGGCATAAACACAGCCGTGAAAAGCAGCTAAACCCCATTATAAAAATAAATTACTTTTAAAAACCCATGAAACAAAGACAGGGAAAGACAGAGAAATTCTTACACAATTCGTTCAGGGGCTGTGATGCAACCTGGATTGACCATATCTAGGCCCACAGCTGGATGAGACATAAGGGTGGACACTCTTGGGGCTGAGAGGTTTGGTGAGGTTGGGTGAGCAAACGCAGACCCTTTAAAGTAATACTGCGTGCTACCCATCGCATGGGTCCCAAATCTCCAGGTTCAAGGGCATCTTCCTACATCGAAAACATGCATGAGAAACCCAGAAGATGGTACACCGTGTGATGGGGAAAGGTTTCTAAAACGCACCTCATTTCTCATCTCCTTGTGCTCGGGTTCGCCATTCCAGCCACTTTACTAGCAATCTCCCTACTTGGAGCATCAGCACCTTTAACCTCCTGTTCCGTACAGGTTGCAATTTGTCCTGAGGATGAACGGGAAGACGGGGAACCAATGAGAGACTAGCTCTTGGTGTTGGGACAGGCACAGGTCACTCTATTTTCCCATCAGGAAGAAGAATTAACCACAGGCTCAGCCTGCCCCCCGGAACCAGAACAGGGCCTGAAGCCATCCTGCGCTTTTGCGGCCAGCTCCCAAAAAAGCGACTTGTAAAATGGAGCTTCAGGGCACTGCAATTCACAAACCTGCAGAGTTATAAATGATAACTCTCGTCCACAAATATATTGAGGGAAGGCAAAGAAGAGGATTTGAAATCAAGGCAGAATTGCAGGAAACAGATTTCAGGAGGTAGATTCGAATCGCCTTTAAAGCACATGAAAAGCGGCAAAACGTTGACAATGATGCCCTTGGCCAAAAAGGGCGTATGCGTTTTTTCCTGAATATATTCAGGAAAAAACGCATACGGCCTTTTTGGCCAACCAAGCAACCTGGAAAGGCAAATCAGCGCTACAAAGAAGTCTCGCTTCCCATCGGTCAAAAGGGCCATGCTGAAAAAAGTGTCAAAACCAGAAATGCAGGACAGGCCATGGAGAAATGGGAGCCTTGCTACACTGATGGGCGGGATGTAAATCGCCAACAGCCACTCTGGAGAAGTGTACGGTGTGTCCTGAAACATCTAAAAAACACAGCTTAGAGAGCATAGGGCACTTCCACGCATGGGGGGATAAAGTGGGAAAATTGAAAATCAGCAAGACACAAGCACCCCAAAGTTTAGGGCTGCTCTGTTGACAAAGACCTCCACTTCATTCCACCTTAAATATCCCAGGAAAGCGAAACATGGATAAAAAAGTTGTGGTCCTTATGTACAATGGAATATCACTCAGCCATGAAATCAATGTCATAAGGCTAGTAGCAGCATGATGAGTGGATTTAGGTAAGACGATTCTAAGTGAAATAAGTCACACAGAAAAGGACACTTCTCATAAGGTGTCACTTATAGAGGGAATGTAAAAAGCGTTACACTTGAACTGAATTACAAAACAGAACAGAGTCACACATGCAGAAAACACACTATGGCTGCTTAACGGGAAAGGTGAGGTGGGGTGATACATAAAACAAGAGTTTCAAATTAGCTCAGATACCGTTCCATAAACCCAATATGTAATAGACAAGACCTACTCCTTGCTCAGAGAACTGGACTCAACACGCCCGATTCACCTCACAAGAATATATCTGACTAGTAATAATCTTAAAACCTATGTATTGATATCTCTCTGTTAGTGTGTCAAGTGGGTGTAAAGCGGCATAAACACAGCCGTGAAAAGCAGCTAAACCCCATTATAAAAATAAATTACTTTTAAAAACCCATGAAACAAAGACAGGGAAAGACAGAGAAATTCTTACACAAGTCGTTCAGGGGCTGTGATGCAACCTGGATTGACCATATCTAGACCCACAGCTGGATGAGACATAAGGGTGGACACTCTTGGGGCTGAGAGGTTTGGTGAGGTTGGGTGAGCAAACGCAGACCCTTTAAAGTAATACTGCGTGCTACCCATCGCATGGGTCCCAAATCTCCAGGTTCAAGGGCATCTTCCTACATCGAAAACATGCATGAGAAACCCAGAAGATGGTCCACCGTGTGATGGGGAAAGGTTTCTAAAACGCACCTCATTTCTCATCTCCTTGTGCTCGGGTTCGCCATTCCAGCCACTTTACTAGCTATCTCCCTACTTGGAGCCTCAGCACCTTGAACCTCCTGTTCCGTACAGGTTGCAATTTGTCCTGAGGATGAACGGGAAGACGGGGAACCAATGAGAGACTAGCTCTTGGTGTTGGGACAGGCACAGGTCACTCTATTTTCCCATCAGGAAGAAGAATTAACCACAGGCTCAGCCTGCCCCCCGGAACCAGAACAGGGCCTGAAGCCATCCTGCGCTTTTGCGGCCAGCTCCCAAAAAAGCGACTTGTAAAATGGAGCCTCAGGGCACTGCAATTCACAAACCTGCAGAGTTATAAATGATAACTCTCGTCCACAAATATATTGAGGGAAGGCAAAGAAGAGGATTTGAAATCAAGGCAGAATTGCAGGAAACAGATTTCAGGAGGTAGATTCGAATCGCCTTTAAAGCACATGAAAAGCGGCAAAACGTTGACAATGATGCCCTTGGCCAAAAAGGGCGTATTCGTTTTTTCCTGAATATATTCAGGAAAAAACGCATACGCCCTTTTTGGCCAACCAAGCAACCTGGAAAGGCAAATCAGCGCTACAAAGAAGTCTCGCTTCCCATCGGTCAAAAGGGCCATGCTGAAAAAAGTGTCAAAACCAGAAATGCAGGACAGGCCATGGAGAAATGGGAGCGTTGCTACACTGATGGGCGGGATGTAAATCGCCAACAGCCACTCTGGAGAAGTGTACGGTGTGTCCTGAAACATCTAAAAAACACAGCTTAGAGAGCATAGGGCACTTCCACTCATGGGGGGATAAAGTGGGAAAATTGAAAATCAGCAAGACACAAGCACCCCAAAGTTTAGGGCTGCTCTGTTGACAAAGACCTCCACTTCATTCCACCTTAAATATCCCAGGAAAGCGAAAAATGGATAAAAAAGTTGTGGTCCTTATGTACAATGGAATATCACTCAGCCATGAAATCAATGTCATAAGGCTACTAGCAGCATGATGAGTGGATTTAGGTAAGACGATTCTAAGTGAAATAAGTCACACAGAAAAGGACACTTCTCATAAGGTGTCACTTATAGAGGGAATGTAAAAAGCGTTACACTTGAACTGAATTACAAAACAGAACAGAGTCACACATGCAGAAAACACACTATGGCTGCTTAACGGGAAAGGTGAGGTGGGGTGATACATAAAACAAGAGTTCCAAATTAGCTCAGATACCGTTCCATAAACCCAATATGTATTAGACAAGACCTACTCCTTGCTCAGAGAACTGGACTCAACACGCCCGATTCACCGCACAAGAATATATCTGACTAGTAATAATCTTAAAACCTATGTATTGATATCTCTCTGTTAGTGTGTCAAGTGGGTGTAAAGCGGCATAAACACAGCCGTGAAAAGCAGCTAAACCCCATTATAAAAATAAATTACTTTTAAAAACCCATGAAACAAAGACAGGGAAAGACAGAGAAATTCTTACACAATTCGTTCAGGGGCTGTGATGCAACCTGGATTGACCATATCTAGGCCCACAGCTGGATGAGACATAAGGGTGGACACTCTTGGGGCTGAGAGGTTTGGTGAGGTTGGGTGAGCAAACGCAGACCCTTTAAAGTAATACTGCGTGCTACCCATCGCATGGGTCCCAAATCTCCAGGTTCAAGGGCATCTTCCTACATCGAAAACATGCATGAGAAACCCAGAAGATGGTACACCGTGTGATGGGGAAAGGTTTCTAAAACGCACCTCATTTCTCATCTCCTTGTGCTCGGGTTCGCCATTCCAGCCACTTTACTAGCAATCTCCCTACTTGGAGCATCAGCACCTTTAACCTCCTGTTCCGTACAGGTTGCAATTTGTCCTGAGGATGAACGGGAAGACGGGGAACCAATGAGAGACTAGCTCTTGGTGTTGGGACAGGCACAGGTCACTCTATTTTCCCATCAGGAAGAAGAATTAACCACAGGCTCAGCCTGCCCCCCGGAACCAGAACAGGGCCTGAAGCCATCCTGCGCTTTTGCGGCCAGCTCCCAAAAAAGCGACTTGTAAAATGGAGCCTCAGGGCACTGCAATTCACAAACCTGCAGAGTTATAAATGATAACTCTCGTCCACAAATATATTGAGGGAAGGCAAAGAAGAGGATTTGAAATCAAGGCAGAATTGCAGGAAACAGATTTCAGGAGGTAGATTCGAATCGCCTTTAAAGCACATGAAAAGCGGCAAAACGTTGACAATGATGCCCTTGGCCAAAAAGGGCGTATGCGTTTTTTCCTGAATATATTCAGGAAAAAACGCATACGCCCTTTTTGGCCAACCAAGCAACCTGGAAAGGCAAATCAGCGCTACAAAGAAGTCTCGCTTCCCATCGGTCAAAAGGGCCATGCTGAAAAAATCGTCAAAACCAGAAATGCAGGACAGGCCATGGAGAAATGGGAGCGTTGCTACACTGATGGGCGGGATGTAAATCGCCAACAGCCACTCTGGAGAAGTGTACGGTGTGTCCTGAAACATCTAAAAAACACAGCTTAGAGAGCATAGGGCACTTCCACGCATGGGGGGATAAAGTGGGAAAATTGAAAATCAGCAAGACACAAGCACCCCAAAGTTTAGGGCTGCTCTGTTGACAAAGACCTCCACTTCATTCCACCTTAAATATCCCAGGAAAGCGAAAAATGGATAAAAAAGTTGTGGTCCTTATGTACAATGGAATATCACTCAGCCATGAAATCAATGTCATAAGGCTAGTAGCAGCATGATGAGTGGATTTAGGTAAGACGATTCTAAGTGAAATAAGTCACACAGAAAAGGACACTTCTCATAAGGTGTCACTTATAGAGGGAATGTAAAAACCGTTACACTTGAACTGAATTACAAAACAGAACAGAGTCACACATGCAGAAAACACACTATGGCTGCTTAACGGGAAAGGTGAGGTGGGGTGATACATAAAACAAGAGTTTCAAATTAGCTCAGATACCGTTCCATAAACCCAATATGTATTAGACAAGACCTACTCCTTGCTCAGAGAACTGGACTCAACACGCCCGATTCACCGCACAAGAATATATCTGACTAGTAATAATCTTAAAACCTATGTATTGATATCTCTCTGGAAGTGTGTCAAGTGGGTGTAAAGCGGCATAAACACAGCCGTGAAAAGCAGCTAAACCCCATTATAAAAATAAATTACTTTTAAAAACCCATGAAACAAAGACAGGGAAAGACAGAGAAATTCTTACAAAATTCGTTCAGGGGCTGTGATGCAACCTGGATTGACCATATCTAGACCCACAGCTGGATGAGACATAAGGGTGGACACTCTTGGGGCTGAGAGGTTTGGTGAGGTTGGGTGAGCAAACGCAGACCCTTTAAAGTAATACTGCGTGCTACCCATCGCATGGGTCCCAAATCTCCAGGTTCAAGGGCATCTTCCTACATCGAAAACATGCATGAGAAACCCAGAAGATGGTACACCGTGTGATGGGGAAAGGTTTCTAAAACGCACCTCATTTCTCATCTCCTTGTGCTCGGGTTCGCCATTCCAGCCACTTTACTAGCAATCTCCCTACTTGGAGCATCAGCACCTTTAACCTCCTGTTCCGTACAGGTTGCAATTTGTCCTGAGGATGAACGGGAAGACGGGGAACCAATGAGAGACTAGCTCTTGGTGTTGGGACAGGCACAGGTCACTCTATTTTCCCATCAGGAAGAAGAATTAACCACAGGCTCAGCCTGCCCCCCGGAACCAGAACAGGGCCTGAAGCCATCCTGCGCTTTTGCGGCCAGCTCCCAAAAAAGCGACTTGTAAAATGGAGCCTCAGGGCACTGCAATTCACAAACCTGCAGAGTTATAAATGATAACTCTCGCCCACAAATATATTGAGTGAAGGCAAGGAAGAGGATTTGAAATCAAGGCAGAATTGCAGGAAACAGATTTCAGGAGGAAGATTCGAATCGCCTTTAAAGCACATGAAAAGCGGCAAAACGTTGACAATGATGCCCTTGGCCAAAAAGGGCGTATGCGTTTTTTCCTGAATATATTCAGGAAAAAACGCATACGCCCTTTTTGGCCAACCAAGCAACCTGGAAAGGCAAATCAGCGCTACAAAGAAGTCTCGCTTCCCATCGGTCAAAAGGGCCATGCTGAAAAAAGTGTCAAAACCAGAAATGCAGGACAGGCCATGGAGGAATCGGAGCCTTGCTACACTGATGGGCGGGATGTAAATCGCCAACAGCCACTCTGGAGAAGTGTACGGTGTGTCCTGAAACATCTAAAAAACACAGCTTAGAGAGCATAGGGCACTTCCACGCATGGGGGGATAAAGTGGGAAAATTGAAAATCAGCAAGACACAAGCACCCCAAAGTTTAGGGCTGCTCTGTTGACAAGGACCTCCACTTCATTCCACCTTAAATATCCCAGGAAAGCGAAAAATGGATCAAAAAGTTGTGGTCCTTATGTACAATGGAATATCACTCAGCCATGAAATCAATGTCATAAGGCTACTAGCAGCATGATGAGTGGATTTAGGTAAGACGATTCTAAGTGAAATAAGTCACACAGAAAAGGACACTTCTCATAAGGTGTCACTTATAGAGGGAATGTAAAAACCGTTACACTTGAACTGAATTACAAAACAGAACAGAGTCACACATGCAGAAAACACACTATGGCTGCTTAACGGGAAAGGTGAGGTGGGGTGATACATAAAACAAGAGTTCCAAATTAGCTCAGATACCGTTCCATAAACCCAATATGTATTAGACAAGACCTACTCCTTGCTCAGAGAACTGGACTCAACACGCCCGATTCACCGCACAAGAATATATCTGACTAGTAATAATCTTAAAACCTATGTATTGATATCTCTCTGTTAGTGTGTCAAGTGGGTGTAAAGCGGCATAAACACAGCCGTGAAAAGCAGCTAAACCCCATTATAAAAATAAATTACTTTTAAAAACCCATGAAACAAAGACAGGGAAAGACAGAGAAATTCTTACACAATTCGTTCAGGGGCTGTGATGCAACCTGGATTGACCATATCTAGACCCACAGCTGGATGAGACATAAGGGTGGACACTCTTGGGGCTGAGAGGTTTGGTGAGGTTGGGTGAGCAAACGCAGACCCTTTAAAGTAATACTGCGTGCAACCCATCGCATGGGTCCCAAATCTCCAGGTTCAAGGGCATCTTCCTACATCGAAAACATGCATGAGAAACCCAGAAGACGGTACACCGTGTGATGGGGAAAGGTTTCTAAAACGCACCTCATTTCTCATCTCCTTGTGCTCGGGTTCGCCATTCCAGCCACTTTACTAGCAATCTCCCTACTTGGAGCCTCAGCACCTTTAACCTCCTGTTCCGTACAGGTTGCAATTTGTCCTGAGGATGAACGGGAAGACGGGGAACCAATGAGAGACTAGCTCTTGGTGTTGGGACAGGCACAGGTCACTCTATTTTCCCATCAGGAAGAAGAATTAACCACAGGCTCAGCCTGCCCCCCGGAACCAGAACAGGGCCTGAAGCCATCCTGCGCTTTTGCGGCCAGCTCCCAAAAAAGCGACTTGTAAAATGGAGCCTCAGGGCACTGCAATTCACAAACCTGCAGAGTTATAAATGATAACTCTCGTCCACAAATATATTGAGGGAAGGCAAAGAAGAGGATTTGAAATCAAGGCAGAATTGCAGGAAACAGATTTCAGGAGGTAGATTCGAATCGCCTTTAAAGCACATGAAAAGCGGCAAAACGTTGACAATGATGCCCTTGGCCAAAAAGGGCGTATTCGTTTTTTCCTGAATATATTCAGGAAAAAACGCATACGCCCTTTTTGGCCAACCAAGCAACCTGGAAAGGCAAATCAGCGCTACAAAGAAGTCTCGCTTCCCATCGGTCAAAAGGGCCATGCTGAAAAAAGTGTCAAAACCAGAAATGCAGGACAGGCCATGGAGAAATGGGAGCGTTGCTACACTGATGGGCGGGATGTAAATCGCCAACAGCCACTCTGGAGAAGTGTACGGTGTGTCCTGAAACATCTAAAAAACACAGCTTAGAGAGCATAGGGCACTTCCACTCATGGGGGGATAAAGTGGGAAAATTGAAAATCAGCAAGACACAAGCACCCCAAAGTTTAGGGCTGCTCTGTTGACAAAGACCTCCACTTCATTCCACCTTAAATATCCCAGGAAAGCGAAAAATGGATAAAAAAGTTGTGGTCCTTATGTACAATGGAATATCACTCAGCCATGAAATCAATGTCATAAGGCTACTAGCAGCATGATGAGTGGATTTAGGTAAGACGATTCTAAGTGAAATAAGTCACACAGAAAAGGACACTTCTCATAAGGTGTCACTTATAGAGGGAATGTAAAAACCGTTACACTTGAACTGAATTACAAAACAGAACAGAGTCACACATGCAGAAAACACACTATGGCTGCTTAACGGGAAAGGTGAGGTGGGGTGATACATAAAACAAGAGTTCCAAATTAGCTCAGATACCGTTCCATAAACCCAATATGTATTAGACAAGACCTACTCCTTGCTCAGAGAACTGGACTCAACACGCCCGATTCACCGCACAAGAATATATCTGACTAGTAATAATCTTAAAACCTATGTATTGATATCTCTCTGTTAGTGTGTCAAGTGGGTGTAAAGCGGCATAAACACAGCCGTGAAAAGCAGCTAAACCCCATTATAAAAATAAATTACTTTTAAAAACCCATGAAACAAAGACAGGGAAAGACAGAGAAATTCTTACACAATTCGTTCAGGGGCTGTGATGCAACCTGGATTGACCATATCTAGGCCCACAGCTGGATGAGACATAAGGGTGGACACTCTTGGGGCTGAGAGGTTTGGTGAGGTTGGGTGAGCAAACGCAGACCCTTTAAAGTAATACTGCGTGCTACCCATCGCATGGGTCCCAAATCTCCAGGTTCAAGGGCATCTTCCTACATCGAAAACATGCATGAGAAACCCAGAAGATGGTACACCGTGTGATGGGGAAAGGTTTCTAAAACGCACCTCATTTCTCATCTCCTTGTGCTCGGGTTCGCCATTCCAGCCACTTTACTAGCAATCTCCCTACTTGGAGCATCAGCACCTTTAACCTCCTGTTCCGTACAGGTTGCAATTTGTCCTGAGGATGAACGGGAAGACGGGGAACCAATGAGAGACTAGCTCTTGGTGTTGGGACAGGCACAGGTCACTCTATTTTCCCATCAGGAAGAAGAATTAACCACAGGCTCAGCCTGCCCCCCGGAACCAGAACAGGGCCTGAAGCCATCCTGCGCTTTTGCGGCCAGCTCCCAAAAAAGCGACTTGTAAAATGGAGCCTCAGGGCACTGCAATTCACAAACCTGCAGAGTTATAAATGATAACTCTCGTCCACAAATATATTGAGGGAAGGCAAAGAAGAGGATTTGAAATCAAGGCAGAATTGCAGGAAACAGATTTCAGGAGGTAGATTCGAATCGCCTTTAAAGCACATGAAAAGCGGCAAAACGTTGACAATGATGCCCTTGGCCAAAAAGGGCGTATTCGTTTTTTCCTGAATATATTCAGGAAAAAACGCATACGCCCTTTTTGGCCAACCAAGCAACCTGGAAAGGCAAATCAGCGCTACAAAGAAGTCTCGCTTCCCATCGGTCAAAAGGGCCATGCTGAAAAAAGTGTCAAAACCAGAAATGCAGGACAGGCCATGGAGGAATCGGAGCCTTGCTACACTGATGGGCGGGATGTAAATCGCCAACAGCCACTCTGGAGAAGTGTACGGTGTGTCCTGAAACATCTAAAAAACACAGCTTAGAGAGCATAGGGCACTTCCACGCATGGGGGGATAAAGTGGGAAAATTGAAAATCAGCAAGACACAAGCACCCCAAAGTTTAGGGCTGCTCTGTTGACAAGGACCTCCACTTCATTCCACCTTAAATATCCCAGGAAAGCGAAAAATGGATCAAAAAGTTGTGGTCCTTATGTACAATGGAATATCACTCAGCCATGAAATCAATGTCATAAGGCTACTAGCAGCATGATGAGTGGATTTAGGTAAGACGATTCTAAGTGAAATAAGTCACACAGAAAAGGACACTTCTCATAAGGTGTCACTTATAGAGGGAATGTAAAAACCGTTACACTTGAACTGAATTACAAAACAGAACAGAGTCACACATGCAGAAAACACACTATGGCTGCTTAACGGGAAAGGTGAGGTGGGGTGATACATAAAACAAGAGTTCCAAATTAGCTCAGATACCGTTCCATAAACCCAATATGTATTAGACAAGACCTACTCCTTGCTCAGAGAACTGGACTCAACACGCCCGATTCACCGCACAAGAATATATCTGACTAGTAATAATCTTAAAACCTATGTATTGATATCTCTCTGTTAGTGTGTCAAGTGGGTGTAAAGCGGCATAAACACAGCCGTGAAAAGCAGCTAAACCCCATTATAAAAATAAATTACTTTTAAAAACCCATGAAACAAAGACAGGGAAAGACAGAGAAATTCTTACACAATTCGTTCAGGGGCTGTGATGCAACCTGGATTGACCATATCTAGACCCACAGCTGGATGAGACATAAGGGTGGACACTCTTGGGGCTGAGAGGTTTGGTGAGGTTGGGTGAGCAAACGCAGACCCTTTAAAGTAATACTGCGTGCAACCCATCGCATGGGTCCCAAATCTCCAGGTTCAAGGGCATCTTCCTACATCGAAAACATGCATGAGAAACCCAGAAGACGGTACACCGTGTGATGGGGAAAGGTTTCTAAAACGCACCTCATTTCTCATCTCCTTGTGCTCGGGTTCGCCATTCCAGCCACTTTACTAGCAATCTCCCTACTTGGAGCCTCAGCACCTTTAACCTCCTGTTCCGTACAGGTTGCAATTTGTCCTGAGGATGAACGGGAAGACGGGGAACCAATGAGAGACTAGCTCTTGGTGTTGGGACAGGCACAGGTCACTCTATTTTCCCATCAGGAAGAAGAATTAACCACAGGCTCAGCCTGCCCCCCGGAACCAGAACAGGGCCTGAAGCCATCCTGCGCTTTTGCGGCCAGCTCCCAAAAAAGCGACTTGTAAAATGGAGCCTCAGGGCACTGCAATTCACAAACCTGCAGAGTTATAAATGATAACTCTCGTCCACAAATATATTGAGGGAAGGCAAAGAAGAGGATTTGAAATCAAGGCAGAATTGCAGGAAACAGATTTCAGGAGGTAGATTCGAATCGCCTTTAAAGCACATGAAAAGCGGCAAAACGTTGACAATGATGCCCTTGGCCAAAAAGGGCGTATTCGTTTTTTCCTGAATATATTCAGGAAAAAACGCATACGCCCTTTTTGGCCAACCAAGCAACCTGGAAAGGCAAATCAGCGCTACAAAGAAGTCTCGCTTCCCATCGGTCAAAAGGGCCATGCTGAAAAAAGTGTCAAAACCAGAAATGCAGGACAGGCCATGGAGAAATGGGAGCGTTGCTACACTGATGGGCGGGATGTAAATCGCCAACAGCCACTCTGGAGAAGTGTACGGTGTGTCCTGAAACATCTAAAAAACACAGCTTAGAGAGCATAGGGCACTTCCACTCATGGGGGGATAAAGTGGGAAAATTGAAAATCAGCAAGACACAAGCACCCCAAAGTTTAGGGCTGCTCTGTTGACAAAGACCTCCACTTCATTCCACCTTAAATATCCCAGGAAAGCGAAAAATGGATAAAAAAGTTGTGGTCCTTATGTACAATGGAATATCACTCAGCCATGAAATCAATGTCATAAGGCTACTAGCAGCATGATGAGTGGATTTAGGTAAGACGATTCTAAGTGAAATAAGTCACACAGAAAAGGACACTTCTCATAAGGTGTCACTTATAGAGGGAATGTAAAAACCGTTACACTTGAACTGAATTACAAAACAGAACAGAGTCACACATGCAGAAAACACACTATGGCTGCTTAACGGGAAAGGTGAGGTGGGGTGATACATAAAACAAGAGTTCCAAATTAGCTCAGATACCGTTCCATAAACCCAATATGTATTAGACAAGACCTACTCCTTGCTCAGAGAACTGGACTCAACACGCCCGATTCACCGCACAAGAATATATCTGACTAGTAATAATCTTAAAACCTATGTATTGATATCTCTCTGTTAGTGTGTCAAGTGGGTGTAAAGCGGCATAAACACAGCCGTGAAAAGCAGCTAAACCCCATTATAAAAATAAATTACTTTTAAAAACCCATGAAACAAAGACAGGGAAAGACAGAGAAATTCTTACACAATTCGTTCAGGGGCTGTGATGCAACCTGGATTGACCATATCTAGGCCCACAGCTGGATGAGACATAAGGGTGGACACTCTTGGGGCTGAGAGGTTTGGTGAGGTTGGGTGAGCAAACGCAGACCCTTTAAAGTAATACTGCGTGCTACCCATCGCATGGGTCCCAAATCTCCAGGTTCAAGGGCATCTTCCTACATCGAAAACATGCATGAGAAACCCAGAAGATGGTACACCGTGTGATGGGGAAAGGTTTCTAAAACGCACCTCATTTCTCATCTCCTTGTGCTCGGGTTCGCCATTCCAGCCACTTTACTAGCAATCTCCCTACTTGGAGCATCAGCACCTTTAACCTCCTGTTCCGTACAGGTTGCAATTTGTCCTGAGGATGAACGGGAAGACGGGGAACCAATGAGAGACTAGCTCTTGGTGTTGGGACAGGCACAGGTCACTCTATTTTCCCATCAGGAAGAAGAATTAACCACAGGCTCAGCCTGCCCCCCGGAACCAGAACAGGGCCTGAAGCCATCCTGCGCTTTTGCGGCCAGCTCCCAAAAAAGCGACTTGTAAAATGGAGCCTCAGGGCACTGCAATTCACAAACCTGCAGAGTTATAAATGATAACTCTCGTCCACAAATATATTGAGGGAAGGCAAAGAAGAGGATTTGAAATCAAGGCAGAATTGCAGGAAACAGATTTCAGGAGGTAGATTCGAATCGCCTTTAAAGCACATGAAAAGCGGCAAAACGTTGACAATGATGCCCTTGGCCAAAAAGGGCGTATTCGTTTTTTCCTGAATATATTCAGGAAAAAACGCATACGCCCTTTTTGGCCAACCAAGCAACCTGGAAAGGCAAATCAGCGCTACAAAGAAGTCTCGCTTCCCATCGGTCAAAAGGGCCATGCTGAAAAAAGTGTCAAAACCAGAAATGCAGGACAGGCCATGGAGAAATGGGAGCGTTGCTACACTGATGGGCGGGATGTAAATCGCCAACAGCCACTCTGGAGAAGTGTACGGTGTGTCCTGAAACATCTAAAAAACACAGCTTAGAGAGCATAGGGCACTTCCACTCATGGGGGGATAAAGTGGGAAAATTGAAAATCAGCAAGACACAAGCACCCCAAAGTTTAGGGCTGCTCTGTTGACAAAGACCTCCACTTCATTCCACCTTAAATATCCCAGGAAAGCGAAAAATGGATAAAAAAGTTGTGGTCCTTATGTACAATGGAATATCACTCAGCCATGAAATCAATGTCATAAGGCTACTAGCAGCATGATGAGTGGATTTAGGTAAGACGATTCTAAGTGAAATAAGTCACACAGAAAAGGACACTTCTCATAAGGTGTCACTTATAGAGGGAATGTAAAAACCGTTACACTTGAACTGAATTACAAAACAGAACAGAGTCACACATGCAGAAAACACACTATGGCTGCTTAACGGGAAAGGTGAGGTGGGGTGATACATAAAACAAGAGTTCCAAATTAGCTCAGATACCGTTCCATAAACCCAATATGTATTAGACAAGACCTACTCCTTGCTCAGAGAACTGGACTCAACACGCCCGATTCACCGCACAAGAATATATCTGACTAGTAATAATCTTAAAACCTATGTATTGATATCTCTCTGTTAGTGTGTCAAGTGGGTGTAAAGCGGCATAAACACAGCCGTGAAAAGCAGCTAAACCCCATTATAAAAATAAATTACTTTTAAAAACCCATGAAACAAAGACAGGGAAAGACAGAGAAATTCTTACACAATTCGTTCAGGGGCTGTGATGCAACCTGGATTGACCATATCTAGGCCCACAGCTGGATGAGACATAAGGGTGGACACTCTTGGGGCTGAGAGGTTTGGTGAGGTTGGGTGAGCAAACGCAGACCCTTTAAAGTAATACTGCGTGCTACCCATCGCATGGGTCCCAAATCTCCAGGTTCAAGGGCATCTTCCTACATCGAAAACATGCATGAGAAACCCAGAAGATGGTACACCGTGTGATGGGGAAAGGTTTCTAAAACGCACCTCATTTCTCATCTCCTTGTGCTCGGGTTCGCCATTCCAGCCACTTTACTAGCAATCTCCCTACTTGGAGCATCAGCACCTTTAACCTCCTGTTCCGTACAGGTTGCAATTTGTCCTGAGGATGAACGGGAAGACGGGGAACCAATGAGAGACTAGCTCTTGGTGTTGGGACAGGCACAGGTCACTCTATTTTCCCATCAGGAAGAAGAATTAACCACAGGCTCAGCCTGCCCCCCGGAACCAGAACAGGGCCTGAAGCCATCCTGCGCTTTTGCGGCCAGCTCCCAAAAAAGCGACTTGTAAAATGGAGCCTCAGGGCACTGCAATTCACAAACCTGCAGAGTTATAAATGATAACTCTCGTCCACAAATATATTGAGGGAAGGCAAAGAAGAGGATTTGAAATCAAGGCAGAATTGCAGGAAACAGATTTCAGGAGGTAGATTCGAATCGCCTTTAAAGCACATGAAAAGCGGCAAAACGTTGACAATGATGCCCTTGGCCAAAAAGGGCGTATGCGTTTTTTCCTGAATATATTCAGGAAAAAACGCATACGCCCTTTTTGGCCAACCAAGCAACCTGGAAAGGCAAATCAGCGCTACAAAGAAGTCTCGCTTCCCATCGATCAAAAGGGCCATGCTGAAAAAAGTGTCAAAACCAGAAATGCAGGACAGGCCATGGAGAAATGGGAGCGTTGCTACACTGATGGGTGGGATGTAAATCGCCAACAGCCACTCTGGAGAAGTGTACGGTGTGTCCTGAAACATCTAAAAAACACAGCTTAGAGAGCATAGGGCACTTCCACGCATGGGGGGATAAAGTGGGAAAATTGAAAATCAGCAAGACACAAGCACCCCAAAGTTTAGGGCTGCTCTGTTGACAAAGACCTCCACTTCATTCCACCTTAAATATCCCAGGAAAGCGAAAAATGGATAAAAAAGTTGTGGTCCTTATGTACAATGGAATATCACTCAGCCATGAAATCAATGTCATAAGGCTAGTAGCAGCATGATGAGTGGATTTAGGTAAGACGATTCTAAGTGAAATAAGTCACACAGAAAAGGACACTTCTCATAAGGTGTCACTTATAGAGGGAATGTAAAAACCGTTACACTTGAACTGAATTACAAAACAGAACAGAGTCACACATGCAGAAAACACACTATGGCTTCTTAACGGGAAAGGTGAGGTGGGGTGATACATAAAACAAGAGTTTCAAATTAGCTCAGATACCGTTCCATAAACCCAATATGTAATAGACAAGACCTACTCCTTGCTCAGAGAACTGGACTCAACACGCCCGATTCACCGCACAAGAATATATCTGACTAGTAATAATCTTAAAACCTATGTACTGATATCTCTCTGTTAGTGTGTCAAGTGGGTGTAAAGCGGCATAAACACAGCCGTGAAAAGCAGCTAAACCCCATTATAAAAATAAATTACTTTTAAAAACCCATGAAACAAAGACAGGGAAAGACAGAGAAATTCTTACACAAGTCGTTCAGGGGCTGTGATGCAACCTGGATTGACCATATCTAGACCCACAGCTGGATGAGACATAAGGGTGGACACTCTTGGGGCTGAGAGGTTTGGTGAGGTTGGGTGAGCAAACGCAGACCCTTTAAAGTAATACTGCGTGCTACCCATCGCATGGGTCCCAAATCTCCAGGTTCAAGGGCATCTTCCTACATCGAAAACATGCATGAGAAACCCAGAAGATGGTCCACCGTGTGATGGGGAAAGGTTTCTAAAACGCACCTCATTTCTCATCTCCTTGTGCTCGGGTTCGCCATTCCAGCCACTTTACTAGCAATCTCCCTACTTGGAGCCTCAGCACCTTGAACCTCCTGTTCCGTACAGGTTGCAATTTGTCCTGAGGATGAACGGGAAGACGGGGAACCAATGAGAGACTAGCTCTTGGTGTTGGGACAGGCACAGGTCACTCTATTTTCCCATCAGGAAGAAGAATTAACCACAGGCTCAGCCTGCCCCCCGGAACCAGAACAGGGCCTGAAGCCATCCTGCGCTTTTGCGGCCAGCTCCCAAAAAAGCGACTTGTAAAATGGAGCTTCAGGGCACTGCAATTCACAAACCTGCAGAGTTATAAATGATAACTCTCGTCCACAAATATATTGAGGGAAGGCAAAGAAGAGGATTTGAAATCAAGGCAGAATTGCAGGAAACAGATTTCAGGAGGTAGATTCGAATCGCCTTTAAAGCACATGAAAAGCGGCAAAACGTTGACAATGATGCCCTTGGCCAAAAAGGGCGTATGCGTTTTTTCCTGAATATATTCAGGAAAAAACGCATACGGCCTTTTTGGCCAACCAAGCAACCTGGAAAGGCAAATCAGCGCTACAAAGAAGTCTCGCTTCCCATCGGTCAAAAGGGCCATGCTGAAAAAAGTGTCAAAACCAGAAATGCAGGACAGGCCATGGAGAAATGGGAGCCTTGCTACACTGATGGGCGGGATGTAAATCGCCAACAGCCACTCTGGAGAAGTGTACGGTGTGTCCTGAAACATCTAAAAAACACAGCTTAGAGAGCATAGGGCACTTCCACGCATGGGGGGATAAAGTGGGAAAATTGAAAATCAGCAAGACACAAGCACCCCAAAGTTTAGGGCTGCTCTGTTGACAAAGACCTCCACTTCATTCCACCTTAAATATCCCAGGAAAGCGAAACATGGATAAAAAAGTTGTGGTCCTTATGTACAATGGAATATCACTCAGCCATGAAATCAATGTCATAAGGCTAGTAGCAGCATGATGAGTGGATTTAGGTAAGACGATTCTAAGTGAAATAAGTCACACAGAAAAGGACACTTCTCATAAGGTGTCACTTATAGAGGGAATGTAAAAAGCGTTACACTTGAACTGAATTACAAAACAGAACAGAGTCACACATGCAGAAAACACACTATGGCTGCTTAACGGGAAAGGTGAGGTGGGGTGATACATAAAACAAGAGTTTCAAATTAGCTCAGATACCGTTCCATAAACCCAATATGTAATAGACAAGACCTACTCCTTGCTCAGAGAACTGGACTCAACACGCCCGATTCACCTCACAAGAATATATCTGACTAGTAATAATCTTAAAACCTATGTATTGATATCTCTCTGTTAGTGTGTCAAGTGGGTGTAAAGCGGCATAAACACAGCCGTGAAAAGCAGCTAAACCCCATTATAAAAATAAATTACTTTTAAAAACCCATGAAACAAAGACAGGGAAAGACAGAGAAATTCTTACACAAGTCGTTCAGGGGCTGTGATGCAACCTGGATTGACCATATCTAGACCCACAGCTGGATGAGACATAAGGGTGGACACTCTTGGGGCTGAGAGGTTTGGTGAGGTTGGGTGAGCAAACGCAGACCCTTTAAAGTAATACTGCGTGCTACCCATCGCATGGGTCCCAAATCTCCAGGTTCAAGGGCATCTTCCTACATCGAAAACATGCATGAGAAACCCAGAAGATGGTCCACCGTGTGATGGGGAAAGGTTTCTAAAACGCACCTCATTTCTCATCTCCTTGTGCTCGGGTTCGCCATTCCAGCCACTTTACTAGCTATCTCCCTACTTGGAGCCTCAGCACCTTGAACCTCCTGTTCCGTACAGGTTGCAATTTGTCCTGAGGATGAACGGGAAGACGGGGAACCAATGAGAGACTAGCTCTTGGTGTTGGGACAGGCACAGGTCACTCTATTTTCCCATCAGGAAGAAGAATTAACCACAGGCTCAGCCTGCCCCCCGGAACCAGAACAGGGCCTGAAGCCATCCTGCGCTTTTGCGGCCAGCTCCCAAAAAAGCGACTTGTAAAATGGAGCTTCAGGGCACTGCAATTCACAAACCTGCAGAGTTATAAATGATAACTCTCGTCCACAAATATATTGAGGGAAGGCAAAGAAGAGGATTTGAAATCAAGGCAGAATTGCAGGAAACAGATTTCAGGAGGTAGATTCGAATCGCCTTTAAAGCACATGAAAAGCGGCAAAACGTTGACAATGATGCCCTTGGCCAAAAAGGGCGTATGCGTTTTTTCCTGAATATATTCAGGAAAAAACGCATACGGCCTTTTTGGCCAACCAAGCAACCTGGAAAGGCAAATCAGCGCTACAAAGAAGTCTCGCTTCCCATCGGTCAAAAGGGCCATGCTGAAAAAAGTGTCAAAACCAGAAATGCAGGACAGGCCATGGAGAAATGGGAGCCTTGCTACACTGATGGGCGGGATGTAAATCGCCAACAGCCACTCTGGAGAAGTGTACGGTGTGTCCTGAAACATCTAAAAAACACAGCTTAGAGAGCATAGGGCACTTCCACGCATGGGGGGATAAAGTGGGAAAATTGAAAATCAGCAAGACACAAGCACCCCAAAGTTTAGGGCTGCTCTGTTGACAAAGACCTCCACTTCATTCCACCTTAAATATCCCAGGAAAGCGAAACATGGATAAAAAAGTTGTGGTCCTTATGTACAATGGAATATCACTCAGCCATGAAATCAATGTCATAAGGCTAGTAGCAGCATGATGAGTGGATTTAGGTAAGACGATTCTAAGTGAAATAAGTCACACAGAAAAGGACACTTCTCATAAGGTGTCACTTATAGAGGGAATGTAAAAAGCGTTACACTTGAACTGAATTACAAAACAGAACAGAGTCACACATGCAGAAAACACACTATGGCTGCTTAACGGGAAAGGTGAGGTGGGGTGATACATAAAACAAGAGTTTCAAATTAGCTCAGATACCGTTCCATAAACCCAATATGTAATAGACAAGACCTACTCCTTGCTCAGAGAACTGGACTCAACACGCCCGATTCACCTCACAAGAATATATCTGACTAGTAATAATCTTAAAACCTATGTATTGATATCTCTCTGTTAGTGTGTCAAGTGGGTGTAAAGCGGCATAAACACAGCCGTGAAAAGCAGCTAAACCCCATTATAAAAAGAAATTACTTTTAAAAACCCATGAAACAAAGACAGGGAAAGACAGAGAAATTCTTACACAAGTCGTTCAGGGGCTGTGATGCAACCTGGATTGACCATATCTAGACCCACAGCTGGATGAGACATAAGGGTGGACACTCTTGGGGCTGAGAGGTTTGGTGAGGTTGGGTGAGCAAACGCAGACCCTTTAAAGTAATACTGCGTGCTACCCATCGCATGGGTCCCAAATCTCCAGGTTCAAGGGCATCTTCCTACATCGAAAACATGCATGAGAAACCCAGAAGATGGTCCACCGTGTGATGGGGAAAGGTTTCTAAAACGCACCTCATTTCTCATCTCCTTGTGCTCGGGTTCGCCATTCCAGCCACTTTACTAGCTATCTCCCTACTTGGAGCCTCAGCACCTTGAACCTCCTGTTCCGTACAGGTTGCAATTTGTCCTGAGGATGAACGGGAAGACGGGGAACCAATGAGAGACTAGCTCTTGGTGTTGGGACAGGCACAGGTCACTCTATTTTCCCATCAGGAAGAAGAATTAACCACAGGCTCAGCCTGCCCCCCGGAACCAGAACAGGGCCTGAAGCCATCCTGCGCTTTTGCGGCCAGCTCCCAAAAAAGCGACTTGTAAAATGGAGCTTCAGGGCACTGCAATTCACAAACCTGCAGAGTTATAAATGATAACTCTCGTCCACAAATATATTGAGGGAAGGCAAAGAAGAGGATTTGAAATCAAGGCAGAATTGCAGGAAACAGATTTCAGGAGGTAGATTCGAATCGCCTTTAAAGCACATGAAAAGCGGCAAAACGTTGACAATGATGCCCTTGGCCAAAAAGGGCGTATGCGTTTTTTCCTGAATATATTCAGGAAAAAACGCATACGGCCTTTTTGGCCAACCAAGCAACCTGGAAAGGCAAATCAGCGCTACAAAGAAGTCTCGCTTCCCATCGGTCAAAAGGGCCATGCTGAAAAAAGTGTCAAAACCAGAAATGCAGGACAGGCCATGGAGAAATGGGAGCCTTGCTACACTGATGGGCGGGATGTAAATCGCCAACAGCCACTCTGGAGAAGTGTACGGTGTGTCCTGAAACATCTAAAAAACACAGCTTAGAGAGCATAGGGCACTTCCACGCATGGGGGGATAAAGTGGGAAAATTGAAAATCAGCAAGACACAAGCACCCCAAAGTTTAGGGCTGCTCTGTTGACAAAGACCTCCACTTCATTCCACCTTAAATATCCCAGGAAAGCGAAACATGGATAAAAAAGTTGTGGTCCTTATGTACAATGGAATATCACTCAGCCATGAAATCAATGTCATAAGGCTAGTAGCAGCATGATGAGTGGATTTAGGTAAGACGATTCTAAGTGAAATAAGTCACACAGAAAAGGACACTTCTCATAAGGTGTCACTTATAGAGGGAATGTAAAAACCGTTACACTTGAACTGAATTACAAAACAGAACAGAGTCACACATGCAGAAAACACACTATGGCTTCTTAACGGGAAAGGTGAGGTGGGGTGATACATAAAACAAGAGTTTCAAATTAGCTCAGATACCGTTCCATAAACCCAATATGTAATAGACAAGACCTACTCCTTGCTCAGAGAACTGGACTCAACACGCCCGATTCACCGCACAAGAATATATCTGACTAGTAATAATCTTAAAACCTATGTATTGATATCTCTCTGTTAGTGTGTCAAGTGGGTGTAAAGCGGCATAAACACAGCCGTGAAAAGCAGCTAAACCCCATTATAAAAATAAATTACTTTTAAAAACCCATGAAACAAAGACAGGGAAAGACAGAGAAATTCTTACACAAGTCGTTCAGGGGCTGTGATGCAACCTGGATTGACCATATCTAGACCCACAGCTGGATGAGACATAAGGGTGGACACTCTTGGGGCTGAGAGGTTTGGTGAGGTTGGGTGAGCAAACGCAGACCCTTTAAAGTAATACTGCGTGCTACCCATCGCATGGGTCCCAAATCTCCAGGTTCAAGGGCATCTTCCTACATCGAAAACATGCATGAGAAACCCAGAAGATGGTACACCGTGTGATGGGGAAAGGTTTCTAAAACGCACCTCATTTCTCATCTCCTTGTGCTCGGGTTCGCCATTCCAGCCACTTTACTAGCAATCTCCCTACTTGGAGCCTCAGCACCTTTAACCTCCTGTTCCGTACAGGTTGCAATTTGTCCTGAGGATGAACGGGAAGACGGGGAACCAATGAGAGACTAGCTCTTGGTGTTGGGACAGGCACAGGTCACTCTATTTTCCCATCAGGAAGAAGAATTAACCACAGGCTCAGCCTGCCCCCCGGAACCAGAACAGGGCCTGAAGCCATCCTGCGCTTTTGCGGCCAGCTCCCAAAAAAGCGACTTGTAAAATGGAGCTTCAGGGCACTGCAATTCACAAACCTGCAGAGTTATAAATGATAACTCTCGTCCACAAATATATTGAGGGAAGGCAAAGAAGAGGATTTGAAATCAAGGCAGAATTGCAGGAAACAGATTTCAGGAGGTAGATTCGAATCGCCTTTAAAGCAAATGAAAAGCGGCAAAACGTTGACAATGATGCCCTTGGCCAAAAAGGCCGTATGCGTTTTTTCCTGAATATATTCAGGAAAAAACGCATACGCCCTTTTTGGCCAACCAAGCAACCTGGAAAGGCAACTCAGCGCTACAAAGAAGTCTCGCTTCCCATCGGTCAAAAGGGCCATGCTGAAAAAAGTGTCAAAACCAGAAATGCAGGACAGGCCATGGAGAAATGGGAGCGTTGCTACACTGATGGGCGGGATGTAAATCGCCAACAGCCACTCTGGAGAAGTGTACGGTGTGTCCTGAAACATCTAAAAAACACAGCTTAGAGAGCATAGGGCACTTCCACTCATGGGGGGATAAAGTGGGAAAATTGAAAATCAGCAAGACACAAGCACCCCAAAGTTTAGGGCTGCTCTGTTGACAAAGACCTCCACTTCATTCCACCTTAAATATCCCAGGAAAGCGAAAAATGGATAAAAAAGTTGTGGTCCTTATGTACAATGGAATATCACTCAGCCATGAAATCAATGTCATAAGGCTAGTAGCAGCATGATGAGTGGATTTAGGTAAGACGATTCTAAGTGAAATAAGTCACACAGAAAAGGACACTTCTCATAAGGTGTCACTTATAGAGGGAATGTAAAAACCGTTACACTTGAACTGAATTACAAAACAGAACAGAGTCACACATGCAGAAAACACACCATGGCTTCTTAACGGGAAAGGTGAGGTGGGGTGATACATAAAACAAGAGTTTCAAATTAGCTCAGATACCGTTCCATAAACCCAATATGTAATAGACAAGACCTACTCCTTGCTCAGAGAACTGGACTCAACACGCCCGATTCACCGCACAAGAATATATCTGACTAGTAATAATCTTAAAACCTATGTATTGATATCTCTCTGTTAATGTGTCAAGTGGGTGTAAAGCGGCATAAACACAGCCGTGAAAAGCAGCTAAACCCCATTATAAAAATAAATTACTTTTAAAAACCCATGAAACAAAGACAGGGAAAGACAGAGAAATTCTTACACAAGTCGTTCAGGGGCTGTGATGCAACCTGGATTGACCATATCTAGACCCACAGCTGGATGAGACATAAGGGTGGACACTCTTGGGGCTGAGAGGTTTGGTGAGGTTGGGTGAGCAAACGCAGACCCTTTAAAGTAATACTGCGTGCTACCCATCGCATGGGTCCCAAATCTCCAGGTTCAAGGGCATCTTCCTACATCGAAAACATGCATGAGAAACCCAGAAGATGGTACACCGTGTGATGGGGAAAGGTTTCTAAAACGCACCTCATTTCTCATCTCCTTGTGCTCGGGTTCGCCATTCCAGCCACTTTACTAGCAATCTCCCTACTTGGAGCATCAGCACCTTTAACCTCCTGTTCCGTACAGGTTGCAATTTGTCCTGAGGATGAACGGGAAGACGGGGAACCAATGAGAGACTAGCTCTTGGTGTTGGGACAGGCACAGGTCACTCTATTTTCCCATCAGGAAGAAGAATTAACCACAGGCTCAGCCTGCCCCCCGGAACCAGAACAGGGCCTGAAGCCATCCTGCGCTTTTGCGGCCAGCTCCCAAAAAAGCGACTTGTAAAATGGAGCCTCAGGGCACTGCAATTCACAAACCTGCAGAGTTATAAATGATAACTCTCGTCCACAAATATATTGAGGGAAGGCAAAGAAGAGGATTTGAAATCAAGGCAGAATTGCAGGAAACAGATTTCAGGAGGTAGATTCGAATCGCCTTTAAAGCACATGAAAAGCGGCAAAACGTTGACAATGATGCCCTTGGCCAAAAAGGGCGTATGCGTTTTTTCCTGAATATATTCAGGAAAAAACGCATACGCCCTTTTTGGCCAACCAAGCAACCTGGAAAGGCAAATCAGCGCTACAAAGAAGTCTCGCTTCCCATCGGTCAAAAGGGCCATGCTGAAAAAAGTGTCAAAACCAGAAATGCAGGACAGGCCATGGAGAAATGGGAGCCTTGCTACACTGATGGGCGGGATGTAAATCGCCAACAGCCACTCTGGAGAAGTGTACGGTGTGTCCTGAAACATCTAAAAAACACAGCTTAGAGAGCATAGGGCACTTCCACTCATGGGGGGATAAAGTGGGAAAATTGAAAATCAGCAAGACACAAGCACCCCAAAGTTTAGGGCTGCTCTGTTGACAAAGACCTGCACTTCATTCCACCTTAAATATCCCAGGAAAGCGAAAAATGGATAAAAAAGTTGTGGTCCTTATGTACAATGGAATATCACTCAGCCATGAAATCAATGTCATAAGGCTAGTAGCAGCATGATGAGTGGATTTAGGTAAGACGATTCTAAGTGAAATAAGTCAAACAGAAAAGGACACTTCTCATAAGGTGTCACTTATAGAGGGAATGTAAAAACCGTTACACTTGAACTGAATTACAAAACAGAACAGAGTCACACATGCAGAAAACACACTATGGCTGCTTAACGGGAAAGGTGAGGTGGGGTGATACATAAAACAAGAGTTTCAAATTAGCTCAGATACCGTTCCATAAACCCAATATGTAATAGACAAGACCTACTCCTTGCTCAGAGAAGTGGACTCAACACGCCCGATTCACCGCACAAGAATATATCTGACTAGTAATAATCTTAAAACCTATGTATTGATATCTCTCTGTTAGTGTGTCAAGTGGGTGTAAAGCGGCATAAACACAGCCGTGAAAAGCAGCTAAACCCCATTATAAAAATAAATTACTTTTAAAAACCCATGAAACAAAGACAGGGAAAGACAGAGAAATTCTTACACAAGTCGTTCAGGGGCTGTGATGCAACCTGCATTGACCATATCTAGACCCACAGCTGGATGAGACATAAGGGTGGACACTCTTTGGGCTGAGAGGTTTGGTGAGGTTGGGTGAGCAAACGCAGACCCTTTAAAGTAATACTGCGTGCTACCCATCGCATGGGTCCCAAATCTCCAGGTTCAAGGGCATCTTCCTACATCGAAAACATGCATGAGAAACCCAGAAAATGGTACACCGTGTGATGGGGAAAGGTTTCTAAAACGCACCTCATTTCTCATCTCCTTGTGCTCGGGTTCGCCATTCCAGCCACTTTACTAGCAATCTCCCTACTTGGAGCATCAGCACCTTTAACCTCCTGTTCCGTACAGGTTGCAATTTGTCCTGAGGATGAACGGGAAGACGGGGAACCAATGAGAGACTAGCTCTTGGTGTTGGGACAGGCACAGGTCACTCTATTTTCCCATCAGGAAGAAGAATTAACCACAGGCTCAGCCTGCCCCCCGGAACCAGAACAGGGCCTGAAGCCATCCTGCGCTTTTGCGGCCAGCTCCCAAAAAAGCGACTTGTAAAATGGAGCCTCAGGGCACTGCAATTCACAAACCTGCAGAGTTATAAATGATAACTCTCGTCCACAAATATATTGAGGGAAGGCAAAGAAGAGGATTTGAAATCAAGGCAGAATTGCAGGAAACAGATTTCAGGAGGTAGATTCGAATCGCCTTTAAAGCACATGAAAAGCGGCAAAACGTTGACAATGATGCCCTTGGCCAAAAAGGGCGTATGCGTTTTTTCCTGAATATATTCAGGAAAAAACGCATACGCCCTTTTTGGCCAACCAAGCAACCTGGAAAGGCAAATCAGCGCTACAAAGAAGTCTCGCTTCCCATCGGTCAAAAGGGCCATGCTGAAAAAAGTGTCAAAACCAGAAATGCAGGACAGGCCATGGAGAAATGGGAGCCTTGCTACACTGATGGGCGGGATGTAAATCGCCAACAGCCACTCTGGAGAAGTGTACGGTGTGTCCTGAAACATCTAAAAAACACAGCTTAGAGAGCATAGGGCACTTCCACGCATGGGGGGATAAAGTGGGAAAATTGAAAAT
The DNA here is from genome assembly GCF_965194825.1 of Balaenoptera physalus. Classification (NCBI taxonomy): domain Eukaryota; kingdom Metazoa; phylum Chordata; class Mammalia; order Artiodactyla; family Balaenopteridae; genus Balaenoptera; species Balaenoptera physalus. The sequence goes on from NW_028126375.1 coordinate 755,505, forward strand.
CAGCAAGACACAAGCACCCCAAAGTTTAGGGCTGCTCTGTTGACAAAGACCTCCACTTCATTCCACCTTAAATATCCCAGGAGAGCGAAAAATGGATAAAAAAGTTGTGGTCCTTATGTACAATGGAATATCACTCAGCCATGAAATCAATGTCATAAGGCTAGTAGCAGCATGATGAGTGGATTTAGGTAAGACGATTCTAAGTGAAATAAGTCACACAGAAAAGGACACTTCTCATAAGGTGTCACTTATAGAGGGAATGTAAAAACCGTTACAGTTGAACTGAATTACAAAACAGAACAGAGTCACACATGCAGAAAACACACTATGGCTGCTTAACGGGAAAGGTGAGGTGGGGTGATACATAAAACAAGAGTTTCAAATTAGCTCAGATACCGTTCCATAAACCCAATATGTAATAGACAAGACCTACTCCTTGCTCAGAGAACTGGACTCAATACGCCCCATTCACCGCACAAGAATATATCTGACTAGTAATAATCTTAAAACCTATGTATTGATATCTCTCTGTTAGTGTGTCAAGTGGGTGTAAAGCGGCATAAACACAGCCGTGAAAAGCAGCTAAACCCCATTATAAAAATAAATTACTTTTAAAAACCCATGAAACAAAGACAGGGAAAGACAGAGAAATTCTTACACAATTCGTTCAGGGGCTGTGATGCAACCTGGATTGACCATATCTAGACCCACAGCTGGATGAGACATAAGGGTGGACACTCTTGGGGCTGAGAGGTTTGGTGAGGTTGGGTGAGCAAACGCAGACCCTTTAAAGTAATACTGCGTGCTACCCATCGCATGGGTCCCAAATCTCCAGGTTCAAGGGCATCTTCCTACATCGAAAACATGCATGAGAAACCCAGAAGATGGTACACCGTGTGATGGGGAAAGGTTTCTAAAACGCACCTCATTTCTCATCTCCTTGTGCTCGGGTTCGCCATTCCAGCCACTTTACTAGCAATCTCCCTACTTGGAGCCTCAGCACCTTTAACCTCCTGTTCCGTACAGGTTGCAATTTGTCCTGAGGATGAACGGGAAGACGGGGAACCAATGAGAGACTAGCTCTTGGTGTTGGGACAGGCACAGGTCACTCTATTTTCCCATCAGGAAGAAGAATTAACCACAGGCTCAGCCTGCCCCCCGGAACCAGAACAGGGCCTGAAGCCATCCTGCGCTTTTGCGGCCAGCTCCCAAAAAAGCGACTTGTAAAATGGAGCCTCAGGGCACTGCAATTCACAAACCTGCAGAGTTATAAATGATAACTCTCGTCCACAAATATATTGAGGGAAGGCAAAGAAGAGGATTTGAAATCAAGGCAGAATTGCAGGAAACAGATTTCAGGAGGTAGATTCGAATCGCCTTTAAAGCACATGAAAAGCGGCAAAACGTTGACAATGATGCCCTTGGCCAAAAAGGGCGTATGCGTTTTTTCCTGAATATATTCAGGAAAAAACGCATACGCCCTTTTTGGCCAACCAAGCAACCTGGAAAGGCAAATCAGCGCTACAAAGAAGTCTCGCTTCCCATCGGTCAAAAGGGCCATGCTGAAAAAAGTGTCAAAACCAGAAATGCAGGACAGGCCATGGAGAAATGGGAGCCTTGCTACACTGATGGGCGGGATGTAAATCGCCAACAGCCACTCTGGAGAAGTGTACGGTGTGTCCTGAAACATCTAAAAAACACAGCTTAGAGAGCATAGGGCACTTCCACGCATGGGGGGATAAAGTGGGAAAATTGAAAATCAGCAAGACACAAGCACCCCAAAGTTTAGGGCTGCTCTGTTGACAAGGACCTCCACTTCATTCCACCTTAAATATCCCAGGAAAGCGAAAAATGGATAAAAAAGTTGTGGTCCTTATGTACAATGGAATATCACTCAGCCATGAAATCAATGTCATAAGGCTAGTAGCAGCATGATGAGTGGATTTAGGTAAGACGATTCTAAGTGAAATAAGTCACACAGAAAAGGACACTTCTCATAAGGTGTCACTTATAGAGGGAATGTAAAAACCGTTACACTTGAACTGAATTACAAAACAGAACAGAGTCACACATGCAGAAAACACACTATGGCTGCTTAACGGGAAAGGGGAGGTGGGGTGATACATAAAACAAGAGTTTCAAATTAGCTCAGATACCGTTCCATAAACCCAATATGTAATAGACAAGACCTACTCCTTGCTCAGAGAACTGGACTCAACACGCCCGATTCACCGCACAAGAATATATCTGACTAGTAATAATCTTAAAACCTATGTATTGATATCTCTCTGTTAGTGTGTCAAGTGGGTGTAAAGCGGCATAAACACAGCCGTGAAAAGCAGCTAAACCCCATTATAAAAATAAATTACTTTTAAAAACCCATGAAACAAAGACAGGGAAAGACAGAGAAATTCTTACACAATTCGTTCAGGGGCTGTGATGCAACCTGGATTGACCATATCTAGACCCACAGCTGGATGAGACATAAGGGTGGACACTCTTGGGGCTGAGAGGTTTGGTGAGGTTGGGTGAGCAAACGCAGACCCTTTAAAGTAATACTGCGTGCTACCCATCGCATGGGTCCCAAATCTCCAGGTTCAAGGGCATCTTCCTACATCGAAAACATGCATGAGAAACCCAGAAGATGGTACACCGTGTGATGGGGAAAGGTTTCTAAAACGCACCTCATTTCTCATCTCCTTGTGCTCGGGTTCGCCATTCCAGCCACTTTACTAGCAATCTCCCTACTTGGAGCATCAGCACCTTTAACCTCCTGTTCCGTACAGGTTGCAATTTGTCCTGAGGATGAACGGGAAGACGGGGAACCAATGAGAGACTAGCTCTTGGTGTTGGGACAGGCACAGGTCACTCTATTTTCCCATCAGGAAGAAGAATTAACCACAGGCTCAGCCTGCCCCCCGGAACCAGAACAGGGCCTGAAGCCATCCTGCGCTTTTGCGGCCAGCTCCCAAAAAAGCGACTTGTAAAATGGAGCTTCAGGGCACTGCAATTCACAAACCTGCAGAGTTATAAATGATAACTCTCGTCCACAAATATATTGAGGGAAGGCAAAGAAGAGGATTTGAAATCAAGGCAGAATTGCAGGAAACAGATTTCAGGAGGTAGATTCGAATCGCCTTTAAAGCACATGAAAAGCGGCAAAACGTTGACAATGATGCCCTTGGCCAAAAAGGGCGTATGCGTTTTTTCCTGAATATATTCAGGAAAAAACGCATACGCCCTTTTTGGCCAACCAAGCAACCTGGAAAGGCAAATCAGCGCTACAAAGAAGTCTCGCTTCCCATCGGTCAAAAGGGCCATGCTGAAAAAAGTGTCAAAACCAGAAATGCAGGACAGGCCATGGAGAAATGGGAGCGTTGCTACACTGATGGGCGGGATGTAAATCGCCAACAGCCACTCTGGAGAAGTGTACGGTGTGTCCTGAAACATCTAAAAAACACAGCTTAGAGAGCATAGGGCACTTCCACGCATGGGGGGATAAAGTGGGAAAATTGAAAATCAGCAAGACACAAGCACCCCAAAGTTTAGGGCTGCTCTGTTGACAAGGACCTCCACTTCATTCCACCTTAAATATCCCAGGAAAGCGAAAAATGGATAAAAAAGTTGTGGTCCTTATGTACAATGGAATATCACTCAGCCATGAAATCAATGTCATAAGGCTAGTAGCAGCATGATGAGTGGATTTAGGTAAGACGATTCTAAGTGAAATAAGTCACACAGAAAAGGACACTTCTCATAAGGTGTCACTTATAGAGGGAATGTAAAAACCTTTACACTTGAACTGAATTACAAAACAGAACAGAGTCACACATGCAGAAATCACACCATGGCTTCTTAACGGGAAAGGTGAGGTGGGGTGATACATAAAACAAGAGTTTCAAATTAGCTCAGATACCGTTCCATAAACCCAATATGTAATAGACAAGACCTACTCCTTGCTCAGAGAACTGGACTCAACACGCCCGATTCACCGCACAAGAATATATCTGACTAGTAATAATCTTAAAACCTATGTATTGATATCTCTCTGTTAGTGTGTCAAGTGGGTGTAAAGCGGCATAAACACAGCCGTGAAAAGCAGCTAAACCCCATTATAAAAATAAATTACTTTTAAAAACCCATGAAACAAAGACAGGGAAAGACAGAGAAATTCTTACACAATTCGTTCAGGGGCTGTGATGCAACCTGGATTGACCATATCTAGACCCACAGCTGGATGAGACATAAGGGTGGACACTCTTGGGGCTGAGAGGTTTGGTGAGGTTGGGTGAGCAAACGCAGACCCTTTAAAGTAATACTGCGTGCTACCCATCGCATGGGTCCCAAATCTCCAGGTTCAAGGGCATCTTCCTACATCGAAAACATGCATGAGAAACCCAGAAGATGGTACACCGTGTGATGGGGAAAGGTTTCTAAAACGCACCTCATTTCTCATCTCCTTGTGCTCGGGTTCGCCATTCCAGCCACTTTACTAGCAATCTCCCTACTTGGAGCATCAGCACCTTTAACCTCCTGTTCCGTACAGGTTGCAATTTGTCCTGAGGATGAACGGGAAGACGGGGAACCAATGAGAGACTAGCTCTTGGTGTTGGGACAGGCACAGGTCACTCTATTTTCCCATCAGGAAGAAGAATTAACCACAGGCTCAGCCTGCCCCCCGGAACCAGAACAGGGCCTGAAGCCATCCTGTGCTTTTGCGGCCAGCTCCCAAAAAAGCGACTTGTAAAATGGAGCCTCAGGGCACTGCAATTCACAAACCTGCAGAGTTATAAATGATAACTCTCGTCCACAAATATATTGAGGGAAGGCAAAGAAGAGGATTTGAAATCAAGGCAGAATTGCAGGAAACAGATTTCAGAAGGTAGATTCGAATCGCCTTTAAAGCACATGAAAAGCGGCAAAACGTTGACAATGATGCCCTTGGCCAAAAAGGGCGTATGCGTTTTTTCCTGAATATATTCAGGAAAAAACGCATACGCCCTTTTTGGCCAACCAAGCAACCTGGAAAGGTAAATCAGCGCTACAAAGAAGTCTCGCTTCCCATCGGTCAAAAGGGCCATGGTGAAAAAAGTGTCAAAACCAGAAATGCAGGACAGGCCATGGAGAAATGGGAGCCTTGCTACACTGATGGGAGGGATGTAAATCGCCAACAGCCACTCTGGAGAAGTGTACGGTGTGTCCTGAAACATCTAAAAAACACAGCTTAGAGAGCATAGGGCACTTCCACGCATGGGGGGATAAAGTGGGAAAATTGAAAATCAGCAAGACACAAGCACCCCAAAGTTTAGGGCTGCTCTGTTGACAAGGACCTCCACTTCATTCCACCTTAAATATCCCAGGAAAGCGAAAAATGGATAAAAAATTTGTGGTCCTTATGTACAATGGAATATCACTCAGCCATGAAATCAATGTCATAAGGCTAGTAGCAGCATGATGAGTGGATTTAGGTAAGACGATTCTAAGTGAAATAAGTCACACAGAAAAGGACACTTCTCATAAGGTGTCACTTATAGAGGGAATGTAAAACCCTTTACACTTGAACTGAATTACAAAACAGAACAGAGTCACACATGCAGAAAACACACTATGGCTGCTTAACGGGAAAGGTGAGGTGGGGTGATACATAAAACAAGAGTTTCAAATTAGCTCAGATACCGTTCCATAAACCCAATATGTAATAGACAGGACCTACTTCTTGCTCAGAGAACTGGACTCAACACGCCCGATTCACCGCACAAGAATATATCTGACTAGTAATAATCTTAAAACCTATGTATTGATATCTCTCTGTTAGTGTGTCAAGTGGGTGTAAAGCGGCATAAACACAGCCGTGAAAAGCAGCTAAACCCCATTATAAAAATAAATTACTTTTAAAAACCCATGAAACAAAGACAGGGAAAGACAGAGAAATTCTTACACAAGTCGTTCAGGGGCTGTGATGCAACCTGGATTGACCATATCTAGACCCACAGCTGGATGAGACATAAGGGTGGACACTCTTGGGGCTGAGAGGTTTGGTGAGGTTGGGTGAGCAAACGCAGACCCTTTAAAGTAATACTGCGTGCTACCCATCGCATGGGTCCCAAATCTCCAGGTTCAAGGGCATCTTCCTACATCGAAAACATGCATGAGAAACCCAGAAGATGGTACACCGTGTGATGGGGAAAGGTTTCTAAAACGCACCTCATTTCTCATCTCCTTGTGCTCGGGTTCGCCATTCCAGCCACTTTACTAGCAATCTCCCTACTTGGAGCATCAGCACCTTTAACCTCCTGTTCCGTACAGGTTGCAATTTGTCCTGAGGATGAACGGGAAGACGGGGAACCAATGAGAGACTAGCTCTTGGTGTTGGGACAGGCACAGGTCACTCTATTTTCCCATCAGGAAGAAGAATTAACCACAGGCTCAGCCTGCCCCCCGGAACCAGAACAGGGCCTGAAGCCATCCTGCGCTTTTGCGGCCAGCTCCCAAAAAAGCGACTTGTAAAATGGAGCCTCAGGGCACTGCAATTCACAAACCTCCAGAGTTATAAATGATAACTCTCCTCCACAAATATATTGAGGGAAGGCAAAGAAGAGGATTTGAAATCAAGGCAGAATTGCAGGAAACAGATTTCAGGAGGTAGATTCGAATCGCCTTTAAAGCACATGAAAAGCGGCAAAACGTTGACAATGATGCCCTTGGCCAAAAAGGGCGTATGCGTTTTTTCCTGAATATATTCAGGAAAAAACGCATACGCCCTTTTTGGCCAACCAAGCAACCTGGAAAGGCAAATCAGCGCTACAAAGAAGTCTCGCTTCCCATCGGTCAAAAGGGCCATGCTGAAAAAAGTGTCAAAACCAGAAATGCAGGACAGGCCATGGAGGAATCGGAGCCTTGCTACACTGATGGGCGGGATGTAAATCGCCAACAGCCACTCTGGAGAAGTGTACGGTGTGTCCTGAAACATCTAAAAAACACAGCTTAGAGAGCATAGGGCACTTCCACGCATGGGGGGATAAAGTGGGAAAATTGAAAATCAGCAAGACACAAGCACCCCAAAGTTTAGGGCTGCTCTGTTGACAAGGACCTCCACTTCATTCCACCTTAAATATCCCAGGAAAGCGAAAAATGGATCAAAAAGTTGTGGTCCTTATGTACAATGGAATATCACTCAGCCATGAAATCAATGTCATAAGGCTAGTAGCAGCATGATGAGTGGATTTAGGTAAGACGATTCTAAGTGAAATAAGTCACACAGAAAAGGACACTTCTCATAAGGTGTCACTTATAGAGGGAATGTAAAAACCGTTACACTTGAACTGAATTACAAAACAGAACAGAGTCACACATGCAGAAAACACACTATGGCTGCTTAACGGGAAAGGTGAGGTGGGGTGATACATAAAACAAGAGTTTCAAATTAGCTCAGATACCGTTCCATAAACCCAATATGTAATAGACAAGACCTACTCCTTGCTCAGAGAACTGGACTCAACACGCCCGATTCACCGCACAAGAATATATCTGACTAGTAATAATCTTAAAACCTATGTATTGATATCTCTCTGTTAGTGTGTCAAGTGGGTGTAAAGCGGCATAAACACAGCCGTGAAAAGCAGCTAAACCCCATTATAAAAATAAATTACTTTTAAAAACCCATGAAACAAAGACAGGGAAAGACAGAGAAATTCTTACACAAGTCGTTCAGGGGCTGTGATGCAACCTGGATTCACCATATCTAGACCCACAGCTGGATGAGACATAAGGGTGGACACTCTTGGGGCTGAGAGGTTTGGTGAGGTTGGGTGAGCAAACGCAGACCCTTTAAAGTAATACTGCGTGCTACCCATCGCATGGGTCCCAAATCTCCAGGTTCAAGGGCATCTTCCTACATCGAAAACATGCATGAGAAACCCAGAAGATGGTACACCGTGTGATGGGGAAAGGTTTCTAAAACGCACCTCATTTCTCATCTCCTTGTGCTCGGGTTCGCCATTCCAGCCACTTTACTAGCAATCTCCCTACTTGGAGCCTCAGCACCTTTAACCTCCTGTTCCGTACAGGTTGCAATTTGTCCTGAGGATGAACGGGAAGACGGGGAACCAATGAGAGACTAGCTCTTGGTGTTGGGACAGGCACAGGTCACTCTATTTTCCCATCAGGAAGAAGAATTAACCACAGGCTCAGCCTGCCCCCCGGAACCAGAACAGGGCCTGAAGCCATCCTGCGCTTTTGCGGCCAGCTCCCAAAAAAGCGACTTGTAAAATGGAGCTTCAGGGCACTGCAATTCACAAACCTGCAGAGTTATAAATGATAACTCTCGTCCACAAATATATTGAGGGAAGGCAAAGAAGAGGATTTGAAATCAAGGCAGAATTGCAGGAAACAGATTTCAGGAGGTAGATTCGAATCGCCTTTAAAGCACATGAAAAGCGGCAAAATGTTGACAATGATGCCCTTGGCCAAAAAGGGCGTATGCGTTTTTTCCTGAATATATTCAGGAAAAAACGCATACGCCCTTTTTGGCCAACCAAGCAACCTGGAAAGGCAAATCAGCGCTACAAAGAAGTCTCGCTTCCCATCGGTCAAAAGGGCCATGCTGAAAAAAGTGTCAAAACCAGAAATGCAGGACAGGCCATGGAGAAATGGGAGCCTTGCTACACTGATGGGCAGGATGTAAATCGCCAACAGCCACTCTGGAGAAGTGTACGGTGTGTCCTGAAATATCTAAAAAACACGGCTTAGAGAGCATAGGGCACTTCCACTCATGGGGGGATAAAGTGGGAAAATTGAAAATCAGCAAGACACAAGCACCCCAAAGTTTAGGGCTGCTCTGTTGACAAAGACCTCCACTTCATTCCACCTTAAATATCCCAGGAAAGCGAAAAATGGATAAAAAAGTTGTGGTCCTTATGTACAATGGAATATCACTCAGCCATTAAATCAATGTCATAAGGCTAGTAGCAGCATGATGAGTGGATTTAGGTAAGACGATTCTAAGTGAAATAAGTCACACAGAAAAGGACACTTCTCATAAGGTGTCACTTATAGAGGGAATGTAAAAACCGTTACACTTGAACTGAATTACAAAACAGAACAGAGTCACACATGCAGAAAACACACTATGGCTTCTTAACGGGAAAGGTGAGGTGGGGTGATACATAAAACAAGAGTTTCAAATTAGCTCAGATACCGTTCCATAAACCCAATATGTAATAGACAAGACCTACTCCTTGCTCAGAGAACTGGACTCAACACGCCCGATTCACCGCACAAGAATATATCTGACTAGTAATAATCTTAAAACCTATGTATTGATATCTCTCTGTTAGTGTGTCAAGTGGGTGTAAAGCGGCATAAACACAGCCGTGAAAAGCAGCTAAACCCCATTATAAAAATAAATTACTTTTAAAAACCCATGAAACAAAGACAGGGAAAGACAGAGAAATTCTTACACAAGTCGTTCAGGGGCTGTGATGCAACCTGGATTGACCATATCTAGACCCACAGCTGGATGAGACATAAGGGTGGACACTCTTGGGGCTGAGAGGTTTGGTGAGGTTGGGTGAGCAAACGCAGACCCTTTAAAGTAATACTGCGTGCTACCCATCGCATGGGTCCCAAATCTCCAGGTTCAAGGGCATCTTCCTACATCGAAAACATGCATGAGAAACCCAGAAGATGGTACACCGTGTGATGGGGAAAGGTTTCTAAAACGCACCTCATTTCTCATCTCCTTCTGCTCGGGTTCGCCATTCCAGCCACTTTACTAGCAATCTCCCTACTTGGAGCATCAGCACCTTTAACCTCCTGTTCCGTACAGGTTGCAATTTGTCCTGAGGATGAACGGGAAGACGGGGAACCAATGAGAGACTAGCTCTTGGTGTTGGGACAGGCACAGGTCACTCTATTTTCCCATCAGGAAGAAGAATTAACCACAGGCTCAGCCTGCCCCCCGGAACCAGAACAGGGCCTGAAGCCATCCTGCGCTTTTGCGGCCAGCTCCCAAAAAAGCGACTTGTAAAATGGAGCTTCAGGGCACTGCAATTCACAAACCTGCAGAGTTATAAATGATAACTCTCGTCCACAAATATATTGAGGGAAGGCAAAGAAGAGGATTTGAAATCAAGGCAGAATTGCAGGAAACAGATTTCAGGAGGTAGATTCGAATCGCCTTTAAAGCACATGAAAAGCGGCAAAACGTTGACAATGATGCCCTTGGCCAAAAAGGGCGTATGCGTTTTTTCCTGAATATATTCAGGAAAAAACGCATACGCCCTTTTTGGCCAACCAAGCAACCTGGAAAGGCAAATCAGCGCTACAAAGAAGTCTCGCTTCCCATCGGTCAAAAGGGCCATGCTGAAAAAAGTGTCAAAACCAGAAATGCAGGACAGGCCATGGAGAAATGGGAGCCTTGCTACACTGATGGGCGGGATGTAAATCGCCAACAGCCACTCTGGAGAAGTGTACGGTGTGTCCTGAAACATCTAAAAAACACAGCTTAGAGAGCATAGGGCACTTCCACGCATGGGGGGATAAAGTGGGAAAATTGAAAATCAGCAAGACACAAGCACCCCAAAGTTTAGGGCTGCTCTGTTGACAAGGACCTCCACTTCATTCCACCTTAAATATCCCAGGAAAGCGAAACATGGATAAAAAAGTTGTGGTCCTTATGTACAATGGAATATCACTCAGCCATAAAATCAATGTCATAAGGCTAGTAGCAGCATGATGAGTGGATTTAGGTAAGACGATTCTAAGTGAAATAAGTCACACAGAAAAGGACACTTCTCCTAAGGTGTCACTTATAGAGGGAATGTAAAAACCGTTACACTTGAACTGAATTACAAACCAGAACAGAGTCACACATGCAGAAAACACACTATGGCTGCTTAACGGGAAAGGTGAGGTGGGGTGATACATAAAACAAGAGTTTCAAATTAGCTCAGATACCGTTCCATAAACCCAATATGTAATAGACAAGACCTACTCCTTGCTCAGAGAACTGGACTCAACACGCCCGATTCACCGCACAAGAATATATCTGACTAGTAATAATCTTAAAACCTATGTATTGATATCTCTCTGTTAGTGTGTCAAGTGGGTGTAAAGCGGCATAAACACAGCCGTGAAAAGCAGCTAAACCCCATTATAAAAATAAATTACTTTTAAAAACCCATGAAACAAAGACAGGGAAAGACAGAGAAATTCTTACACAAGTCGTTCAGGGGCTGTGATGCAACCTGGATTGACCATATCTAGACCCACAGCTGGATGAGACATAAGGGTGGACACTCTTGGGGCTGAGAGGTTTGGTGAGGTTGGGTGAGCAAACGCAGACCCTTTAAAGTAATACTGCGTGCTACCCATCGCATGGGTCCCAAATCTCCAGGTTCAAGGGCATCTTCCTACATCGAAAACATGCATGAGAAACCCAGAAGATGGTACACCGTGTGATGGGGAAAGGTTTCTAAAACGCACCTCATTTCTCATCTCCTTGTGCTCGGGTTCGCCATTCCAGCCACTTTACTAGCAATCTCCCTACTTGGAGCATCAGCACCTTTAACCTCCTGTTCCGTACAGGTTGCAATTTGTCCTGAGGATGAACGGGAAGACGGGGAACCAATGAGAGACTAGCTCTTGGTGTTGGGACAGGCACAGGTCACTCTATTTTCCCATCAGGAAGAAGAATTAACCACAGGCTCAGCCTGCCCCCCGGAACCAGAACAGGGCCTGAAGCCATCCTGCGCTTTTGCGGCCAGCTCCCAAAAAAGCGACTTGTAAAATGGAGCTTCAGGGCACTGCAATTCACAAACCTGCAGAGTTATAAATGATAACTCTCGTCCACAAATATATTGAGGGAAGGCAAAGAAGAGGATTTGAAATCAAGGCAGAATTGCAGGAAACAGATTTCAGGAGGTAGATTCGAATCGCCTTTAAAGCACATGAAAAGCGGCAAAACGTTGACAATGATGCCCTTGGCCAAAAAGGGTGTATGCGTTTTTTCCTGAATATATTCAGGAAAAAACGCATACGCCCTTTTTGGCCAACCAAGCAACCTGGAAAGGCAAATCAGCGCTACAAAGAAGTCTCGCTTCCCATCGGTCAAAAGGGCCATGCTGAAAAAAGTGTCAAAACCAGAAATGCAGGACAGGCCATGGAGAAATGGGAGCCTTGCTACACTGATGGGCGGGATGTAAATCGCCAACAGCCACTCTGGAGAAGTGTACGGTGTGTCCTGAAACATCTAAAAAACACAGCTTAGAGAGCATAGGGCACTTCCACGCATGGGGGGATAAAGTGGGAAAATTGAAAATCAGCAAGACACAAGCACCCCAAAGTTTAGGGCTGCTCTGTTGACAAGGACCTCCACTTCATTCCACCTTAAATATCCCAGGAAAGCGAAACATGGATAAAAAAGTTGTGGTCCTTATGTACAATGGAATATCACTCAGCCATAAAATCAATGTCATAAGGCTAGTAGCAGCATGATGAGTGGATTTAGGTAAGACGATTCTAAGTGAAATAAGTCACACAGAAAAGGACACTTCTCCTAAGGTGTCACTTATAGAGGGAATGTAAAAACCGTTACACTTGAACTGAATTACAAACCAGAACAGAGTCACACATGCAGAAAACACACTATGGCTGCTTAACGGGAAAGGTGAGGTGGGGTGATACATAAAACAAGAGTTTCAAATTAGCTCAGATACCGTTCCATAAACCCAATATGTAATAGACAAGACCTACTCCTTGCTCAGAGAACTGGACTCAACACGCCCGATTCACCGCACAAGAATATATCTGACTAGTAATAATCTTAAAACCTATGTATTGATATCTCTCTGTTAGTGTGTCAAGTGGGTGTAAAGCGGCATAAACACAGCCGTGAAAAGCAGCTAAACCCCATTATAAAAATAAATTACTTTTAAAAACCCATGAAACAAAGACAGGGAAAGACAGAGAAATTCTTACACAAGTCGTTCAGGGGCTGTGATGCAACCTGGATTGACCATATCTAGACCCACAGCTGGATGAGACATAAGGGTGGACACTCTTGGGGCTGAGAGGTTTGGTGAGGTTGGGTGAGCAAACGCAGACCCTTTAAAGTAATACTGCGTGCTACCCATCGCATGGGTCCCAAATCTCCAGGTTCAAGGGCATCTTCCTACATCGAAAACATGCATGAGAAACCCAGAAGATGGTACACCGTGTGATGGGGAAAGGTTTCTAAAACGCACCTCATTTCTCATCTCCTTGTGCTCGGGTTCGCCATTCCAGCCACTTTACTAGCAATCTCCCTACTTGGAGCATCAGCACCTTTAACCTCCTGTTCCGTACAGGTTGCAATTTGTCCTGAGGATGAACGGGAAGACGGGGAACCAATGAGAGACTAGCTCTTGGTGTTGGGACAGGCACAGGTCACTCTATTTTCCCATCAGGAAGAAGAATTAACCACAGGCTCAGCCTGCCCCCCGGAACCAGAACAGGGCCTGAAGCCATCCTGCGCTTTTGCGGCCAGCTCCCAAAAAAGCGACTTGTAAAATGGAGCTTCAGGGCACTGCAATTCACAAACCTGCAGAGTTATAAATGATAACTCTCGTCCACAAATATATTGAGGGAAGGCAAAGAAGAGGATTTGAAATCAAGGCAGAATTGCAGGAAACAGATTTCAGGAGGTAGATTCGAATCGCCTTTAAAGCACATGAAAAGCGGCAAAATGTTGACAATGATGCCCTTGGCCAAAAAGGGCGTATGCGTTTTTTCCTGAATATATTCAGGAAAAAACGCATACGCCCTTTTTGGCCAACCAAGCAACCTGGAAAGGCAAATCAGCGCTACAAAGAAGTCTCGCTTCCCATCGGTCAAAAGGGCCATGCTGAAAAAAGTGTCAAAACCAGAAATGCAGGACAGGCCATGGAGAAATGGGAGCCTTGCTACACTGATGGGCGGGATGTAAATCGCCAACAGCCACTCTGGAGAAGTGTACGGTGTGTCCTGAAACATCTAAAAAACACGGCTTAGAGAGCATAGGGCACTTCCACTCATGGGGGGATAAAGTGGGAAAATTGAAAATCAGCAAGACACAAGCACCCCAAAGTTTAGGGCTGCTCTGTTGACAAAGACCTCCACTTCATTCCACCTTAAATATCCCAGGAAAGCGAAAAATGGATAAAAAAGTTGTGGTCCTTATGTACAATGGAATATCACTCAGCCATTAAATCAATGTCATAAGGCTAGTAGCAGCATGATGAGTGGATTTAGGTAAGACGATTCTAAGTGAAATAAGTCACACAGAAAAGGACACTTCTCATAAGGTGTCACTTATAGAGGGAATGTAAAAACCGTTACACTTGAACTGAATTACAAAACAGAACAGAGTCACACATGCAGAAAACACACTATGGCTTCTTAACGGGAAAGGTGAGGTGGGGTGATACATAAAACAAGAGTTTCAAATTAGCTCAGATACCGTTCCATAAACCCAATATGTAATAGACAAGACCTACTCCTTGCTCAGAGAACTGGACTCAACACGCCCGATTCACCGCACAAGAATATATCTGACTAGTAATAATCTTAAAACCTATGTATTGATATCTCTCTGTTAGTGTGTCAAGTGGGTGTAAAGCGGCATAAACACAGCCGTGAAAAGCAGCTAAACCCCATTATAAAAATAAATTACTTTTAAAAACCCATGAAACAAAGACAGGGAAAGACAGAGAAATTCTTACACAAGTCGTTCAGGGGCTGTGATGCAACCTGGATTGACCATATCTAGACCCACAGCTGGATGAGACATAAGGGTGGACACTCTTGGGGCTGAGAGGTTTGGTGAGGTTGGGTGAGCAAACGCAGACCCTTTAAAGTAATACTGCGTGCTACCCATCGCATGGGTCCCAAATCTCCAGGTTCAAGGGCATCTTCCTACATCGAAAACATGCATGAGAAACCCAGAAGATGGTACACCGTGTGATGGGGAAAGGTTTCTAAAACGCACCTCATTTCTCATCTCCTTGTGCTCGGGTTCGCCATTCCAGCCACTTTACTAGCAATCTCCCTACTTGGAGCCTCAGCACCTTTAACCTCCTGTTCCGTACAGGTTGCAATTTGTCCTGAGGATGAACGGGAAGACGGGGAACCAATGAGAGACTAGCTCTTGGTGTTGGGACAGGCACAGGTCACTCTATTTTCCCATCAGGAAGAAGAATTAACCACAGGCTCAGCCTGCCCCCCGGAACCAGAACAGGGCCTGAAGCCATCCTGCGGTTTTGCGGCCAGCTCCCAAAAAAGCGACTTGTAAAATGGAGCTTCAGGGCACTGCAATTCACAAACCTGCAGAGTTATAAATGATAACTCTCGTCCACAAATATATTGAGGGAAGGCAAAGAAGAGGATTTGAAATCAAGGCAGAATTGCAGGAAACAGATTTCAGGAGGTAGATTCGAATCGCCTTTAAAGCACATGAAAAGCGGCAAAACGTTGACAATGATGCCCTTGGCCAAAAAGGGCGTATGCGTTTTTTCCTGAATATATTCAGGAAAAAACGCATACGCCCTTTTTGGCCAACCAAGCAACCTGGAAAGGCAAATCAGCGCTACAAAGAAGTCTCGCTTCCCATCGGTCAAAAGGGCCATGCTGAAAAAAGTGTCAAAACCAGAAATGCAGGACAGGCCATGGAGAAATGGGAGCCTTGCTACACTGATGGGCGGGATGTAAATCGCCAACAGCCACTCTGGAGAAGTGTAGGGTGTGTCCTGAAACATCTAAAAAACACAGCTTAGAGAGCATAGGGCACTTCCACGCATGGGGGGATAAAGTGGGAAAATTGAAAATCAGCAAGACACAAGCACCCCAAAGTTTAGGGCTGCTCTGTTGACAAGGACCTCCACTTCATTCCACCTTAAATATCCCAGGAAAGCGAAAAATGGATAAAAAAGTTGTGGTCCTTATGTACAATGGAATATCACTCAGCCATGAAATCAATGTCATAAGGCTAGTAGCAGCATGATGAGTGGATTTAGGTAAGACGATTCTAAGTTAAATAAGTCACACAGAAAAGGACACTTCTCATAAGGTGTCACTTATAGAGGGAATGTAAAAACCTTTACACTTGAACTGAATTACAAAACAGAACAGAGTCACACATGCAGAAATCACACTATGGCTGCTTAACGGGAAAGGTGAGGTGGGGTGATACATAAAACAAGAGTTTCAAATTAGCTCAGATACCGTTCCATAAACCCAATATGTAATAGACAAGACCTACTCCTTGCTCAGAGAACTGCACTCAACACGCCCGATTCACCGCACAAGAATATATCTGACTAGTAATAATCTTAAAACCTATGTATTGATATCTCTCTGTTAGTGTGTCAAGTGGGTGTAAAGCGGCATAAACACAGCCGTGAAAAGCAGCTAAACCCCATTATAAAAATAAATTACTTTTAAAAACCCATGAAACAAAGACAGGGAAAGACAGAGAAATTCTTACACAAGTCGTTCAGGGGCTGTGATGCAACCTGGATTGACCATATCTAGACCCACAGCTGGATGAGACATAAGGGTGGACACTCTTGGGGCTGAGAGGTTTGGTGAGGTTGGGTGAGCAAACGCAGACCCTTTAAAGTAATACTGCGTGCTACCCATCGCATGGGTCCCAAATCTCCAGGTTCAAGGGCATCTTCCTACATCGAAAACATGCATGAGAAACCCAGAAGATGGTACACCGTGTGATGGGGAAAGGTTTCTAAAACGCACCTCATTTCTCATCTCCTTGTGCTCGGGTTCGCCATTCCAGCCACTTTACTAGCAATCTCCCTACTTGGAGCCTCAGCACCTTTAACCTCCTGTTCCGTACAGGTTGCAATTTGTCCTGAGGATGAACGGGAAGACGGGGAACCAATGAGAGACTAGCTCTTGGTGTTGGGACAGGCACAGGTCACTCTATTTTCCCATCAGGAAGAAGAATTAACCACAGGCTCAGCCTGCCCCCCGGAACCAGAACAGGGCCTGAAGCCATCCTGCGCTTTTGCGGCCAGCTCCCAAAAAAGCGACTTGTAAAATGGAGCTTCAGGGCACTGCAATTCACAAACCTGCAGAGTTATAAATGATAACTCTCGTCCACAAATATATTGAGGGAAGGCAAAGAAGAGGATTTGAAATCAAGGCAGAATTGCAGGAAACAGATTTCAGGAGGTAGATTCGAATCGCCTTTAAAGCACATGAAAAGCGGCAAAATGTTGACAATGATGCCCTTGGCCAAAAAGGGCGTATGCGTTTTTTCCTGAATATATTCAGGAAAAAACGCATACGCCCTTTTTGGCCAACCAAGCAAACTGGAAAGGCAAATCAGCGCTACAAAGAAGTCTCGCTTCCCATCGGTCAAAAGGGCCATGCTGAAAAAAGTGTCAAAACCAGAAATGCAGGACAGGCCATGGAGAAATGGGAGCCTTGCTACACTGATGGGCGGGATGTAAATCGCCAACAGCCACTCTGGAGAAGTGTACGGTGTGTCCTGAAAAATCTAAAAAACACGGCTTAGAGAGCATAGGGCACTTCCACTCATGGGGGGATAAAGTGGGAAAATTGAAAATCAGCAAGACACAAGCACCCCAAAGTTTAGGGCTGCTCTGTTGACAAAGACCTCCACTTCATTCCACCTTAAATATCCCAGGAAAGCGAAAAATGGATAAAAAAGTTGTGGTCCTTATGTACAATGGAATATCACTCAGCCATTAAATCAATGTCATAAGGCTAGTAGCAGCATGATGAGTGGATTTAGGTAAGACGATTCTAAGTGAAATAAGTCACACAGAAAAGGACACTTCTCATAAGGTGTCACTTATAGAGGGAATGTAAAAACCGTTACACTTGAACTGAATTACAAAACAGAACAGAGTCACACATGCAGAAAACACACTATGGCTTCTTAACGGGAAAGGTGAGGTGGGGTGATACATAAAACAAGAGTTTCAAATTAGCTCAGATACCGTTCCATAAACCCAATATGTAATAGACAAGACCTACTCCTTGCTCAGAGAACTGGACTCAACACGCCCGATTCACCGCACAAGAATATATCTGACTAGTAATAATCTTAAAACCTATGTATTGATATCTCTCTGTTAGTGTGTCAAGTGGGTGTAAAGCGGCATAAACACAGCCGTGAAAAGCAGCTAAACCCCATTATAAAAATAAATTACTTTTAAAAACCCATGAAACAAAGACAGGGAAAGACAGAGAAATTCTTACACAAGTCGTTCAGGGGCTGTGATGCAACCTGGATTGACCATATCTAGACCCACAGCTGGATGAGACATAAGGGTGGACACTCTTGGGGCTGAGAGGTTTGGTGAGGTTGGGTGAGCAAACGCAGACCCTTTAAAGTAATACTGCGTGCTACCCATCGCATGGGTCCCAAATCTCCAGGTTCAAGGGCATCTTCCTACATCGAAAACATGCATGAGAAACCCAGAAGATGGTACACCGTGTGATGGGGAAAGGTTTCTAAAACGCACCTCATTTCTCATCTCCTTGTGCTCGGGTTCGCCATTCCAGCCACTTTACTAGCAATCTCCCTACTTGGAGCCTCAGCACCTTTAACCTCCTGTTCCGTACAGGTTGCAATTTGTCCTGAGGATGAACGGGAAGACGGGGAACCAATGAGAGACTAGCTCTTGGTGTTGGGACAGGCACAGGTCACTCTATTTTCCCATCAGGAAGAAGAATTAACCACAGGCTCAGCCTGCCCCCCGGAACCAGAACAGGGCCTGAAGCCATCCTGCGCTTTTGCGGCCAGCTCCCAAAAAAGCGACTTGTAAAATGGAGCTTCAGGGCACTGCAATTCACAAACCTGCAGAGTTATAAATGATAACTCTCGTCCACAAATATATTGAGGGAAGGCAAAGAAGAGGATTTGAAATCAAGGCAGAATTGCAGGAAACAGATTTCAGGAGGTAGATTCGAATCGCCTTTAAAGCACATGAAAAGCGGCAAAACGTTGACAATGATGCCCTTGGCCAAAAAGGGCGTATGCGTTTTTTCCTGAATATATTCAGGAAAAAACGCATACGCCCTTTTTGGCCAACCAAGCAACCTGGAAAGGCAAATCAGCGCTACAAAGAAGTCTCGCTTCCCATCGGTCAAAAGGGCCATGCTGAAAAAAGTGTCAAAACCAGAAATGCAGGACAGGCCATGGAGAAATGGGAGCCTTGCTACACTGATGGGCGGGATGTAAATCGCCAACAGCCACTCTGGAGAAGTGTACGGTGTGTCCTGAAACATCTAAAAAACACAGCTTAGAGAGCATAGGGCACTTCCACGCATGGGGGGATAAAGTGGGAAAATTGAAAATCAGCAAGACACAAGCACCCCAAAGTTTAGGGCTGCTCTGTTGACAAGGACCTCCACTTCATTCCACCTTAAATATCCCAGGAAAGCGAAACATGGATAAAAAAGTTGTGGTCCTTATGTACAATGGAATATCACTCAGCCATAAAATCAATGTCATAAGGCTAGTAGCAGCATGATGAGTGGATTTAGGTAAGACGATTCTAAGTGAAATAAGTCACACAGAAAAGGACACTTCTCCTAAGGTGTCACTTATAGAGGGAATGTAAAAACCGTTACACTTGAACTGAATTACAAACCAGAACAGAGTCACACATGCAGAAAACACACTATGGCTGCTTAACGGGAAAGGTGAGGTGGGGTGATACATAAAACAAGAGTTTCAAATTAGCTCAGATACCGTTCCATAAACCCAATATGTAATAGACAAGACCTACTCCTTGCTCAGAGAACTGGACTCAACACGCCCGATTCACCGCACAAGAATATATCTGACTAGTAATAATCTTAAAACCTATGTATTGATATCTCTCTGTTAGTGTGTCAAGTGGGTGTAAAGCGGCATAAACACAGCCGTGAAAAGCAGCTAAACCCCATTATAAAAATAAATTACTTTTAAAAACCCATGAAACAAAGACAGGGAAAGACAGAGAAATTCTTACACAAGTCGTTCAGGGGCTGTGATGCAACCTGGATTGACCATATCTAGACCCACAGCTGGATGAGACATAAGGGTGGACACTCTTGGGGCTGAGAGGTTTGGTGAGGTTGGGTGAGCAAACGCAGACCCTTTAAAGTAATACTGCGTGCTACCCATCGCATGGGTCCCAAATCTCCAGGTTCAAGGGCATCTTCCTACATCGAAAACATGCATGAGAAACCCAGAAGATGGTACACCGTGTGATGGGGAAAGGTTTCTAAAACGCACCTCATTTCTCATCTCCTTGTGCTCGGGTTCGCCATTCCAGCCACTTTACTAGCAATCTCCCTACTTGGAGCATCAGCACCTTTAACCTCCTGTTCCGTACAGGTTGCAATTTGTCCTGAGGATGAACGGGAAGACGGGGAACCAATGAGAGACTAGCTCTTGGTGTTGGGACAGGCACAGGTCACTCTATTTTCCCATCAGGAAGAAGAATTAACCACAGGCTCAGACTGCCCCCCGGAACCAGAACAGGGCCTGAAGCCATCCTGCGCTTTTGCGGCCAGCTCCCAAAAAAGCGACTTGTAAAATGGAGCCTCAGGGCACTGCAATTCACAAACCTGCAGAGTTATAAATGATAACTCTCGTCCACAAATATATTGAGGGAAGGCAAAGAAGAGGATTTGAAATCAAGGCAGAATTGCAGGAAACAGATTTCAGGAGGTAGATTCGAATCGCCTTTAAAGCACATGAAAAGCGGCAAAACGTTGACAATGATGCCCTTGGCCAAAAAGGGCGTATGCGTTTTTTCCTGAATATATTCAGGAAAAAACGCATACGCCCTTTTTGGCCAACCAAGCAACCTGGAAAGGCAAATCAGCGCTACAAAGAAGTCTCGCTTCCCATCGGTCAAAAGGGCCATGCTGAAAAAAGTGTCAAAACCAGAAATGCAGGACAGGCCATGGAGAAATGGGAGCCTTGCTACACTGATGGGCGGGATGTAAATCGCCAACAGCCACTCTGGAGAAGTGTACGGTGTGTCCTGAAACATCTAAAAAACACAGCTTAGAGAGCATAGGGCACTTCCACGCATGGGGGGATAAAGTGGGAAAATTGAAAATCAGCAAGACACAAGCACCCCAAAGTTTAGGGCTGCTCTGTTGACAAGGACCTCCACTTCATTCCACCTTAAATATCCCAGGAAAGCGAAACATGGATAAAAAAGTTGTGGTCCTTATGTACAATGGAATATCACTCAGCCATGAAATCAATGTCATAAGGCTAGTAGCAGCATGATGAGTGGATTTAGGTAAGACGATTCTAAGTGAAATACGTCACACAGAAAAGGACACTTCTCATAAGGTGTCACTTACAGAGGGAATGTAAAAACCTTTACACTTGAACTGAATTACAAACCAGAACAGAGTCACAAATGCAGAAAACACACTATGGCTGCTTAACGGGAAAGGTGAGGTGGGGTGATACATAAAACAAGAGTTTCAAATTAGCTCAGATACCGTTCCATAAACCCAATATGTAATAGACAAGACCTACTCCTTGCTCAGAGAACTGGACTCAACACGCCCGATTCACCGCACAAGAATATATCTGACTAGTAATAATCTTAAAACCTATGTATTGATATCTCTCTGTTAGTGTGTCAAGTGGGTGTAAAGCGGCATAAACACAGCCGTGAAAAGCAGCTAAACCCCATTATAAAAATAAATTACTTTTAAAAACCCATGAAACAAAGACAGGGAAAGACAGAGAAATTCTTAAACAATTCGTTCAGGGGCTGTGATGCAACCTGGATAGACCATATCTAGACCCACAGCTGGATGAGACATAAGGGTGGACACTCTTGGGGCTGAGAGGTTTGGTGAGGTTGGGTGAGCAAACGCAGACCCTTTAAAGTAATACTGCGTGCTACCCATCGCATGGGTCCCAAATCTCCAGGTTCAAGGGCATCTTCCTACATCGAAAACATGCATGAGAAACCCAGAAGATGGTACACCGTGTGATGGGGAAAGGTTTCTAAAACGCACCTCATTTCTCATCTCCTTGTGCTCGGGTTCGCCATTCCAGCCACTTTACTAGCAATCTCCCTACTTGGAGCATCAGCATCTTTAACCTCCTGTTCCGTACAGGTTGCAATTTTTCCTGAGGATGAACGGGAAGACGGGGAACCAATGAGAGACTAGCTCTTGGTGTTGGGACAGGCACAGGTCACTCTATTTTCCCATCAGGAAGAAGAATTAACCACAGGCTCAGCCTGCCCCCCGGAACCAGAACAGGGCCTGAAGCCATCCTGCGCTTTTGCGGCCAGCTCCCAAAAAAGCGACTTGTAAAATGGAGCCTCAGGGCACTGCAATTCACAAACCTGCAGAGTTATAAATGATAACTCTCGTCCACAAATATATTGAGGGAAGGCAAAGAAGAGGATTTGAAATCAAGGCAGAATTGCAGGAAACAGATTTCAGGAGGTAGATTCGAATCGCCTTTAAAGCACATGAAAAGCGGCAAAACGTTGACAATGATGCCCTTGGCCAAAAAGGGCGTATGCGTTTTTTCCTGAATATATTCAGGAAAAAACGCATACGCCCTTTTTGGCCAACCAAGCAACCTGGAAAGGCAAATCAGCGCTACAAAGAAGTCTCGCTTCCCATCGGTCAAAAGGGCCATGCTGAAAAAAGTGTCAAAACCAGAAATGCAGGACAGGCCATGGAGAAATGGGAGCCTTGCTACACTGATGGGCGGGATGTAAATCGCCAACAGCCACTCTGGAGAAGTGTACGGTGTGTCCTGAAACATCTAAAAAACACAGCTTAGAGAGCATAGGGCACTTCCACGCATGGGGGGATAAAGTGGGAAAATTGAAAATCAGCAAGACACAAGCACCCCAAAGTTTAGGGCTGCTCTGTTGACAAGGACCTCCACTTCATTCCACCTTAAATATCCCAGGAAAGCGAAACATGGATAAAAAAGTTGTGGTCCTTATGTACAATGGAATATCACTCAGCCATGAAATCAATGTCATAAGGCTAGTAGCAGCATGATGAGTGGATTTAGGTAAGACGATTCTAAGTGAAATAAGTCACACAGAAAAGGACACTTCTCATAAGGTGTCACTTATAGAGGGAATGTAAAAACCTTTACACTTGAACTGAATTACAAAACAGAACAGAGTCACACATGCAGAAATCACACTATGGCTGCTTAACGGGAAAGGTGAGGTGGGGTGATACATAAAACAAGAGTTTCAAATTAGCTCAGATACCGTTCCATAAACCCAATATGTAATAGACAAGACCTACTCCTTGCTCAGAGAACTGCACTCAACACGCCCGATTCACCGCACAAGAATATATCTGACTAGTAATAATCTTAAAACCTATGTATTGATATCTCTCTGTTAGTGTGTCAAGTGGGTGTAAAGCGGCATAAACACAGCCGTGAAAAGCAGCTAAACCCCATTATAAAAATAAATTACTTTTAAAAACCCATGAAACAAAGACAGGGAAAGACAGAGAAATTCTTACACAAGTCGTTCAGGGGCTGTGATGCAACCTGGATTGACCATATCTAGACCCACAGCTGGATGAGACATAAGGGTGGACACTCTTGGGGCTGAGAGGTTTGGTGAGGTTGGGTGAGCAAACGCAGACCCTTTAAAGTAATACTGCGTGCTACCCATCGCATGGGTCCCAAATCTCCAGGTTCAAGGGCATCTTCCTACATCGAAAACATGCATGAGAAACCCAGAAGATGGTACACCGTGTGATGGGGAAAGGTTTCTAAAACGCACCTCATTTCTCATCTCCTTGTGCTCGGGTTCGCCATTCCAGCCACTTTACTAGCAATCTCCCTACTTGGAGCCTCAGCACCTTTAACCTCCTGTTCCGTACAGGTTGCAATTTGTCCTGAGGATGAACGGGAAGACGGGGAACCAATGAGAGACTAGCTCTTGGTGTTGGGACAGGCACAGGTCACTCTATTTTCCCATCAGGAAGAAGAATTAACCACAGGCTCAGCCTGCCCCCCGGAACCAGAACAGGGCCTGAAGCCATCCTGCGGTTTTGCGGCCAGCTCCCAAAAAAGCGACTTGTAAAATGGAGCTTCAGGGCACTGCAATTCACAAACCTGCAGAGTTATAAATGATAACTCTCGTCCACAAATATATTGAGGGAAGGCAAAGAAGAGGATTTGAAATCAAGGCAGAATTGCAGGAAACAGATTTCAGGAGGTAGATTCGAATCGCCTTTAAAGCACATGAAAAGCGGCAAAACGTTGACAATGATGCCCTTGGCCAAAAAGGGCGTATGCGTTTTTTCCTGAATATATTCAGGAAAAAACGCATACGCCCTTTTTGGCCAACCAAGCAACCTGGAAAGGCAAATCAGCGCTACAAAGAAGTCTCGCTTCCCATCGGTCAAAAGGGCCATGCTGAAAAAAGTGTCAAAACCAGAAATGCAGGACAGGCCATGGAGAAATGGGAGCCTTGCTACACTGATGGGCGGGATGTAAATCGCCAACAGCCACTCTGGAGAAGTGTACGGTGTGTCCTGAAACATCTAAAAAACACAGCTTAGAGAGCATAGGGCACTTCCACGCATGGGGGGATAAAGTGGGAAAATTGAAAATCAGCAAGACACAAGCACCCCAAAGTTTAGGGCTGCTCTGTTGACAAGGACCTCCACTTCATTCCACCTTAAATATCCCAGGAAAGCGAAACATGGATAAAAAAGTTGTGGTCCTTATGTACAATGGAATATCACTCAGCCATGAAATCAATGTCATAAGGCTAGTAGCAGCATGATGAGTGGATTTAGGTAAGACGATTCTAAGTGAAATACGTCACACAGAAAAGGACACTTCTCATAAGGTGTCACTTACAGAGGGAATGTAAAAACCTTTACACTTGAACTGAATTACAAACCAGAACAGAGTCACAAATGCAGAAAACACACTATGGCTGCTTAACGGGAAAGGTGAGGTGGGGTGATACATAAAACAAGAGTTTCAAATTAGCTCAGATACCGTTCCATAAACCCAATATGTAATAGACAAGACCTACTCCTTGCTCAGAGAACTGGACTCAACACGCCCGATTCACCGCACAAGAATATATCTGACTAGTAATAATCTTAAAACCTATGTATTGATATCTCTCTGTTAGTGTGTCAAGTGGGTGTAAAGCGGCATAAACACAGCCGTGAAAAGCAGCTAAACCCCATTATAAAAATAAATTACTTTTAAAAACCCATGAAACAAAGACAGGGAAAGACAGAGAAATTCTTAAACAATTCGTTCAGGGGCTGTGATGCAACCTGGATAGACCATATCTAGACCCACAGCTGGATGAGACATAAGGGTGGACACTCTTGGGGCTGAGAGGTTTGGTGAGGTTGGGTGAGCAAACGCAGACCCTTTAAAGTAATACTGTGTGCTACCCATCGCATGGGTCCCAAATCTCCAGGTTCAAGGGCATCTTCCTACATCGAAAACATGCATGAGAAACCCAGAAGATGGTACACCGTGTGATGGGGAAAGGTTTCTAAAACGCACCTCATTTCTCATCTCCTTGTGCTCGGGTTCGCCATTCCAGCCACTTTACTAGCAATCTCCCTACTTGGAGCATCAGCATCTTTAACGTCCTGTTCCGTACAGGTTGCAATTTTTCCTGAGGATGAACGGGAAGACGGGGAACCAATGAGAGACTAGCTCTTGGTGTTGGGACAGGCACAGGTCACTCTATTTTCCCATCAGGAAGAAGAATTAACCACAGGCTCAGCCTGCCCCCCGGAACCAGAACAGGGCCTGAAGCCATCCTGCGCTTTTGCGGCCAGCTCCCAAAAAAGCGACTTGTAAAATGGAGCCTCAGGGCACTGCAATTCACAAACCTGCAGAGTTATAAATGATAACTCTCGTCCACAAATATATTGAGGGAAGGCAAAGAAGAGGATTTGAAATCAAGGCAGAATTGCAGGAAACAGATTTCAGGAGGTAGATTCGAATCGCCTTTAAAGCACATGAAAAGCGGCAAAACGTTGACAATGATGCCCTTGGCCAAAAAGGGCGTATGCGTTTTTTCCTGAATATATTCAGGAAAAAACGCATACGCCCTTTTTGGCCAACCAAGCAACCTGGAAAGGCAAATCAGCGCTACAAAGAAGTCTCGCTTCCCATCGGTCAAAAGGGCCATGCTGAAAAAAGTGTCAAAACCAGAAATGCAGGACAGGCCATGGAGAAATGGGAGCCTTGCTACACTGATGGGCGGGATGTAAATCGCCAACAGCCACTCTGGAGAAGTGTACGGTGTGTCCTGAAACATCTAAAAAACACAGCTTAGAGAGCATAGGGCACTTCCACGCATGGGGGGATAAAGTGGGAAAATTGAAAATCAGCAAGACACAAGCACCCCAAAGTTTAGGGCTGCTCTGTTGACAAGGACCTCCACTTCATTCCACCTTAAATATCCCAGGAAAGCGAAACATGGATAAAAAAGTTGTGGTCCTTATGTACAATGGAATATCACTCAGCCATGAAATCAATGTCATAAGGCTAGTAGCAGCATGATGAGTGGATTTAGGTAAGACGATTCTAAGTGAAATAAGTCACACAGAAAAGGACACTTCTCATAAGGTGTCACTTATAGAGGGAATGTAAAAACCTTTACACTTGAACTGAATTACAAAACAGAACAGAGTCACACATGCAGAAATCACACTATGGCTGCTTAACGGGAAAGGTGAGGTGGGGTGATACATAAAACAAGAGTTTCAAATTAGCTCAGATACCGTTCCATAAACCCAATATGTAATAGACAAGACCTACTCCTTGCTCAGAGAACTGCACTCAACACGCCCGATTCACCGCACAAGAATATATCTGACTAGTAATAATCTTAAAACCTATGTATTGATATCTCTCTGTTAGTGTGTCAAGTGGGTGTAAAGCGGCATAAACACAGCCGTGAAAAGCAGCTAAACCCCATTATAAAAATAAATTACTTTTAAAAACCCATGAAACAAAGACAGGGAAAGACAGAGAAATTCTTACACAAGTCGTTCAGGGGCTGTGATGCAACCTGGATTGACCATATCTAGACCCACAGCTGGATGAGACATAAGGGTGGACACTCTTGGGGCTGAGAGGTTTGGTGAGGTTGGGTGAGCAAACGCAGACCCTTTAAAGTAATACTGCGTGCTACCCATCGCATGGGTCCCAAATCTCCAGGTTCAAGGGCATCTTCCTACATCGAAAACATGCATGAGAAACCCAGAAGATGGTACACCGTGTGATGGGGAAAGGTTTCTAAAACGCACCTCATTTCTCATCTCCTTGTGCTCGGGTTCGCCATTCCAGCCACTTTACTAGCAATCTCCCTACTTGGAGCCTCAGCACCTTTAACCTCCTGTTCCGTACAGGTTGCAATTTGTCCTTAGGATGAACGGGAAGACGGGGAACCAATGAGAGACTAGCTCTTGGTGTTGGGACAGGCACAGGTCACTCTATTTTCCCATCAGGAAGAAGAATTAACCACAGGCTCAGCCTGCCCCCCGGAACCAGAACAGGGCCTGAAGCCATCCTGCGCTTTTGCGGCCAGCTCCCAAAAAAGCGACTTGTAAAATGGAGCTTCAGGGCACTGCAATTCACAAACCTGCAGAGTTATAAATGATAACTCTCGTCCACAAATATATTGAGGGAAGGCAAAGAAGAGGATTTGAAATCAAGGCAGAATTGCAGGAAACAGATTTCAGGAGGTAGATTCGAATCGCCTTTAAAGCACATGAAAAGCGGCAAAACGTTGACAATGATGCCCTTGGCCAAAAAGGGCGTATGCGTTTTTTCCTGAATATATTCAGGAAAAAACGCATACGCCCTTTTTGGCCAACCAAGCAACCTGGAAAGGCAAATCAGCGCTACAAAGAAGTCTCGCTTCCCATCGGTCAAAAGGGCCATGCTGAAAAAAGTGTCAAAACCAGAAATGCAGGACAGGCCATGGAGAAATGGGAGCCTTGCTACACTGATGGGCGGGATGTAAATCGCCAACAGCCACTCTGGAGAAGTGTACGGTGTGTCCTGAAACATCTAAAAAACACAGCTTAGAGAGCATAGGGCACTTCCACGCATGGGGGGATAAAGTGGGAAAATTGAAAATCAGCAAGACACAAGCACCCCAAAGTTTAGGGCTGCTCTGTTGACAAGGACCTCCACTTCATTCCACCTTAAATATCCCAGGAAAGCGAAACATGGATAAAAAAGTTGTGGTCCTTATGTACAATGGAATATCACTCAGCCATGAAATCAATGTCATAAGGCTAGTAGCAGCATGATGAGTGGATTTAGGTAAGACGATTCTAAGTGAAATACGTCACACAGAAAAGGACACTTCTCATAAGGTGTCACTTACAGAGGGAATGTAAAAACCTTTACACTTGAACTGAATTACAAACCAGAACAGAGTCACAAATGCAGAAAACACACTATGGCTGCTTAACGGGAAAGGTGAGGTGGGGTGATACATAAAACAAGAGTTTCAAATTAGCTCAGATACCGTTCCATAAACCCAATATGTAATAGACAAGACCTACTCCTTGCTCAGAGAACTGGACTCAACACGCCCGATTCACCGCACAAGAATATATCTGACTAGTAATAATCTTAAAACCTATGTATTGATATCTCTCTGTTAGTGTGTCAAGTGGGTGTAAAGCGGCATAAACACAGCCGTGAAAAGCAGCTAAACCCCATTATAAAAATAAATTACTTTTAAAAACCCATGAAACAAAGACAGGGAAAGACAGAGAAATTCTTACACAAGTCGTTCAGGGGCTGTGATGCAACCTGGATTGACCATATCTAGACCCACAGCTGGATGAGACATAAGGGTGGACACTCTTGGGGCTGAGAGGTTTGGTGAGGTTGGGTGAGCAAACGCAGACCCTTTAAAGTAATACTGCGTGCTACCCATCGCATGGGTCCCAAATCTCCAGGTTCAAGGGCATCTTCCTACATCGAAAACATGCATGAGAAACCCAGAAGATGGTACACCGTGTGATGGGGAAAGGTTTCTAAAACGCACCTCATTTCTCATCTCCTTGTGCTCGGGTTCGCCATTCCAGCCACTTTACTAGCAATCTCCCTACTTGGAGCCTCAGCACCTTTAACCTCCTGTTCCGTACAGGTTGCAATTTGTCCTGAGGATGAACGGGAAGACGGGGAACCAATGAGAGACTAGCTCTTGGTGTTGGGACAGGCACAGGTCACTCTATTTTCCCATCAGGAAGAAGAATTAACCACAGGCTCAGCCTGCCCCCCGGAACCAGAACAGGGCCTGAAGCCATCCTGCGCTTTTGCGGCCAGCTCCCAAAAAAGCGACTTGTAAAATGGAGCTTCAGGGCACTGCAATTCACAAACCTGCAGAGTTATAAATGATAACTCTCGTCCACAAATATATTGAGGGAAGGCAAAGAAGAGGATTTGAAATCAAGGCAGAATTGCAGGAAACAGATTTCAGGAGGTAGATTCGAATCGCCTTTAAAGCACATGAAAAGCGGCAAAATGTTGACAATGATGCCCTTGGCCAAAAAGGGCGTATGCGTTTTTTCCTGAATATATTCAGGAAAAAACGCATACGCCCTTTTTGGCCAACCAAGCAACCTGGAAAGGCAAATCAGCGCTACAAAGAAGTCTCGCTTCCCATCGGTCAAAAGGGTCATGCTGAAAAAAGTGTCAAAACCAGAAATGCAGGACAGGCCATGGAGAAATGGGAGCCTTGCTACACTGATGGGCGGGATGTAAATCGCCAACAGCCACTCTGGAGAAGTGTACGGTGTGTCCTGAAACATCTAAAAAACACGGCTTAGAGAGCATAGGGCACTTCCACTCATGGGGGGATAAAGTGGGAAAATTGAAAATCAGCAAGACACAAGCACCCCAAAGTTTAGGGCTGCTCTGTTGACAAAGACCTCCACTTCATTCCACCTTAAATATCCCAGGAAAGCGAAAAATGGATAAAAAAGTTGTGGTCCTTATGTACAATGGAATATCACTCAGCCATTAAATCAATGTCATAAGGCTAGTAGCAGCATGATGAGTGGATTTAGGTAAGACGATTCTAAGTGAAATAAGTCACACAGAAAAGGACACTTCTCATAAGGTGTCACTTATAGAGGGAATGTAAAAACCGTTACACTTGAACTGAATTACAAAACAGAACAGAGTCACACATGCAGAAAACACACTATGGCTGCTTAACGGGAAAGGTGAGGTGGGGTGATACATAAAACAAGAGTTTCAAATTAGCTCAGATACCATTCCATAAACCCAATATGTAATAGACAAGACCTACTCCTTGCTCAGAGAACTGGACTCAACACGCCCGATTCACCGCACAAGAATATATCTGACTAGTAATAATCTTAAAACCTATGTATTGATATCTCTCTGTTAG
This sequence comes from Balaenoptera physalus, assembly GCF_965194825.1. NCBI lineage: Eukaryota > Metazoa > Chordata > Mammalia > Artiodactyla > Balaenopteridae > Balaenoptera > Balaenoptera physalus. The sequence goes on from NW_028126375.1 coordinate 785,960, forward strand.
TGTGTCAAGTGGGTGTAAAGCGGCATAAACACAGCCGTGAAAAGCAGCTAAACCCCATTATAAAAATAAATTACTTTTAAAAACCCATGAAACAAAGACAGGGAAAGACAGAGAAATTCTTACACAAGTCGTTCAGGGGCTGTGATGCAACCTGGATTGACCATATCTAGACCCACAGCTGGATGAGACATAAGGGTGGACACTCTTGGGGCTGAGAGGTTTGGTGAGGTTGGGTGAGCAAACGCAGACCCTTTAAAGTAATACTGCGTGCTACCCATCGCATGGGTCCCAAATCTCCAGGTTCAAGGGCATCTTCCTACATCGAAAACATGCATGAGAAACCCAGAAGATGGTACACCGTGTGATGGGGAAAGGTTTCTAAAACGCACCTCATTTCTCATCTCCTTGTGCTCGGGTTCGCCATTCCAGCCACTTTACTAGCAATCTCCCTACTTGGAGCCTCAGCACCTTTAACCTCCTGTTCCGTACAGGTTGCAATTTGTCCTGAGGATGAACGGGAAGACGGGGAACCAATGAGAGACTAGCTCTTGGTGTTGGGACAGGCACAGGTCACTCTATTTTCCCATCACGAAGAAGAATTAACCACAGGCTCAGCCTGCCCCACGGAACCAGAACAGGGCCTGAAGCCATCCTGCGCTTTTGCGGCCAGCTCCCAAAAAAGCGACTTGTAAAATGGAGCTTCAGGGCACTGCAATTCACAAACCTGCAGAGTTATAAATGATAACTCTCGTCCACAAATATATTGAGGGAAGGCAAAGAAGAGGATTTGAAATCAAGGCAGAATTGCAGGAAACAGATTTCAGGAGGTAGATTCGAATCGCCTTTAAAGCACATGAAAAGCGGCAAAACGTTGACAATGATGCCCTTGGCCAAAAAGGGCGTATGCGTTTTTTCCTGAATATATTCAGGAAAAAACGCATACGCCCTTTTTGGCCAACCAAGCAACCTGGAAAGGCAAATCAGCGCTACAAAGAAGTCTCGCTTCCCATCGGTCAAAAGGGCCATGCTGAAAAAAGTGTCAAAACCAGAAATGCAGGACAGGCCATGGAGAAATGGGAGCCTTGCTACACTGATGGGCGGGATGTAAATCGCCAACAGCCACTCTGGAGAAGTGTACGGTGTGTCCTGAAACATCTAAAAAACACAGCTTAGAGAGCATAGGGCACTTCCACGCATGGGGGGATAAAGTGGGAAAATTGAAAATCAGCAAGACACAAGCACCCCAAAGTTTAGGGCTGCTCTGTTGACAAGGACCTCCACTTCATTCCACCTTAAATATCCCAGGAAAGCGAAACATGGATAAAAAAGTTGTGGTCCTTAGGTACAATGGAATATCACTCAGCCATAAAATCAATGTCATAAGGCTAGTAGCAGCATGATGAGTGGATTTAGGTAAGACGATTCTAAGTGAAATAAGTCACACAGAAAAGGACACTTCTCCTAAGGTGTCACTTATAGAGGGAATGTAAAAACCGTTACACTTGAACTGAATTACAAAACAGAACAGAGTCACACATGCAGAAAACACACTATGGCTGCTTAACGGGAAAGGTGAGGTGGGGTGATACATAAAACAAGAGTTTCAAATTAGCTCAGATACCGTTCCATAAACCCAATATGTAATAGACAAGACCTACTCCTTGCTCAGAGAACTGGACTCAACACGCCCGATTCACCGCACAAGAATATATCTGACTAGTAATAATCTTAAAACCTATGTATTGATATCTCTCTGTTAGTGTGTCAAGTGGGTGTAAAGCGGCATAAACACAGCCGTGAAAAGCAGCTAAACCCCATTATAAAAATAAATTACTTTTAAAAACCCATGAAACAAAGACAGGGAAAGACAGAGAAATTCTTACACAAGTCGTTCAGGGGCTGTGATGCAACCTGGATTGACCATATCTAGACCCACAGCTGGATGAGACATAAGGGTGGACACTCTTGGGGCTGAGAGGTTTGGTGAGGTTGGGTGAGCATACGCAGACCCTTTAAAGTAATACTGCGTGCTACCCATCGCATGGGTCCCAAATCTCCAGGTTCAAGGGCATCTTCCTACATCGAAAACATGCATGAGAAACCCAGAAGATGGTACACCGTGTGATGGTGAAAGGTTTCTAAAACGCACCTCATTTCTCATCTCCTTGTGCTCGGGTTCGCCATTCCAGCCACTTTACTAGCAATCTCCCTACTTGGAGCATCAGCACCTTTAACCTCCTGTTCCGTACAGGTTGCAATTTGTCCTGAGGATGAACGGGAAGACGGGGAACCAATGAGAGACTAGCTCTTGGTGTTGGGACAGGCACAGGTCACTCTATTTTCCCATCAGGAAGAAGAATTAACCACAGGCTCAGACTGCCCCCCGGAACCAGAACAGGGCCTGAAGCCATCCTGCGCTTTTGCGGCCAGCTCCCAAAAAAGCGACTTGTAAAATGGAGCCTCAGGGCACTGCAATTCACAAACCTGCAGAGTTATAAATGATAACTCTCGTCCACAAATATATTGAGGGAAGGCAAAGAAGAGGATTTGAAATCAAGGCAGAATTGCAGGAAACAGATTTCAGGAGGTAGATTCGAATCGCCTTTAAAGCACATGAAAAGCGGCAAAACGTTGACAATGATGCCCTTGGCCAAAAAGGGCGTATGCGTTTTTTCCTGAATATATTCAGGAAAAAACGCATACGCCCTTTTTGGCCAACCAAGCAACCTGGAAAGGCAAATCAGCGCTACAAAGAAGTCTCGCTTCCCATCGGTCAAAAGGGCCATGCTGAAAAAAGTGTCAAAACCAGAAATGCAGGACAGGCCATGGAGAAATGGGAGCCTTGCTACACTGATGGGCGGGATGTAAATCGCCAACAGCCACTCTGGAGAAGTGTACGGTGTGTCCTGAAACATCTAAAAAACACAGCTTAGAGAGCATAGGGCACTTCCACGCATGGGGGGATAAAGTGGGAAAATTGAAAATCAGCAAGACACAAGCACCCCAAAGTTTAGGGCTGCTCTGTTGACAAGGACCTCCACTTCATTCCACCTTAAATATCCCAGGAAAGCGAAACATGGATAAAAAAGTTGTGGTCCTTATGTACAATGGAATATCACTCAGCCATGAAATCAATGTCATAAGGCTAGTAGCAGCATGATGAGTGGATTTAGGTAAGACGATTCTAAGTGAAATAAGTCACACAGAAAAGGACACTTCTCATAAGGTGTCACTTATAGAGGGAATGTAAAAACCTTTACACTTGAACTGAATTACAAAACAGAACAGAGTCACACATGCAGAAATCACACTATGGCTGCTTAACGGGAAAGGTGAGGTGGGGTGATACATAAAACAAGAGTTTCAAATTAGCTCAGATACCGTTCCATAAACCCAATATGTAATAGACAAGACCTACTCCTTGCTCAGAGAACTGCACTCAACACGCCCGATTCACCGCACAAGAATATATCTGACTAGTAATAATCTTAAAACCTATGTATTGATATCTCTCTGTTAGTGTGTCAAGTGGGTGTAAAGCGGCATAAACACAGCCGTGAAAAGCAGCTAAACCCCATTATAAAAATAAATTACTTTTAAAAACCCATGAAACAAAGACAGGGAAAGACAGAGAAATTCTTACACAAGTCGTTCAGGGGCTGTGATGCAACCTGGATTGACCATATCTAGACCCACAGCTGGATGAGACATAAGGGTGGACACTCTTGGGGCTGAGAGGTTTGGTGAGGTTGGGTGAGCAAACGCAGACCCTTTAAAGTAATACTGCGTGCTACCCATTGCATGGGTCCCAAATCTCCAGGTTCAAGGGCATCTTCCTACATCGAAAACATGCATGAGAAACCCAGAAGATGGTACACCGTGTGATGGGGAAAGGTTTCTAAAACGCACCTCATTTCTCATCTCCTTGTGCTCGGGTTCGCCATTCCAGCCACTTTACTAGCAATCTCCCTACTTGGAGCCTCAGCACCTTTAACCTCCTGTTCCGTACAGGTTGCAATTTGTCCTGAGGATGAACGGGAAGACGGGGAACCAATGAGAGACTAGCTCTTGGTGTTGGGACAGGCACAGGTCACTCTATTTTCCCATCAGGAAGAAGAATTAACCACAGGCTCAGCCTGCCCCCCGGAACCAGAACAGGGCCTGAAGCCATCCTGCGCTTTTGCGGCCAGCTCCCAAAAAAGCGACTTGTAAAATGGAGCTTCAGGGCACTGCAATTCACAAACCTGCAGAGTTATAAATGATAACTCTCGTCCACAAATATGTTGAGGGAAGGCAAAGAAGAGGATTTGAAATCAAGGCAGAATTGCAGGAAACAGATTTCAGGAGGTAGATTCGAATCGCCTTTAAAGCACATGAAAAGCGGCAAAATGTTGACAATGATGCCCTTGGCCAAAAAGGGCGTATGCGTTTTTTCCTGAATATATTCAGGAAAAAACGCATACGCCCTTTTTGGCCAACCAAGCAACCTGGAAAGGCAAATCAGCGCTACAAAGAAGTCTCGCTTCCCATCGGTCAAAAGGGCCATGCTGAAAAAAGTGTCAAAACCAGAAATGCAGGACAGGCCATGGAGAAATGGGAGCCTTGCTACACTGATGGGCGGGATGTAAATCGCCAACAGCCACTCTGGAGAAGTGTACGGTGTGTCCTGAAACATCTAAAAAACACAGCTTAGAGAGCATAGGGCACTTCCACTCATGGGGGGATAAAGTGGGAAAATTGAAAATCAGCAAGACACAAGCACCCCAAAGTTTAGGGCTGCTCTGTTGACAAAGACCTCCACTTCATTCCACCTTAAATATCCCAGGAAAGCGAAAAATGGATAAAAAAGTTGTGGTCCTTATGTACAATGGAATATCACTCAGCCATTAAATCAATGTCATAAGGCTAGTAGCAGCATGATGAGTGGATTTAGGTAAGACGATTCTAAGTGAAATAAGTCACACAGAAAAGGACACTTCTCATAAGGTGTCACTTATAGAGGGAATGTAAAAACCGTTACACTTGAACTGAATTACAAAACAGAACAGAGTCACACATGCAGAAAACACACTATGGCTGCTTAACGGGAAAGGTGAGGTGGGGTGATACATAAAACAAGAGTTTCAAATTAGCTCAGATACCGTTCCATAAACCCAATATGTAATAGACAAGACCTACTCCTTGCTCAGAGAACTGGACTCAACACGCCCGATTCACCGCACAAGAATATATCTGACTAGTAATAATCTTAAAACCTATGTATTGATATCTCTCTGTTAGTGTGTCAAGTGGGTGTAAAGCGGCATAAACACAGCCGTGAAAAGCAGCTAAACCCCATTATAAAAATAAATTACTTTTAAAAACCCATGAAACAAAGACAGGGAAAGACAGAGAAATTCTTACACAAGTCGTTCAGGGGCTGTGATGCAACCTGGATTGACCATATCTAGACCCACAGCTGGATGAGACATAAGGGTGGACACTCTTGGGGCTGAGAGGTTTGGTGAGGTTGGGTGAGCAAACGCAGACCCTTTAAAGTAATACTGCGTGCTACCCATCGCATGGGTCCCAAATCTCCAGGTTCAAGGGCATCTTCCTACATCGAAAACATGCATGAGAAACCCAGAAGATGGTACACCGTGTGATGGGGAAAGGTTTCTAAAACGCACCTCATTTCTCATCTCCTTGTGCTCGGGTTCGCCATTCCAGCCACTTTACTAGCAATCTCCCTACTTGGAGCCTCAGCACCTTTAACCTCCTGTTCCGTACAGGTTGCAATTTGTCCTGAGGATGAACGGGAAGACGGGGAACCAATGAGAGACTAGCTCTTGGTGTTGGGACAGGCACAGGTCACTCTATTTTCCCATCAGGAAGAAGAATTAACCACAGGCTCAGCCTGCCCCACGGAACCAGAACAGGGCCTGAAGCCATCCTGCGCTTTTGCGGCCAGCTCCCAAAAAAGCGACTTGTAAAATGGAGCTTCAGGGCACTGCAATTCACAAACCTGCAGAGTTATAAATGATAACTCTCGTCCACAAATATGTTGAGGGAAGGCAAAGAAGAGGATTTGAAATCAAGGCAGAATTGCAGGAAACAGATTTCAGGAGGTAGATTCGAATCGCCTTTAAAGCACATGAAAAGCGGCAAAATGTTGACAATGATGCCCTTGGCCAAAAAGGGCGTATGCGTTTTTTCCTGAATATATTCAGGAAAAAACGCATACGCCCTTTTTGGCCAACCAAGCAACCTGGAAAGGCAAATCAGCGCTACAAAGAAGTCTCGCTTCCCATCGGTCAAAAGGGCCATGCTGAAAAAAGTGTCAAAACCAGAAATGCAGGACAGGCCATGGAGAAATGGGAGCCTTGCTACACTGATGGGCGGGATGTAAATCGCCAACAGCCACTCTGGAGAAGTGTACGGTGTGTCCTGAAACATCTAAAAAACACAGCTTAGAGAGCATAGGGCACTTCCACTCATGGGGGGATAAAGTGGGAAAATTGAAAATCAGCAAGACACAAGCACCCCAAAGTTTAGGGCTGCTCTGTTGACAAAGACCTCCACTTCATTCCACCTTAAATATCCCAGGAAAGCGAAAAATGGATAAAAAAGTTGTGGTCCTTATGTACAATGGAATATCACTCAGCCATTAAATCAATGTCATAAGGCTAGTAGCAGCATGATGAGTGGATTTAGGTAAGACGATTCTAAGTGAAATAAGTCACACAGAAAAGGACACTTCTCATAAGGTGTCACTTATAGAGGGAATGTAAAAACCGTTACACTTGAACTGAATTACAAAACAGAACAGAGTCACACATGCAGAAAACACACTATGGCTGCTTAACGGGAAAGGTGAGGTGGGGTGATACATAAAACAAGAGTTTCAAATTAGCTCAGATACCGTTCCATAAACCCAATATGTAATAGACAAGACCTACTCCTTGCTCAGAGAACTGGACTCAACACGCCCGATTCACCGCACAAGAATATATCTGACTAGTAATAATCTTAAAACCTATGTATTGATATCTCTCTGTTAGTGTGTCAAGTGGGTGTAAAGCGGCATAAACACAGCCGTGAAAAGCAGCTAAACCCCATTATAAAAATAAATTACTTTTAAAAACCCATGAAACAAAGACAGGGAAAGACAGAGAAATTCTTACACAAGTCGTTCAGGGGCTGTGATGCAACCTGGATTGACCATATCTAGACCCACAGCTGGATGAGACATAAGGGTGGACACTCTTGGGGCTGAGAGGTTTGGTGAGGTTGGGTGAGCAAACGCAGACCCTTTAAAGTAATACTGCGTGCTACCCATCGCATGGGTCCCAAATCTCCAGGTTCAAGGGCATCTTCCTACATCGAAAACATGCATGAGAAACCCAGAAGATGGTACACCGTGTGATGGGGAAAGGTTTCTAAAACGCACCTCATTTCTCATCTCCTTGTGCTCGGGTTCGCCATTCCAGCCACTTTACTAGCAATCTCCCTACTTGGAGCATCAGCACCTTTAACCTCCTGTTCCGTACAGGTTGCAATTTGTCCTGAGGATGAACGGGAAGACGGGGAACCAATGAGAGACTAGCTCTTGGTGTTGGGACAGGCACAGGTCACTCTATTTTCCCATCAGGAAGAAGAATTAACCACAGGCTCAGCCTGCCCCACGGAACCAGAACAGGGCCTGAAGCCATCCTGCGCTTTTGCGGCCAGCTCCCAAAAAAGCGACTTGTAAAATGGAGCTTCAGGGCACTGCAATTCACAAACCTGCAGAGTTATAAATGATAACTCTCGTCCACAAATATATTGAGGGAAGGCAAAGAAGAGGATTTGAAATCAAGGCAGAATTGCAGGAAACAGATTTCAGGAGGTAGATTCGAATCGCCTTTAAAGCACATGAAAAGCGGCAAAACGTTGACAATGATGCCCTTGGCCAAAAAGGGCGTATGCGTTTTTTCCTGAATATATTCAGGAAAAAACGCATACGCCCTTTTTGGCCAACCAAGCAACCTGGAAAGGCAAATCAGCGCTACAAAGAAGTCTCGCTTCCCATCGGTCAAAAGGGCCATGCTGAAAAAAGTGTCAAAACCAGAAATGCAGGACAGGCCATGGAGAAATGGGAGCCTTGCTACACTGATGGGCGGGATGTAAATCGCCAACAGCCACTCTGCAGAAGGGTACGGTGTGTCCTGAAACATCTAAAAAACACAGCTTAGAGAGCATAGGGCACTTCCACGCATGGGGGGATAAAGTGGGAAAATTGAAAATCAGCAAGACACAAGCACCCCAAAGTTTAGGGCTGCTCTGTTGACAAGGACCTCCACTTCATTCCACCTTAAATATCCCAGGAAAGCGAAACATGGATAAAAAAGTTGTGGTCCTTATGTACAATGGAATATCACTCAGCCATGAAATCAATGTCATAAGGCTAGTAGCAGCATGATGAGTGGATTTAGGTAAGACGATTCTAAGTGAAATACGTCACACAGAAAAGGACACTTCTCCTAAGGTGTCACTTATAGAGGGAATGTAAAAACCTTTCCACTTGAACTGAATTACAAAACAGAACAGAGTCACACATGCAGAAAACACACTATGGCTGCTTAACGGGAAAGGTGAGGTGGGGTGATACATAAAACAAGAGTTTCAAATTAGCTCAGATACCGTTCCATAAACCCAATATGTAATAGACAAGACCTACTCCTTGCTCAGAGAACTGGACTCAACACGCCCGATTCACCGCACAAGAATATATCTGACTAGTAATAATCTTAAAACCTATGTATTGATATCTCTCTGTTAGTGTGTCAAGTGGGTGTAAAGCGGCATAAACACAGCCGTGAAAAGCAGCTAAACCCCATTATAAAAATAAATTACTTTTAAAAACCCATGAAACAAAGACAGGGAAAGACAGAGAAATTCTTACACAATTCGTTCAGGGGCTGTGATGCAACCTGGATAGACCATATCTAGACCCACAGCTGGATGAGACATAAGGGTGGACACTCTTGGGGCTGAGAGGTTTGGTGAGGTTGGGTGAGCAAACGCAGACCCTTTAAAGTAATACTGCGTGCTACCCATCGCATGGGTCCCAAATCTCCAGGTTCAAGGGCATCTTCCTACATCGAAAACATGCATGAGAAACCCAGAAGATGGTACACCGTGTGATGGGGAAAGGTTTCTAAAACGCACCTCATTTCTCATCTCCTTGTGCTCGGGTTCGCCATTCCAGCCACTTTACTAGCAATCTCCCTACTTGGAGCATCAGCACCTTTAACCTCCTGTTCCATACAGGTTGCAATTTGTCCTGAGGATGAACGGGAAGACGGGGAACCAATGAGAGACTAGCTCTTGGTGTTGGGACAGGCACAGGTCACTCTATTTTCCCATCAGGAAGAAGAATTAACCACAGGCTCAGCCTGCCCCCCGGAACCAGAACAGGGCCTGAAGCCATCCTGCGCTTTTGCGGCCAGCTCCCAAAAAAGCGACTTGTAAAATGGAGCCTCAGGGCACTGCAATTCACAAACCTGCAGAGTTATAAATGATAACTCTCGTCCACAAATATATTGAGGGAAGGCAAAGAAGAGGATTTGAAATCAAGGCAGAATTGCAGGAAACAGATTTCAGGAGGTAGATTCGAATCGCCTTTAAAGCACATGAAAAGCGGCAAAACGTTGACAATGATGCCCTTGGCCAAAAAGGGCGTATGCGTTTTTTCCTGAATATATTCAGGAAAAAACGCATACGCCCTTTTTGGCCAACCAAGCAACCTGGAAAGGCAAATCAGCGCTACAAAGAAGTCTCGCTTCCCATCGGTCAAAAGGGCCATGCTGAAAAAAGTGTCAAAACCAGAAATGCAGGACAGGCCATGGAGAAATGGGAGCCTTGCTACACTGATGGGCGGGATGTAAATCGCCAACAGCCACTCTGGAGAAGTGTACGGTGTGTCCTGAAACATCTAAAAAACACAGCTTAGAGAGCATAGGGCACTTCCACGCATGGGGGGATAAAGTGGGAAAATTGAAAATCAGCAAGACACAAGCACCCCAAAGTTTAGGGCTGCTCTGTTGACAAGGACCTCCACTTCATTCCACCTTAAATATCCCAGGAAAGCGAAAAATGGATAAAAAAGTTGTGGTCCTTATGTACAATGGAATATCACTCAGCCATTAAATCAATGTCATAAGGCTAGTAGCAGCATGATGAGTGGATTTAGGTAAGACGATTCTAAGTGAAATAAGTCACACAGAAAAGGACACTTCTCATAAGGTGTCACTTATAGAGGGAATGTAAAAACCGTTACACTTGAACTGAATTACAAAACAGAACAGAGTCACACATGCAGAAAACACACTATGGCTGCTTAACGGGAAAGGTGAGGTGGGGTGATACATAAAACAAGAGTTTCAAATTAGCTCAGATACCGTTCCATAAACCCAATATGTAATAGACAAGACCTACTCCTTGCTCAGAGAACTGGACTCAACACGCCCGATTCACCGCACAAGAATATATCTGACTAGTAATAATCTTAAAACCTATGTATTGATATCTCTCTGTTAGTGTGTCAAGTGGGTGTAAAGCGGCATAAACACAGCCGTGAAAAGCAGCTAAACCCCATTATAAAAATAAATTACTTTTAAAAACCCATGAAACAAAGACAGGGAAAGACAGAGAAATTCTTACACAAGTCGTTCAGGGGCTGTGATGCAACCTGGATTGACCATATCTAGACCCACAGCTGGATGAGACATAAGGGTGGACACTCTTGGGGCTGAGAGGTTTGGTGAGGTTGGGTGAGCAAACGCAGACCCTTTAAAGTAATACTGCGTGCTACCCATCGCATGGGTCCCAAATCTCCAGGTTCAAGGGCATCTTCCTACATCGAAAACATGCATGAGAAACCCAGAAGATGGTACACCGTGTGATGGGGAAAGGTTTCTAAAACGCACCTCATTTCTCATCTCCTTGTGCTCGGGTTCGCCATTCCAGCCACTTTACTAGCAATCTCCCTACTTGGAGCCTCAGCACCTTTAACCTCCTGTTCCGTACAGGTTGCAATTTGTCCTGAGGATGAACGGGAAGACGGGGAACCAATGAGAGACTAGCTCTTGGTGTTGGGACAGGCACAGGTCACTCTATTTTCCCATCAGGAAGAAGAATTAACCACAGGCTCAGCCTGCCCCACGGAACCAGAACAGGGCCTGAAGCCATCCTGCGCTTTTGCGGCCAGCTCCCAAAAAAGCGACTTGTAAAATGGAGCTTCAGGGCACTGCAATTCACAAACCTGCAGAGTTATAAATGATAACTCTCGTCCACAAATATGTTGAGGGAAGGCAAAGAAGAGGATTTGAAATCAAGGCAGAATTGCAGGAAACAGATTTCAGGAGGTAGATTCGAATCGCCTTTAAAGCACATGAAAAGCGGCAAAATGTTGACAATGATGCCCTTGGCCAAAAAGGGCGTATGCGTTTTTTCCTGAATATATTCAGGAAAAAACGCATACGCCCTTTTTGGCCAACCAAGCAACCTGGAAAGGCAAATCAGCGCTACAAAGAAGTCTCGCTTCCCATCGGTCAAAAGGGCCATGCTGAAAAAAGTGTCAAAACCAGAAATGCAGGACAGGCCATGGAGAAATGGGAGCCTTGCTACACTGATGGGCGGGATGTAAATCGCCAACAGCCACTCTGGAGAAGTGTACGGTGTGTCCTGAAACATCTAAAAAACACAGCTTAGAGAGCATAGGGCACTTCCACTCATGGGGGGATAAAGTGGGAAAATTGAAAATCAGCAAGACACAAGCACCCCAAAGTTTAGGGCTGCTCTGTTGACAAAGACCTCCACTTCATTCCACCTTAAATATCCCAGGAAAGCGAAAAATGGATAAAAAAGTTGTGGTCCTTATGTACAATGGAATATCACTCAGCCATTAAATCAATGTCATAAGGCTAGTAGCAGCATGATGAGTGGATTTAGGTAAGACGATTCTAAGTGAAATAAGTCACACAGAAAAGGACACTTCTCATAAGGTGTCACTTATAGAGGGAATGTAAAAACCGTTACACTTGAACTGAATTACAAAACAGAACAGAGTCACACATGCAGAAAACACACTATGGCTGCTTAACGGGAAAGGTGAGGTGGGGTGATACATAAAACAAGAGTTTCAAATTAGCTCAGATACCGTTCCATAAACCCAATATGTAATAGACAAGACCTACTCCTTGCTCAGAGAACTGGACTCAACACGCCCGATTCACCGCACAAGAATATATCTGACTAGTAATAATCTTAAAACCTATGTATTGATATCTCTCTGTTAGTGTGTCAAGTGGGTGTAAAGCGGCATAAACACAGCCGTGAAAAGCAGCTAAACCCCATTATAAAAATAAATTACTTTTAAAAACCCATGAAACAAAGACAGGGAAAGACAGAGAAATTCTTACACAAGTCGTTCAGGGGCTGTGATGCAACCTGGATTGACCATATCTAGACCCACAGCTGGATGAGACATAAGGGTGGACACTCTTGGGGCTGAGAGGTTTGGTGAGGTTGGGTGAGCAAACGCAGACCCTTTAAAGTAATACTGCGTGCTACCCATCGCATGGGTCCCAAATCTCCAGGTTCAAGGGCATCTTCCTACATCGAAAACATGCATGAGAAACCCAGAAGATGGTACACCGTGTGATGGGGAAAGGTTTCTAAAACGCACCTCATTTCTCATCTCCTTGTGCTCGGGTTCGCCATTCCAGCCACTTTACTAGCAATCTCCCTACTTGGAGCATCAGCACCTTTAACCTCCTGTTCCGTACAGGTTGCAATTTGTCCTGAGGATGAACGGGAAGACGGGGAACCAATGAGAGACTAGCTCTTGGTGTTGGGACAGGCACAGGTCACTCTATTTTCCCATCAGGAAGAAGAATTAACCACAGGCTCAGCCTGCCCCACGGAACCAGAACAGGGCCTGAAGCCATCCTGCGCTTTTGCGGCCAGCTCCCAAAAAAGCGACTTGTAAAATGGAGCTTCAGGGCACTGCAATTCACAAACCTGCAGAGTTATAAATGATAACTCTCGTCCACAAATATATTGAGGGAAGGCAAAGAAGAGGATTTGAAATCAAGGCAGAATTGCAGGAAACAGATTTCAGGAGGTAGATTCGAATCGCCTTTAAAGCACATGAAAAGCGGCAAAACGTTGACAATGATGCCCTTGGCCAAAAAGGGCGTATGCGTTTTTTCCTGAATATATTCAGGAAAAAACGCATACGCCCTTTTTGGCCAACCAAGCAACCTGGAAAGGCAAATCAGCGCTACAAAGAAGTCTCGCTTCCCATCGGTCAAAAGGGCCATGCTGAAAAAAGTGTCAAAACCAGAAATGCAGGACAGGCCATGGAGAAATGGGAGCCTTGCTACACTGATGGGCGGGATGTAAATCGCCAACAGCCACTCTGCAGAAGGGTACGGTGTGTCCTGAAACATCTAAAAAACACAGCTTAGAGAGCATAGGGCACTTCCACGCATGGGGGGATAAAGTGGGAAAATTGAAAATCAGCAAGACACAAGCACCCCAAAGTTTAGGGCTGCTCTGTTGACAAGGACCTCCACTTCATTCCACCTTAAATATCCCAGGAAAGCGAAACATGGATAAAAAAGTTGTGGTCCTTATGTACAATGGAATATCACTCAGCCATGAAATCAATGTCATAAGGCTAGTAGCAGCATGATGAGTGGATTTAGGTAAGACGATTCTAAGTGAAATACGTCACACAGAAAAGGACACTTCTCCTAAGGTGTCACTTATAGAGGGAATGTAAAAACCTTTCCACTTGAACTGAATTACAAAACAGAACAGAGTCACACATGCAGAAAACACACTATGGCTGCTTAACGGGAAAGGTGAGGTGGGGTGATACATAAAACAAGAGTTTCAAATTAGCTCAGATACCGTTCCATAAACCCAATATGTAATAGACAAGACCTACTCCTTGCTCAGAGAACTGGACTCAACACGCCCGATTCACCGCACAAGAATATATCTGACTAGTAATAATCTTAAAACCTATGTATTGATATCTCTCTGTTAGTGTGTCAAGTGGGTGTAAAGCGGCATAAACACAGCCGTGAAAAGCAGCTAAACCCCATTATAAAAATAAATTACTTTTAAAAACCCATGAAACAAAGACAGGGAAAGACAGAGAAATTCTTACACAATTCGTTCAGGGGCTGTGATGCAACCTGGATAGACCATATCTAGACCCACAGCTGGATGAGACATAAGGGTGGACACTCTTGGGGCTGAGAGGTTTGGTGAGGTTGGGTGAGCAAACGCAGACCCTTTAAAGTAATACTGCGTGCTACCCATCGCATGGGTCCCAAATCTCCAGGTTCAAGGGCATCTTCCTACATCGAAAACATGCATGAGAAACCCAGAAGATGGTACACCGTGTGATGGGGAAAGGTTTCTAAAACGCACCTCATTTCTCATCTCCTTGTGCTCGGGTTCGCCATTCCAGCCACTTTACTAGCAATCTCCCTACTTGGAGCATCAGCACCTTTAACCTCCTGTTCCATACAGGTTGCAATTTGTCCTGAGGATGAACGGGAAGACGGGGAACCAATGAGAGACTAGCTCTTGGTGTTGGGACAGGCACAGGTCACTCTATTTTCCCATCAGGAAGAAGAATTAACCACAGGCTCAGCCTGCCCCCCGGAACCAGAACAGGGCCTGAAGCCATCCTGCGCTTTTGCGGCCAGCTCCCAAAAAAGCGACTTGTAAAATGGAGCCTCAGGGCACTGCAATTCACAAACCTGCAGAGTTATAAATGATAACTCTCGTCCACAAATATATTGAGGGAAGGCAAAGAAGAGGATTTGAAATCAAGGCAGAATTGCAGGAAACAGATTTCAGGAGGTAGATTCGAATCGCCTTTAAAGCACATGAAAAGCGGCAAAACATTGACAATGATGCCCTTGGCCAAAAAGGGCGTATGCGTTTTTTCCTGAATATATTCAGGAAAAAACGCATACGCCCTTTTTGGCCAACCAAGCAACCTGGAAAGGCAAATCAGCGCTACAAAGAAGTCTCGCTTCCCATCGGTCAAAAGGGCCATGCTGAAAAAAGTGTCAAAACCAGAAATGCAGGACAGGCCATGGAGAAATGGGAGCCTTGCTACACTGATGGGCGGGATGTAAATCGCCAACAGCCACTCTGGAGAAGTGTACGGTGTGTCCTGAAACATCTAAAAAACACAGCTTAGAGAGCATAGGGCACTTCCACGCATGGGGGGATAAAGTGGGAAAATTGAAAATCAGCAAGACACAAGCACCCCAAAGTTTAGGGCTGCTCTGTTGACAAGGACCTCCACTTCATTCCACCTTAAATATCCCAGGAAAGCGAAAAATGGATAAAAAAGATGTGGTCCTTATGTACAATGGAATATCACTCAGCCATGAAATCAATGTCATAAGGCTAGTAGCAGCATGATGAGTGGATTTAGGTAAGACGATTCTAAGTGAAATAAGTCACACAGAAAAGGACACTTCTCATAAGGTGTCACTTATAGAGGGAATGTAAAAACCTTTACACTTGAACTGAATTACAAAACAGAACAGAGTCACACATGCAGAAATCACACTATGGCTGCTTAACGGGAAAGGTGAGGTGGGGTGATACATAAAACAAGAGTTTCAAATTAGCTCAGATACCGTTCCATAAACCCAATATGTAATAGACAAGACCTACTCCTTGCTCAGAGAACTGGACTCAACACGCCCGATTCACCGCACAAGAATATATCTGACTAGTAATAATCTTAAAACCTATGTATTGATATCTCTCTGTTAGTGTGTCAAGTGGGTGTAAAGCGGCATAAACAGAGCCGTGAAAAGCAGCTAAACCCCATTATAAAAATAAATTACTTTTAAAAACCCATGAAACAAAGACAGGGAAAGACAGAGAAATTCTTACACAATTCGTTCAGGGGCTGTGATGCAACCTGGATTGACCATATCTAGACCCACAGCTGGATGAGACATAAGGGTGGACACTCTTGGGGCTGAGAGGTTTGGTGAGGTTGGGTGAGCAAACGCAGACCCTTTAAAGTAATACTGCGTGCTACCCATCGCATGGGTCCCAAATCTCCAGGTTCAAGGGCATCTTCCTACATCGAAAACATGCATGAGAAACCCAGAAGATGGTACACCGTGTGATGGGGAAAGGTTTCTAAAACGCACCTCATTTCTCATCTCCTTGTGCTCGGGTTCGCCATTCCAGCCACTTTACTAGCAATCTCCCTACTTGGAGCCTCAGCACCTTTAACCTCCTGTTCCGTACAGGTTGCAATTTGTCCTGAGGATGAACGGGAAGACGGGGAACCAATGAGAGACTAGCTCTTGGTGTTGGGACAGGCACAGGTCACTCTATTTTCCCATCAGGAAGAAGAATTAACCACAGGCTCAGCCTGCCCCCCGGAACCAGAACAGGGCCTGAAGCCATCCTGCGCTTTTGCGGCCAGCTCCCAAAAAAGCGACTTGTAAAATGGAGCCTCAGGGCACTGCAATTCACAAACCTGCAGAGTTATAAATGATAACTCTCGTCCACAAATATATTGAGGGAAGGCAAAGAAGAGGATTTGAAATCAAGGCAGAATTGCAGGAAACAGATTTCAGGAGGTAGATTCGAATCGCCTTTAAAGCACATGAAAAGCGGCAAAACGTTGACAATGATGCCCTTGGCCAAAAAGGGCGTATGGGTTTTTTCCTGAATATATTCAGGAAAAAACGCATACGCCCTTTTTGGCCAACCAAGCAACCTGGAAAGGCAAATCAGCGCTACAAAGAAGTCTCGCTTCCCATCGGTCAAAAGGGCCATGCTGAAAAAAGTGTCAAAACCAGAAATGCAGGACAGGCCATGGAGAAATGGGAGCCTTGCTACACTGATGGGCGGGATGTAAATCGCCAACAGCCACTCTGGAGAAGTGTACGGTGTGTCCTGAAACATCTAAAAAACACAGCTTAGAGAGCATAGGGCACTTCCACTCATGGGGGGATAAAGTGGGAAAATTGAAAATCAGCAAGACACAAGCACCCCAAAGTCTAGGGCTGCTCTGTTGACAAAGACCTCCACTTCATTCCACCTTAAATATCCCAGGAGAGCGAAAAATGGATCAAAAAGTTGTGGTCCTTATGTACAATGGAATATCACTCAGCCATGAAATCAATGTCATAAGGCTAGTAGCAGCATGATGAGTGGATTTAGGTAAGACGATTCTAAGTGAAATAAGTCACACAGAAAAGGACACTTCTCATAAGGTGTCACTTATAGAGGGAATGTAAAAACCGTTACACTTGAACTGAATTACAAAACAGAACAGAGTCACACATGCAGAAAACACACTATGGCTGCTTAACGGGAAAGGTGAGGTGGGGTGATACATAAAACAAGAGTTTCAAATTAGCTCAGATACCGTTCCATAAACCCAATATGTAATAGACAAGACCTACTCCTTGCTCAGAGAACTGGACTCAACACGCCCGATTCACCGCACAAGAATATATCTGACTAGTAATAATCTTAAAACCTATGTATTGATATCTCTCTGTTAGTGTGTCAAGTGGGTGTAAAGCGGCATAAACACAGCCGTGAAAAGCAGCTAAACCCCATTATAAAAATAAATTACTTTTAAAAACCCATGAAACAAAGACAGGGAAAGACAGAGAAATTCTTACACAATTCGTTCAGGGGCTGTGATGCAACCTGGATTGACCATATCTAGACCCACAGCTGGATCAGACATAAGGGTGGACACTCTTGGGGCTGAGAGGTTTGGTGAGGTTGGGTGAGCAAACGCAGACCCTTTAAAGTAATACTGCGTGCTACCCATCGCATGGGTCCCAAATCTCCAGGTTCAAGGGCATCTTCCTACATCGAAAACATGCATGAGAAACCCAGAAGATGGTACACCGTGTGATGGGGAAAGGTTTCTAAAACGCACCTCATTTCTCATCTCCTTGTGCTCGGGTTCGCCATTCCAGCCACTTTACTAGCAATCTCCCTACTTGGAGCCTCAGCACCTTTAACCTCCTGTTCCGTACAGGTTGCAATTTGTCCTGAGGATGAACGGGAAGACGGGGAACCAATGAGAGACTAGCTCTTGGTGTTGGGACAGGCACAGGTCACTCTATTTTCCCATCAGGAAGAAGAATTAACCACAGGCTCAGCCTGCCCCCCGGAACCAGAACAGGGCCTGAAGCCATCCTGCGCTTTTGCGGCCAGCTCCCAAAAAAGCGACTTGTAAAATGGAGCCTCAGGGCACTGCAATTCACAAACCTGCAGAGTTATAAAAGATAACTCTCGTCCACAAATATATTGAGGGAAGGCAAAGAAGAGGATTTGAAATCAAGGCAGAATTGCAGGAAACAGATTTCAGGAGGTAGATTCGAATCGCCTTTAAAGCACATGAAAAGCGGCAAAACGTTGACAATGATGCCCTTGGCCAAAAAGGGCGTATGCGTTTTTTCCTGAATATATTCAGGAAAAAACGCATACGCCCTTTTTGGCCAACCAAGCAACCTGGAAAGGCAAATCAGCGCTACAAAGAAGTCTCGCTTCCCATCGGTCAAAAGGGCCATGCTGAAAAAAGTGTCAAAACCAGAAATGCAGGACAGGCCATGGAGGAATCGGAGCCTTGCTACACTGATGGGCGGGATGTAAATCGCCAACAGCCACTCTGGAGAAGTGTACGGTGTGTCCTGAAACATCTAAAAAACACAGCTTAGAGAGCATAGGGCACTTCCACGCATGGGGGGATAAAGTGGGAAAATTGAAAATCAGCAAGACACAAGCACCCCAAAGTTTAGGGCTGCTCTGTTGACAAGGACCTCCACTTCATTCCACCTTAAATATCCCAGGAAAGCGAAACATGGATAAAAAAGTTGTGGTCCTTATGTACAATGGAATATCACTCAGCCATGAAATCAATGTCATAAGGCTAGTAGCAGCATGATGAGTGGATTTAGGTAAGACGATTCTAAGTGAAATACGTCACACAGAAAAGGACACTTCTCATAAGGTGTCACTTACAGAGGGAATGTAAAAACCTTTACACTTGAACTGAATTACAAACCAGAACAGAGTCACAAATGCAGAAAACACACTATGGCTGCTTAACGGGAAAGGTGAGGTGGGGTGATACATAAAACAAGAGTTTCAAATTAGCTCAGATACCGTTCCATAAACCCAATATGTAATAGACAAGACCTACTCCTTGCTCAGAGAACTGGACTCAACACGCCCGATTCACCGCACAAGAATATATCTGACTAGTAATAATCTTAAAACCTATGTATTGATATCTCTCTGTTAGTGTGTCAAGTGGGTGTAAAGCGGCATAAACACAGCCGTGAAAAGCAGCTAAACCCCATTATAAAAATAAATTACTTTTAAAAACCCATGAAACAAAGACAGGGAAAGACAGAGAAATTCTTAAACAATTCGTTCAGGGGCTGTGATGCAACCTGGATAGACCATATCTAGACCCACAGCTGGATGAGACATAAGGGTGGACACTCTTGGGGCTGAGAGGTTTGGTGAGGTTGGGTGAGCAAACGCAGACCCTTTAAAGTAATACTGCGTGCTACCCATCGCATGGGTCCCAAATCTCCAGGTTCAAGGGCATCTTCCTACATCGAAAACATGCATGAGAAACCCAGAAGATGGTACACCGTGTGATGGGGAAAGGTTTCTAAAACGCACCTCATTTCTCATCTCCTTGTGCTCGGGTTCGCCATTCCAGCCACTTTACTAGCAATCTCCCTACTTGGAGCATCAGCATCTTTAACGTCCTGTTCCGTACAGGTTGCAATTTTTCCTGAGGATGAACGGGAAGACGGGGAACCAATGAGAGACTAGCTCTTGGTGTTGGGACAGGCACAGGTCACTCTATTTTCCCATCAGGAAGAAGAATTAACCACAGGCTCAGCCTGCCCCCCGGAACCAGAACAGGGCCTGAAGCCATCCTGCGCTTTTGCGGCCAGCTCCCAAAAAAGCGACTTGTAAAATGGAGCCTCAGGGCACTGCAATTCACAAACCTGCAGAGTTATAAATGATAACTCTCGTCCACAAATATATTGAGGGAAGGCAAAGAAGAGGATTTGAAATCAAGGCAGAATTGCAGGAAACAGATTTCAGGAGGTAGATTCGAATCGCCTTTAAAGCACATGAAAAGCGGCAAAACGTTGACAATGATGCCCTTGGCCAAAAAGGGCGTATGCGTTTTTTCCTGAATATATTCAGGAAAAAACGCATACGCCCTTTTTGGCCAACCAAGCAACCTGGAAAGGCAAATCAGCGCTACAAAGAAGTCTCGCTTCCCATCGGTCAAAAGGGCCATGCTGAAAAAAGTGTCAAAACCAGAAATGCAGGACAGGCCATGGAGAAATGGGAGCCTTGCTACACTGATGGGCGGGATGTAAATCGCCAACAGCCACTCTGGAGAAGTGTACGGTGTGTCCTGAAACATCTAAAAAACACAGCTTAGAGAGCATAGGGCACTTCCACGCATGGGGGGATAAAGTGGGAAAATTGAAAATCAGCAAGACACAAGCACCCCAAAGTTTAGGGCTGCTCTGTTGACAAGGACCTCCACTTCATTCCACCTTAAATATCCCAGGAAAGCGAAACATGGATAAAAAAGTTGTGGTCCTTATGTACAATGGAATATCACTCAGCCATGAAATCAATGTCATAAGGCTAGTAGCAGCATGATGAGTGGATTTAGGTAAGACGATTCTAAGTGAAATAAGTCACACAGAAAAGGACACTTCTCATAAGGTGTCACTTATAGAGGGAATGTAAAAACCTTTACACTTGAACTGAATTACAAAACAGAACAGAGTCACACATGCAGAAATCACACTATGGCTGCTTAACGGGAAAGGTGAGGTGGGGTGATACATAAAACAAGAGTTTCAAATTAGCTCAGATACCGTTCCATAAACCCAATATGTAATAGACAAGACCTACTCCTTGCTCAGAGAACTGCACTCAACACGCCCGATTCACCGCACAAGAATATATCTGACTAGTAATAATCTTAAAACCTATGTATTGATATCTCTCTGTTAGTGTGTCAAGTGGGTGTAAAGCGGCATAAACACAGCCGTGAAAAGCAGCTAAACCCCATTATAAAAATAAATTACTTTTAAAAACCCATGAAACAAAGACAGGGAAAGACAGAGAAATTCTTACACAAGTCGTTCAGGGGCTGTGATGCAACCTGGATTGACCATATCTAGACCCACAGCTGGATGAGACATAAGGGTGGACACTCTTGGGGCTGAGAGGTTTGGTGAGGTTGGGTGAGCAAACGCAGACCCTTTAAAGTAATACTGCGTGCTACCCATCGCATGGGTCCCAAATCTCCAGGTTCAAGGGCATCTTCCTACATCGAAAACATGCATGAGAAACCCAGAAGATGGTACACCGTGTGATGGGGAAAGGTTTCTAAAACGCACCTCATTTCTCATCTCCTTGTGCTCGGGTTCGCCATTCCAGCCACTTTACTAGCAATCTCCCTACTTGGAGCCTCAGCACCTTTAACCTCCTGTTCCGTACAGGTTGCAATTTGTCCTGAGGATGAACGGGAAGACGGGGAACCAATGAGAGACTAGCTCTTGGTGTTGGGACAGGCACAGGTCACTCTATTTTCCCATCAGGAAGAAGAATTAACCACAGGCTCAGCCTGCCCCCCGGAACCAGAACAGGGCCTGAAGCCATCCTGCGCTTTTGCGGCCAGCTCCCAAAAAAGCGACTTGTAAAATGGAGCTTCAGGGCACTGCAATTCACAAACCTGCAGAGTTATAAATGATAACTCTCGTCCACAAATATATTGAGGGAAGGCAAAGAAGAGGATTTGAAATCAAGGCAGAATTGCAGGAAACAGATTTCAGGAGGTAGATTCGAATCGCCTTTAAAGCACATGAAAAGCGGCAAAACGTTGACAATGATGCCCTTGGCCAAAAAGGGCGTATGCGTTTTTTCCTGAATATATTCAGGAAAAAACGCATACGCCCTTTTTGGCCAACCAAGCAACCTGGAAAGGCAAATCAGCGCTACAAAGAAGTCTCGCTTCCCATCGGTCAAAAGGGCCATGCTGAAAAAAGTGTCAAAACCAGAAATGCAGGACAGGCCATGGAGAAATGGGAGCCTTGCTACACTGATGGGCGGGATGTAAATCGCCAACAGCCACTCTGGAGAAGTGTACGGTGTGTCCTGAAACATCTAAAAAACACAGCTTAGAGAGCATAGGGCACTTCCACGCATGGGGGGATAAAGTGGGAAAATTGAAAATCAGCAAGACACAAGCACCCCAAAGTTTAGGGCTGCTCTGTTGACAAGGACCTCCACTTCATTCCACCTTAAATATCCCAGGAAAGCGAAACATGGATAAAAAAGTTGTGGTCCTTATGTACAATGGAATATCACTCAGCCATGAAATCAATGTCATAAGGCTAGTAGCAGCATGATGAGTGGATTTAGGTAAGACGATTCTAAGTGAAATACGTCACACAGAAAAGGACACTTCTCATAAGGTGTCACTTACAGAGGGAATGTAAAAACCTTTACACTTGAACTGAATTACAAACCAGAACAGAGTCACAAATGCAGAAAACACACTATGGCTGCTTAACGGGAAAGGTGAGGTGGGGTGATACATAAAACAAGAGTTTCAAATTAGCTCAGATACCGTTCCATAAACCCAATATGTAATAGACAAGACCTACTCCTTGCTCAGAGAACTGGACTCAACACGCCCGATTCACCGCACAAGAATATATCTGACTAGTAATAATCTTAAAACCTATGTATTGATATCTCTCTGTTAGTGTGTCAAGTGGGTGTAAAGCGGCATAAACACAGCCGTGAAAAGCAGCTAAACCCCATTATAAAAATAAATTACTTTTAAAAACCCATGAAACAAAGACAGGGAAAGACAGAGAAATTCTTACACAAGTCGTTCAGGGGCTGTGATGCAACCTGGATTGACCATATCTAGACCCACAGCTGGATGAGACATAAGGGTGGACACTCTTGGGGCTGAGAGGTTTGGTGAGGTTGGGTGAGCAAACGCAGACCCTTTAAAGTAATACTGCGTGCTACCCATCGCATGGGTCCCAAATCTCCAGGTTCAAGGGCATCTTCCTACATCGAAAACATGCATGAGAAACCCAGAAGATGGTACACCGTGTGATGGGGAAAGGTTTCTAAAACGCACCTCATTTCTCATCTCCTTGTGCTCGGGTTCGCCATTCCAGCCACTTTACTAGCAATCTCCCTACTTGGAGCCTCAGCACCTTTAACCTCCTGTTCCGTACAGGTTGCAATTTGTCCTGAGGATGAACGGGAAGACGGGGAACCAATGAGAGACTAGCTCTTGGTGTTGGGACAGGCACAGGTCACTCTATTTTCCCATCAGGAAGAAGAATTAACCACAGGCTCAGCCTGCCCCCCGGAACCAGAACAGGGCCTGAAGCCATCCTGCGCTTTTGCGGCCAGCTCCCAAAAAAGCGACTTGTAAAATGGAGCTTCAGGGCACTGCAATTCACAAACCTGCAGAGTTATAAATGATAACTCTCGTCCACAAATATATTGAGGGAAGGCAAAGAAGAGGATTTGAAATCAAGGCAGAATTGCAGGAAACAGATTTCAGGAGGTAGATTCGAATCGCCTTTAAAGCACATGAAAAGCGGCAAAATGTTGACAATGATGCCCTTGGCCAAAAAGGGCGTATGCGTTTTTTCCTGAATATATTCAGGAAAAAACGCATACGCCCTTTTTGGCCAACCAAGCAACCTGGAAAGGCAAATCAGCGCTACAAAGAAGTCTCGCTTCCCATCGGTCAAAAGGGCCATGCTGAAAAAAGTGTCAAAACCAGAAATGCAGGACAGGCCATGGAGAAATGGGAGCCTTGCTACACTGATGGGCGGGATGTAAATCGCCAACAGCCACTCTGGAGAAGTGTACGGTGTGTCCTGAAACATCTAAAAAACACGGCTTAGAGAGCATAGGGCACTTCCACTCATGGGGGGATAAAGTGGGAAAATTGAAAATCAGCAAGACACAAGCACCCCAAAGTTTAGGGCTGCTCTGTTGACAAAGACCTCCACTTCATTCCACCTTAAATATCCCAGGAAAGCGAAAAATGGATAAAAAAGTTGTGGTCCTTATGTACAATGGAATATCACTCAGCCATTAAATCAATGTCATAAGGCTAGTAGCAGCATGATGAGTGGATTTAGGTAAGACGATTCTAAGTGAAATAAGTCACACAGAAAAGGACACTTCTCATAAGGTGTCACTTATAGAGGGAATGTAAAAACCGTTACACTTGAACTGAATTACAAAACAGAACAGAGTCACACATGCAGAAAACACACTATGGCTGCTTAACGGGAAAGGTGAGGTGGGGTGATACATAAAACAAGAGTTTCAAATTAGCTCAGATACCATTCCATAAACCCAATATGTAATAGACAAGACCTACTCCTTGCTCAGAGAACTGGACTCAACACGCCCGATTCACCGCACAAGAATATATCTGACTAGTAATAATCTTAAAACCTATGTATTGATATCTCTCTGTTAGTGTGTCAAGTGGGTGTAAAGCGGCATAAACACAGCCGTGAAAAGCAGCTAAACCCCATTATAAAAATAAATTACTTTTAAAAACCCATGAAACAAAGACAGGGAAAGACAGAGAAATTCTTACACAAGTCGTTCAGGGGCTGTGATGCAACCTGGATTGACCATATCTAGACCCACAGCTGGATGAGACATAAGGGTGGACACTCTTGGGGCTGAGAGGTTTGGTGAGGTTGGGTGAGCAAACGCAGACCCTTTAAAGTAATACTGCGTGCTACCCATCGCATGGGTCCCAAATCTCCAGGTTCAAGGGCATCTTCCTACATCGAAAACATGCATGAGAAACCCAGAAGATGGTACACCGTGTGATGGGGAAAGGTTTCTAAAACGCACCTCATTTCTCATCTCCTTGTGCTCGGGTTCGCCATTCCAGCCACTTTACTAGCAATCTCCCTACTTGGAGCATCAGCACCTTTAACCTCCTGTTCCGTACAGGTTGCAATTTGTCCTGAGGATGAACGGGAAGACGGGGAACCAATGAGAGACTAGCTCTTGGTGTTGGGACAGGCACAGGTCACTCTATTTTCCCATCAGGAAGAAGAATTAACCACAGGCTCAGCCTGCCCCACGGAACCAGAACAGGGCCTGAAGCCATCCTGCGCTTTTGCGGCCAGCTCCCAAAAAAGCGACTTGTAAAATGGAGCTTCAGGGCACTGCAATTCACAAACCTGCAGAGTTATAAATGATAACTCTCGTCCACAAATATATTGAGGGAAGGCAAAGAAGAGGATTTGAAATCAAGGCAGAATTGCAGGAAACAGATTTCAGGAGGTAGATTCGAATCGCCTTTAAAGCACATGAAAAGCGGCAAAACGTTGACAATGATGCCCTTGGCCAAAAAGGGCGTATGCGTTTTTTCCTGAATATATTCAGGAAAAAACGCATACGCCCTTTTTGGCCAACCAAGCAACCTGGAAAGGCAAATCAGCGCTACAAAGAAGTCTCGCTTCCCATCGGTCAAAAGGGCCATGCTGAAAAAAGTGTCAAAACCAGAAATGCAGGACAGGCCATGGAGAAATGGGAGCCTTGCTACACTGATGGGCGGGATGTAAATCGCCAACAGCCACTCTGGAGAAGTGTACGGTGTGTCCTGAAACATCTAAAAAACACAGCTTAGAGAGCATAGGGCACTTCCACGCATGGGGGGATAAAGTGGGAAAATTGAAAATCAGCAAGACACAAGCACCCCAAAGTTTAGGGCTGCTCTGTTGACAAGGACCTCCACTTCATTCCACCTTAAATATCCCAGGAAAGCGAAACATGGATAAAAAAGTTGTGGTCCTTAGGTACAATGGAATATCACTCAGCCATAAAATCAATGTCATAAGGCTAGTAGCAGCATGATGAGTGGATTTAGGTAAGACGATTCTAAGTGAAATAAGTCACACAGAAAAGGACACTTCTCCTAAGGTGTCACTTATAGAGGGAATGTAAAAACCGTTACACTTGAACTGAATTACAAAACAGAACAGAGTCACACATGCAGAAAACACACTATGGCTGCTTAACGGGAAAGGTGAGGTGGGGTGATACATAAAACAAGAGTTTCAAATTAGCTCAGATACCGTTCCATAAACCCAATATGTAATAGACAAGACCTACTCCTTGCTCAGAGAACTGGACTCAACACGCCCGATTCACCGCACAAGAATATATCTGACTAGTAATAATCTTAAAACCTATGTATTGATATCTCTCTGTTAGTGTGTCAAGTGGGTGTAAAGCGGCATAAACACAGCCGTGAAAAGCAGCTAAACCCCATTATAAAAATAAATTACTTTTAAAAACCCATGAAACAAAGACAGGGAAAGACAGAGAAATTCTTACACAAGTCGTTCAGGGGCTGTGATGCAACCTGGATTGACCATATCTAGACCCACAGCTGGATGAGACATAAGGGTGGACACTCTTGGGGCTGAGAGGTTTGGTGAGGTTGGGTGAGCAAACGCAGACCCTTTAAAGTAATACTGCGTGCTACCCATCGCATGGGTCCCAAATCTCCAGGTTCAAGGGCATCTTCCTACATCGAAAACATGCATGAGAAACCCAGAAGATGGTACACCGTGTGATGGTGAAAGGTTTCTAAAACGCACCTCATTTCTCATCTCCTTGTGCTCGGGTTCGCCATTCCAGCCACTTTACTAGCAATCTCCCTACTTGGAGCATCAGCACCTTTAACCTCCTGTTCCGTACAGGTTGCAATTTGTCCTGAGGATGAACGGGAAGACGGGGAACCAATGAGAGACTAGCTCTTGGTGTTGGGACAGGCACAGGTCACTCTATTTTCCCATCAGGAAGAAGAATTAACCACAGGCTCAGACTGCCCCCCGGAACCAGAACAGGGCCTGAAGCCATCCTGCGCTTTTGCGGCCAGCTCCCAAAAAAGCGACTTGTAAAATGGAGCCTCAGGGCACTGCAATTCACAAACCTGCAGAGTTATAAATGATAACTCTCGTCCACAAATATATTGAGGGAAGGCAAAGAAGAGGATTTGAAATCAAGGCAGAATTGCAGGAAACAGATTTCAGGAGGTAGATTCGAATCGCCTTTAAAGCACATGAAAAGCGGCAAAACGTTGACAATGATGCCCTTGGCCAAAAAGGGCGTATGCGTTTTTTCCTGAATATATTCAGGAAAAAACGCATACGCCCTTTTTGGCCAACCAAGCAACCTGGAAAGGCAAATCAGCGCTACAAAGAAGTCTCGCTTCCCATCGGTCAAAAGGGCCATGCTGAAAAAAGTGTCAAAACCAGAAATGCAGGACAGGCCATGGAGAAATGGGAGCCTTGCTACACTGATGGGCGGGATGTAAATCGCCAACAGCCACTCTGGAGAAGTGTACGGTGTGTCCTGAAACATCTAAAAAACACAGCTTAGAGAGCATAGGGCACTTCCACGCATGGGGGGATAAAGTGGGAAAATTGAAAATCAGCAAGACACAAGCACCCCAAAGTTTAGGGCTGCTCTGTTGACAAGGACCTCCACTTCATTCCACCTTAAATATCCCAGGAAAGCGAAACATGGATAAAAAAGTTGTGGTCCTTATGTACAATGGAATATCACTCAGCCATGAAATCAATGTCATAAGGCTAGTAGCAGCATGATGAGTGGATTTAGGTAAGACGATTCTAAGTGAAATACGTCACACAGAAAAGGACACTTCTCATAAGGTGTCACTTACAGAGGGAATGTAAAAACCTTTACACTTGAACTGAATTACAAACCAGAACAGAGTCACACATGCAGAAAACACACTATGGCTGCTTAACGGGAAAGGTGAGGTGGGGTGATACATAAAACAAGAGTTTCAAATTAGCTCAGATACCGTTCCATAAACCCAATATGTAATAGACAAGACCTACTCCTTGCTCAGAGAACTGGACTCAACACGCCCGATTCACCGCACAAGAATATATCTGACTAGTAATAATCTTAAAACCTATGTATTGATATCTCTCTGTTAGTGTGTCAAGTGGGTGTAAAGCGGCATAAACACAGCCGTGAAAAGCAGCTAAACCCCATTATAAAAATAAATTACTTTTAAAAACCCATGAAACAAAGACAGGGAAAGACAGAGAAATTCTTACACAATTCGTTCAGGGGCTGTGATGCAACCTGGATAGACCATATCTAGACCCACAGCTGGATGAGACATAAGGGTGGACACTCTTGGGGCTGAGAGGTTTGGTGAGGTTGGGTGAGCAAACGCAGACCCTTTAAAGTAATACTGCGTGCTACCCATCGCATGGGTCCCAAATCTCCAGGTTCAAGGGCATCTTCCTACATCGAAAACATGCATGAGAAACCCAGAAGATGGTACACCGTGTGATGGGGAAAGGTTTCTAAAACGCACCTCATTTCTCATCTCCTTGTGCTCGGGTTCGCCATTCCAGCCACTTTACTAGCAATCTCCCTACTTGGAGCATCAGCATCTTTAACCTCCTGTTCCGTACAGGTTGCAATTTTTCCTGAGGATGAACGGGAAGACGGGGAACCAATGAGAGACTAGCTCTTGGTGTTGGGACAGGCACAGGTCACTCTATTTTCCCATCAGGAAGAAGAATTAACCACAGGCTCAGCCTGCCCCCCGGAACCAGAACAGGGCCTGAAGCCATCCTGCGCTTTTGCGGCCAGCTCCCAAAAAAGCGACTTGTAAAATGGAGCCTCAGGGCACTGCAATTCACAAACCTGCAGAGTTATAAATGATAACTCTCGTCCACAAATATATTGAGGGAAGGCAAAGAAGAGGATTTGAAATCAAGGCAGAATTGCAGGAAACAGATTTCAGGAGGTAGATTCGAATCGCCTTTAAAGCACATGAAAAGCGGCAAAACGTTGACAATGATGCCCTTGGCCAAAAAGGGCGTATGCGTTTTTTCCTGAATATATTCAGGAAAAAACGCATACGCCCTTTTTGGCCAACCAAGCAACCTGGAAAGGCAAATCAGCGCTACAAAGAAGTCTCGCTTCCCATCGGTCAAAAGGGCCATGCTGAAAAAAGTGTCAAAACCAGAAATGCAGGACAGGCCATGGAGAAATGGGAGCCTTGCTACACTGATGGGCGGGATGTAAATCGCCAACAGCCACTCTGGAGAAGTGTACGGTGTGTCCTGAAACATCTAAAAAACACAGCTTAGAGAGCATAGGGCACTTCCACGCATGGGGGGATAAAGTGGGAAAATTGAAAATCAGCAAGACACAAGCACCCCAAAGTTTAGGGCTGCTCTGTTGACAAGGACCTCCACTTCATTCCACCTTAAATATCCCAGGAAAGCGAAACATGGATAAAAAAGTTGTGGTCCTTATGTACAATGGAATATCACTCAGCCATGAAATCAATGTCATAAGGCTAGTAGCAGCATGATGAGTGGATTTAGGTAAGACGATTCTAAGTGAAATAAGTCACACAGAAAAGGACACTTCTCATAAGGTGTCACTTATAGAGGGAATGTAAAAACCTTTACACTTGAACTGAATTACAAAACAGAACAGAGTCACACATGCAGAAATCACACTATGGCTGCTTAACGGGAAAGGTGAGGTGGGGTGATACATAAAACAAGAGTTTCAAATTAGCTCAGATACCGTTCCATAAACCCAATATGTAATAGACAAGACCTACTCCTTGCTCAGAGAACTGCACTCAACACGCCCGATTCACCGCACAAGAATATATCTGACTAGTAAAAATCTTAAAACCTATGTATTGATATCTCTCTGTTAGTGTGTCAAGTGGGTGTAAAGCGGCATAAACACAGCCGTGAAAAGCAGCTAAACCCCATTATAAAAATAAATTACTTTTAAAAACCCATGAAACAAAGACAGGGAAAGACAGAGAAATTCTTACACAAGTCGTTCAGGGGCTGTGATGCAACCTGGATTGACCATATCTAGACCCACAGCTGGATGAGACATAAGGGTGGACACTCTTGGGGCTGAGAGGTTTGGTGAGGTTGGGTGAGCAAACGCAGACCCTTTAAAGTAATACTGCGTGCTACCCATCGCATGGGTCCCAAATCTCCAGGTTCAAGGGCATCTTCCTACATCGAAAACATGCATGAGAAACCCAGAAGATGGTACACCGTGTGATGGGGAAAGGTTTCTAAAACGCACCTCATTTCTCATCTCCTTGTGCTCGGGTTCGCCATTCCAGCCACTTTACTAGCAATCTCCCTACTTGGAGCCTCAGCACCTTTAACCTCCTGTTCCGTACAGGTTGCAATTTGTCCTGAGGATGAACGGGAAGACGGGG
The DNA here is from genome assembly GCF_965194825.1 of Balaenoptera physalus. Taxonomy (NCBI): domain Eukaryota; kingdom Metazoa; phylum Chordata; class Mammalia; order Artiodactyla; family Balaenopteridae; genus Balaenoptera; species Balaenoptera physalus. The sequence goes on from NW_028126375.1 coordinate 816,408, forward strand.
AACCAATGAGAGACTAGCTCTTGGTGTTGGGACAGGCACAGGTCACTCTATTTTCCCATCAGGAAGAAGAATTAACCACAGGCTCAGCCTGCCCCCCGGAACCAGAACAGGGCCTGAAGCCATCCTGCGCTTTTGCGGCCAGCTCCCAAAAAAGCGACTTGTAAAATGGAGCTTCAGGGCACTGCAATTCACAAACCTGCAGAGTTATAAATGATAACTCTCGTCCACAAATATGTTGAGGGAAGGCAAAGAAGAGGATTTGAAATCAAGGCAGAATTGCAGGAAACAGATTTCAGGAGGTAGATTCGAATCGCCTTTAAAGCACATGAAAAGCGGCAAAATGTTGACAATGATGCCCTTGGCCAAAAAGGGCGTATGCGTTTTTTCCTGAATATATTCAGGAAAAAACGCATACGCCCTTTTTGGCCAACCAAGCAACCTGGAAAGGCAAATCAGCGCTACAAAGAAGTCTCGCTTCCCATCGGTCAAAAGGGCCATGCTGAAAAAAGTGTCAAAACCAGAAATGCAGGACAGGCCATGGAGAAATGCGAGCCTTGCTACACTGATGGGCGGGATGTAAATCGCCAACAGCCACTCTGGAGAAGTGTACGGTGTGTCCTGAAACATCTAAAAAACACAGCTTAGAGAGCATAGGGCACTTCCACTCATGGGGGGATAAAGTGGGAAAATTGAAAATCAGCAAGACACAAGCACCCCAAAGTTTAGGGCTGCTCTGTTGACAAAGACCTCCACTTCATTCCACCTTAAATATCCCAGGAAAGCGAAAAATGGATAAAAAAGTTGTGGTCCTTATGTACAATGGAATATCACTCAGCCATTAAATCAATGTCATAAGGCTAGTAGCAGCATGATGAGTGGATTTAGGTAAGACGATTCTAAGTGAAATAAGTCACACAGAAAAGGACACTTCTCATAAGGTGTCACTTATAGAGGGAATGTAAAAACCGTTACACTTGAACTGAATTACAAAACAGAACAGAGTCACACATGCAGAAAACACACTATGGCTGCTTAACGGGAAAGGTGAGGTGGGGTGATACATAAAACAAGAGTTTCAAATTAGCTCAGATACCGTTCCATAAACCCAATATGTAATAGACAAGACCTACTCCTTGCTCAGAGAACTGGACTCAACACGCCCGATTCACCGCACAAGAATATATCTGACTAGTAATAATCTTAAAACCTATGTATTGATATCTCTCTGTTAGTGTGTCAAGTGGGTGTAAAGCGGCATAAACACAGCCGTGAAAAGCAGCTAAACCCCATTATAAAAATAAATTACTTTTAAAAACCCATGAAACAAAGACAGGGAAAGACAGAGAAATTCTTACACAAGTCGTTCAGGGGCTGTGATGCAACCTGGATTGACCATATCTAGACCCACAGCTGGATGAGACATAAGGGTGGACACTCTTGGGGCTGAGAGGTTTGGTGAGGTTGGGTGAGCAAACGCAGACCCTTTAAAGTAATACTGCGTGCTACCCATCGCATGGGTCCCAAATCTCCAGGTTCAAGGGCATCTTCCTACATCGAAAACATGCATGAGAAACCCAGAAGATGGTACACCGTGTGATGGGGAAAGGTTTCTAAAACGCACCTCATTTCTCATCTCCTTGTGCTCGGGTTCGCCATTCCAGCCACTTTACTAGCAATCTCCCTACTTGGAGCCTCAGCACCTTTAACCTCCTGTTCCGTACAGGTTGCAATTTGTCCTGAGGATGAACGGGAAGACGGGGAACCAATGAGAGACTAGCTCTTGGTGTTGGGACAGGCACAGGTCACTCTATTTTCCCATCAGGAAGAAGAATTAACCACAGGCTCAGCCTGCCCCACGGAACCAGAACAGGGCCTGAAGCCATCCTGCGCTTTTGCGGCCAGCTCCCAAAAAAGCGACTTGTAAAATGGAGCTTCAGGGCACTGCAATTCACAAACCTGCAGAGTTATAAATGATAACTCTCGTCCACAAATATGTTGAGGGAAGGCAAAGAAGAGGATTTGAAATCAAGGCAGAATTGCAGGAAACAGATTTCAGGAGGTAGATTCGAATCGCCTTTAAAGCACATGAAAAGCGGCAAAATGTTGACAATGATGCCCTTGGCCAAAAAGGGCGTATGCGTTTTTTCCTGAATATATTCAGGAAAAAACGCATACGCCCTTTTTGGCCAACCAAGCAACCTGGAAAGGCAAATCAGCGCTACAAAGAAGTCTCGCTTCCCATCGGTCAAAAGGGCCATGCTGAAAAAAGTGTCAAAACCAGAAATGCAGGACAGGCCATGGAGAAATGGGAGCCTTGCTACACTGATGGGCGGGATGTAAATCGCCAACAGCCACTCTGGAGAAGTGTACGGTGTGTCCTGAAACATCTAAAAAACACAGCTTAGAGAGCATAGGGCACTTCCACTCATGGGGGGATAAAGTGGGAAAATTGAAAATCAGCAAGACACAAGCACCCCAAAGTTTAGGGCTGCTCTGTTGACAAAGACCTCCACTTCATTCCACCTTAAATATCCCAGGAAAGCGAAAAATGGATAAAAAAGTTGTGGTCCTTATGTACAATGGAATATCACTCAGCCATTAAATCAATGTCATAAGGCTAGTAGCAGCATGATGAGTGGATTTAGGTAAGACGATTCTAAGTGAAATAAGTCACACAGAAAAGGACACTTCTCATAAGGTGTCACTTATAGAGGGAATGTAAAAACCGTTACACTTGAACTGAATTACAAAACAGAACAGAGTCACACATGCAGAAAACACACTATGGCTGCTTAACGGGAAAGGTGAGGTGGGGTGATACATAAAACAAGAGTTTCAAATTAGCTCAGATACCGTTCCATAAACCCAATATGTAATAGACAAGACCTACTCCTTGCTCAGAGAACTGGACTCAACACGCCCGATTCACCGCACAAGAATATATCTGACTAGTAATAATCTTAAAACCTATGTATTGATATCTCTCTGTTAGTGTGTCAAGTGGGTGTAAAGCGGCATAAACACAGCCGTGAAAAGCAGCTAAACCCCATTATAAAAATAAATTACTTTTAAAAACCCATGAAACAAAGACAGGGAAAGACAGAGAAATTCTTACACAAGTCGTTCAGGGGCTGTGATGCAACCTGGATTGACCATATCTAGACCCACAGCTGGATGAGACATAAGGGTGGACACTCTTGGGGCTGAGAGGTTTGGTGAGGTTGGGTGAGCAAACGCAGACCCTTTAAAGTAATACTGCGTGCTACCCATCGCATGGGTCCCAAATCTCCAGGTTCAAGGGCATCTTCCTACATCGAAAACATGCATGAGAAACCCAGAAGATGGTACACCGTGTGATGGGGAAAGGTTTCTAAAACGCACCTCATTTCTCATCTCCTTGTGCTCGGGTTCGCCATTCCAGCCACTTTACTAGCAATCTCCCTACTTGGAGCATCAGCACCTTTAACCTCCTGTTCCGTACAGGTTGCAATTTGTCCTGAGGATGAACGGGAAGACGGGGAACCAATGAGAGACTAGCTCTTGGTGTTGGGACAGGCACAGGTCACTCTATTTTCCCATCAGGAAGAAGAATTAACCACAGGCTCAGCCTGCCCCACGGAACCAGAACAGGGCCTGAAGCCATCCTGCGCTTTTGCGGCCAGCTCCCAAAAAAGCGACTTGTAAAATGGAGCTTCAGGGCACTGCAATTCACAAACCTGCAGAGTTATAAATGATAACTCTCGTCCACAAATATATTGAGGGAAGGCAAAGAAGAGGATTTGAAATCAAGGCAGAATTGCAGGAAACAGATTTCAGGAGGTAGATTCGAATCGCCTTTAAAGCACATGAAAAGCGGCAAAACGTTGACAATGATGCCCTTGGCCAAAAAGGGCGTATGCGTTTTTTCCTGAATATATTCAGGAAAAAACGCATACGCCCTTTTTGGCCAACCAAGCAACCTGGAAAGGCAAATCAGCGCTACAAAGAAGTCTCGCTTCCCATCGGTCAAAAGGGCCATGCTGAAAAAAGTGTCAAAACCAGAAATGCAGGACAGGCCATGGAGAAATGGGAGCCTTGCTACACTGATGGGCGGGATGTAAATCGCCAACAGCCACTCTGCAGAAGGGTACGGTGTGTCCTGAAACATCTAAAAAACACAGCTTAGAGAGCATAGGGCACTTCCACGCATGGGGGGATAAAGTGGGAAAATTGAAAATCAGCAAGACACAAGCACCCCAAAGTTTAGGGCTGCTCTGTTGACAAGGACCTCCACTTCATTCCACCTTAAATATCCCAGGAAAGCGAAACATGGATAAAAAAGTTGTGGTCCTTATGTACAATGGAATATCACTCAGCCATGAAATCAATGTCATAAGGCTAGTAGCAGCATGATGAGTGGATTTAGGTAAGACGATTCTAAGTGAAATACGTCACACAGAAAAGGACACTTCTCCTAAGGTGTCACTTATAGAGGGAATGTAAAAACCTTTCCACTTGAACTGAATTACAAAACAGAACAGAGTCACACATGCAGAAAACACACTATGGCTGCTTAACGGGAAAGGTGAGGTGGGGTGATACATAAAACAAGAGTTTCAAATTAGCTCAGATACCGTTCCATAAACCCAATATGTAATAGACAAGACCTACTCCTTGCTCAGAGAACTGGACTCAACACGCCCGATTCACCGCACAAGAATATATCTGACTAGTAATAATCTTAAAACCTATGTATTGATATCTCTCTGTTAGTGTGTCAAGTGGGTGTAAAGCGGCATAAACACAGCCGTGAAAAGCAGCTAAACCCCATTATAAAAATAAATTACTTTTAAAAACCCATGAAACAAAGACAGGGAAAGACAGAGAAATTCTTACACAATTCGTTCAGGGGCTGTGATGCAACCTGGATAGACCATATCTAGACCCACAGCTGGATGAGACATAAGGGTGGACACTCTTGGGGCTGAGAGGTTTGGTGAGGTTGGGTGAGCAAACGCAGACCCTTTAAAGTAATACTGCGTGCTACCCATCGCATGGGTCCCAAATCTCCAGGTTCAAGGGCATCTTCCTACATCGAAAACATGCATGAGAAACCCAGAAGATGGTACACCGTGTGATGGGGAAAGGTTTCTAAAACGCACCTCATTTCTCATCTCCTTGTGCTCGGGTTCGCCATTCCAGCCACTTTACTAGCAATCTCCCTACTTGGAGCATCAGCACCTTTAACCTCCTGTTCCATACAGGTTGCAATTTGTCCTGAGGATGAACGGGAAGACGGGGAACCAATGAGAGACTAGCTCTTGGTGTTGGGACAGGCACAGGTCACTCTATTTTCCCATCAGGAAGAAGAATTAACCACAGGCTCAGCCTGCCCCCCGGAACCAGAACAGGGCCTGAAGCCATCCTGCGCTTTTGCGGCCAGCTCCCAAAAAAGCGACTTGTAAAATGGAGCCTCAGGGCACTGCAATTCACAAACCTGCAGAGTTATAAATGATAACTCTCGTCCACAAATATATTGAGGGAAGGCAAAGAAGAGGATTTGAAATCAAGGCAGAATTGCAGGAAACAGATTTCAGGAGGTAGATTCGAATCGCCTTTAAAGCACATGAAAAGCGGCAAAACGTTGACAATGATGCCCTTGGCCAAAAAGGGCGTATGCGTTTTTTCCTGAATATATTCAGGAAAAAACGCATACGCCCTTTTTGGCCAACCAAGCAACCTGGAAAGGCAAATCAGCGCTACAAAGAAGTCTCGCTTCCCATCGGTCAAAAGGGCCATGCTGAAAAAAGTGTCAAAACCAGAAATGCAGGACAGGCCATGGAGAAATGGGAGCCTTGCTACACTGATGGGCGGGATGTAAATCGCCAACAGCCACTCTGGAGAAGTGTACGGTGTGTCCTGAAACATCTAAAAAACACAGCTTAGAGAGCATAGGGCACTTCCACGCATGGGGGGATAAAGTGGGAAAATTGAAAATCAGCAAGACACAAGCACCCCAAAGTTTAGGGCTGCTCTGTTGACAAGGACCTCCACTTCATTCCACCTTAAATATCCCAGGAAAGCGAAAAATGGATAAAAAAGATGTGGTCCTTATGTACAATGGAATATCACTCAGCCATGAAATCAATGTCATAAGGCTAGTAGCAGCATGATGAGTGGATTTAGGTAAGACGATTCTAAGTGAAATAAGTCACACAGAAAAGGACACTTCTCATAAGGTGTCACTTATAGAGGGAATGTAAAAACCTTTACACTTGAACTGAATTACAAAACAGAACAGAGTCACACATGCAGAAATCACACTATGGCTGCTTAACGGGAAAGGTGAGGTGGGGTGATACATAAAACAAGAGTTTCAAATTAGCTCAGATACCGTTCCATAAACCCAATATGTAATAGACAAGACCTACTCCTTGCTCAGAGAACTGGACTCAACACGCCCGATTCACCGCACAAGAATATATCTGACTAGTAATAATCTTAAAACCTATGTATTGATATCTCTCTGTTAGTGTGTCAAGTGGGTGTAAAGCGGCATAAACAGAGCCGTGAAAAGCAGCTAAACCCCATTATAAAAATAAATTACTTTTAAAAACCCATGAAACAAAGACAGGGAAAGACAGAGAAATTCTTACACAATTCGTTCAGGGGCTGTGATGCAACCTGGATTGACCATATCTAGACCCACAGCTGGATGAGACATAAGGGTGGACACTCTTGGGGCTGAGAGGTTTGGTGAGGTTGGGTGAGCAAACGCAGACCCTTTAAAGTAATACTGCGTGCTACCCATCGCATGGGTCCCAAATCTCCAGGTTCAAGGGCATCTTCCTACATCGAAAACATGCATGAGAAACCCAGAAGATGGTACACCGTGTGATGGGGAAAGGTTTCTAAAACGCACCTCATTTCTCATCTCCTTGTGCTCGGGTTCGCCATTCCAGCCACTTTACTAGCAATCTCCCTACTTGGAGCCTCAGCACCTTTAACCTCCTGTTCCGTACAGGTTGCAATTTGTCCTGAGGATGAACGGGAAGACGGGGAACCAATGAGAGACTAGCTCTTGGTGTTGGGACAGGCACAGGTCACTCTATTTTCCCATCAGGAAGAAGAATTAACCACAGGCTCAGCCTGCCCCCCGGAACCAGAACAGGGCCTGAAGCCATCCTGCGCTTTTGCGGCCAGCTCCCAAAAAAGCGACTTGTAAAATGGAGCCTCAGGGCACTGCAATTCACAAACCTGCAGAGTTATAAATGATAACTCTCGTCCACAAATATATTGAGGGAAGGCAAAGAAGAGGATTTGAAATCAAGGCAGAATTGCAGGAAACAGATTTCAGGAGGTAGATTCGAATCGCCTTTAAAGCACATGAAAAGCGGCAAAACGTTGACAATGATGCCCTTGGCCAAAAAGGGCGTATGGGTTTTTTCCTGAATATATTCAGGAAAAAACGCATACGCCCTTTTTGGCCAACCAAGCAACCTGGAAAGGCAAATCAGCGCTACAAAGAAGTCTCGCTTCCCATCGGTCAAAAGGGCCATGCTGAAAAAAGTGTCAAAACCAGAAATGCAGGACAGGCCATGGAGAAATGGGAGCCTTGCTACACTGATGGGCGGGATGTAAATCGCCAACAGCCACTCTGGAGAAGTGTACGGTGTGTCCTGAAACATCTAAAAAACACAGCTTAGAGAGCATAGGGCACTTCCACTCATGGGGGGATAAAGTGGGAAAATTGAAAATCAGCAAGACACAAGCACCCCAAAGTTTAGGGCTGCTCTGTTGACAAAGACCTCCACTTCATTCCACCTTAAATATCCCAGGAGAGCGAAAAATGGATCAAAAAGTTGTGGTCCTTATGTACAATGGAATATCACTCAGCCATGAAATCAATGTCATAAGGCTAGTAGCAGCATGATGAGTGGATTTAGGTAAGACGATTCTAAGTGAAATAAGTCACACAGAAAAGGACACTTCTCATAAGGTGTCACTTATAGAGGGAATGTAAAAACCGTTACACTTGAACTGAATTACAAAACAGAACAGAGTCACACATGCAGAAAACACACTATGGCTGCTTAACGGGAAAGGTGAGGTGGGGTGATACATAAAACAAGAGTTTCAAATTAGCTCAGATACCGTTCCATAAACCCAATATGTAATAGACAAGACCTACTCCTTGCTCAGAGAACTGGACTCAACACGCCCGATTCACCGCACAAGAATATATCTGACTAGTAATAATCTTAAAACCTATGTATTGATATCTCTCTGTTAGTGTGTCAAGTGGGTGTAAAGCGGCATAAACACAGCCGTGAAAAGCAGCTAAACCCCATTATAAAAATAAATTACTTTTAAAAACCCATGAAACAAAGACAGGGAAAGACAGAGAAATTCTTACACAATTCGTTCAGGGGCTGTGATGCAACCTGGATTGACCATATCTAGACCCACAGCTGGATCAGACATAAGGGTGGACACTCTTGGGGCTGAGAGGTTTGGTGAGGTTGGGTGAGCAAACGCAGACCCTTTAAAGTAATACTGCGTGCTACCCATCGCATGGGTCCCAAATCTCCAGGTTCAAGGGCATCTTCCTACATCGAAAACATGCATGAGAAACCCAGAAGATGGTACACCGTGTGATGGGGAAAGGTTTCTAAAACGCACCTCATTTCTCATCTCCTTGTGCTCGGGTTCGCCATTCCAGCCACTTTACTAGCAATCTCCCTACTTGGAGCCTCAGCACCTTTAACCTCCTGTTCCGTACAGGTTGCAATTTGTCCTGAGGATGAACGGGAAGACGGGGAACCAATGAGAGACTAGCTCTTGGTGTTGGGACAGGCACAGGTCACTCTATTTTCCCATCAGGAAGAAGAATTAACCACAGGCTCAGCCTGCCCCCCGGAACCAGAACAGGGCCTGAAGCCATCCTGCGCTTTTGCGGCCAGCTCCCAAAAAAGCGACTTGTAAAATGGAGCCTCAGGGCACTGCAATTCACAAACCTGCAGAGTTATAAAAGATAACTCTCGTCCACAAATATATTGAGGGAAGGCAAAGAAGAGGATTTGAAATCAAGGCAGAATTGCAGGAAACAGATTTCAGGAGGTAGATTCGAATCGCCTTTAAAGCACATGAAAAGCGGCAAAACGTTGACAATGATGCCCTTGGCCAAAAAGGGCGTATGCGTTTTTTCCTGAATATATTCAGGAAAAAACGCATACGCCCTTTTTGGCCAACCAAGCAACCTGGAAAGGCAAATCAGCGCTACAAAGAAGTCTCGCTTCCCATCGGTCAAAAGGGCCATGCTGAAAAAAGTGTCAAAACCAGAAATGCAGGACAGGCCATGGAGGAATCGGAGCCTTGCTACACTGATGGGCGGGATGTAAATCGCCAACAGCCACTCTGGAGAAGTGTACGGTGTGTCCTGAAACATCTAAAAAACACAGCTTAGAGAGCATAGGGCACTTCCACGCATGGGGGGATAAAGTGGGAAAATTGAAAATCAGCAAGACACAAGCACCCCAAAGTTTAGGGCTGCTCTGTTGACAAGGACCTCCACTTCATTCCACCTTAAATATCCCAGGAAAGCGAAACATGGATAAAAAAGTTGTGGTCCTTATGTACAATGGAATATCACTCAGCCATGAAATCAATGTCATAAGGCTAGTAGCAGCATGATGAGTGGATTTAGGTAAGACGATTCTAAGTGAAATACGTCACACAGAAAAGGACACTTCTCATAAGGTGTCACTTACAGAGGGAATGTAAAAACCTTTACACTTGAACTGAATTACAAACCAGAACAGAGTCACAAATGCAGAAAACACACTATGGCTGCTTAACGGGAAAGGTGAGGTGGGGTGATACATAAAACAAGAGTTTCAAATTAGCTCAGATACCGTTCCATAAACCCAATATGTAATAGACAAGACCTACTCCTTGCTCAGAGAACTGGACTCAACACGCCCGATTCACCGCACAAGAATATATCTGACTAGTAATAATCTTAAAACCTATGTATTGATATCTCTCTGTTAGTGTGTCAAGTGGGTGTAAAGCGGCATAAACACAGCCGTGAAAAGCAGCTAAACCCCATTATAAAAATAAATTACTTTTAAAAACCCATGAAACAAAGACAGGGAAAGACAGAGAAATTCTTACACAATTCGTTCAGGGGCTGTGATGCAACCTGGATAGACCATATCTAGACCCACAGCTGGATGAGACATAAGGGTGGACACTCTTGGGGCTGAGAGGTTTGGTGAGGTTGGGTGAGCAAACGCAGACCCTTTAAAGTAATACTGCGTGCTACCCATCGCATGGGTCCCAAATCTCCAGGTTCAAGGGCATCTTCCTACATCGAAAACATGCATGAGAAACCCAGAAGATGGTACACCGTGTGATGGGGAAAGGTTTCTAAAACGCACCTCATTTCTCATCTCCTTGTGCTCGGGTTCGCCATTCCAGCCACTTTACTAGCAATCTCCCTACTTGGAGCATCAGCATCTTTAACCTCCTGTTCCGTACAGGTTGCAATTTTTCCTGAGGATGAACGGGAAGATGGGGAACCAATGAGAGACTAGCTCTTGGTGTTGGGACAGGCACAGGTCACTCTATTTTCCCATCAGGAAGAAGAATTAACCACAGGCTCAGCCTGCCCCCCGGAACCAGAACAGGGCCTGAAGCCATCCTGCGCTTTTGCGGCCAGCTCCCAAAAAAGCGACTTGTAAAATGGAGCCTCAGGGCACTGCAATTCACAAACCTGCAGAGTTATAAATGATAACTCTCGTCCACAAATATATTGAGGGAAGGCAAAGAAGAGGATTTGAAATCAAGGCAGAATTGCAGGAAACAGATTTCAGGAGGTAGATTCGAATCGCCTTTAAAGCACATGAAAAGCGGCAAAACGTTGACAATGATGCCCTTGGCCAAAAAGGGCGTATGCGTTTTTTCCTGAATATATTCAGGAAAAAACGCATACGCCCTTTTTGGCCAACCAAGCAACCTGGAAAGGCAAATCAGCGCTACAAAGAAGTCTCGCTTCCCATCGGTCAAAAGGGCCATGCTGAAAAAAGTGTCAAAACCAGAAATGCAGGACAGGCCATGGAGAAATGGGAGCCTTGCTACACTGATGGGCGGGATGTAAATCGCCAACAGCCACTCTGGAGAAGTGTACGGTGTGTCCTGAAACATCTAAAAAACACAGCTTAGAGAGCATAGGGCACTTCCACGCATGGGGGGATAAAGTGGGAAAATTGAAAATCAGCAAGACACAAGCACCCCAAAGTTTAGGGCTGCTCTGTTGACAAGGACCTCCACTTCATTCCACCTTAAATATCCCAGGAAAGCGAAACATGGATAAAAAAGTTGTGGTCCTTATGTACAATGGAATATCACTCAGCCATGAAATCAATGTCATAAGGCTAGTAGCAGCATGATGAGTGGATTTAGGTAAGACGATTCTAAGTGAAATAAGTCACACAGAAAAGGACACTTCTCATAAGGTGTCACTTATAGAGGGAATGTAAAAACCTTTACACTTGAACTGAATTACAAAACAGAACAGAGTCACACATGCAGAAATCACACTATGTCTGCTTAACGGGAAAGGTGAGGTGGGGTGATACATAAAACAAGAGTTTCAAATTAGCTCAGATACCGTTCCATAAACCCAATATGTAATAGACAAGACCTACTCCTTGCTCAGAGAACTGCACTCAACACGCCCGATTCACCGCACAAGAATATATCTGACTAGTAATAATCTTAAAACCTATGTATTGATATCTCTCTGTTAGTGTGTCAAGTGGGTGTAAAGCGGCATAAACACAGCCGTGAAAAGCAGCTAAACCCCATTATAAAAATAAATTACTTTTAAAAACCCATGAAACAAAGACAGGGAAAGACAGAGAAATTCTTACACAAGTCGTTCAGGGGCTGTGATGCAACCTGGATTGACCATATCTAGACCCACAGCTGGATGAGACATTAGGGTGGACACTCTTGGGGCTGAGAGGTTTGGTGAGGTTGGGTGAGCAAACGCAGACCCTTTAAAGTAATACTGCGTGCTACCCATCGCATGGGTCCCAAATCTCCAGGTTCAAGGGCATCTTCCTACATCGAAAACATGCATGAGAAACCCAGAAGATGGTACACCGTGTGATGGGGAAAGGTTTCTAAAACGCACCTCATTTCTCATCTCCTTGTGCTCGGGTTCGCCATTCCAGCCACTTTACTAGCAATCTCCCTACTTGGAGCCTCAGCACCTTTAACCTCCTGTTCCGTACAGGTTGCAATTTGTCCTGAGGATGAACGGGAAGACGGGGAACCAATGAGAGACTAGCTCTTGGTGTTGGGACAGGCACAGGTCACTCTATTTTCCCATCAGGAAGAAGAATTAACCACAGGCTCAGCCTGCCCCCCGGAACCAGAACAGGGCCTGAAGCCATCCTGCGCTTTTGCGGCCAGCTCCCAAAAAAGCGACTTGTAAAATGGAGCTTCAGGGCACTGCAATTCACAAACCTGCAGAGTTATAAATGATAACTCTCGTCCACAAATATGTTGAGGGAAGGCAAAGAAGAGGATTTGAAATCAAGGCAGAATTGCAGGAAACAGATTTCAGGAGGTAGATTCGAATCGCCTTTAAAGCACATGAAAAGCGGCAAAATGTTGACAATGATGCCCTTGGCCAAAAAGGGCGTATGCGTTTTTTCCTGAATATATTCAGGAAAAAACGCATACGCCCTTTTTGGCCAACCAAGCAACCTGGAAAGGCAAATCAGCGCTACAAAGAAGTCTCGCTTCCCATCGGTCAAAAGGGCCATGCTGAAAAAAGTGTCAAAACCAGAAATGCAGGACAGGCCATGGAGAAATGGGAGCCTTGCTACACTGATGGGCGGGATGTAAATCGCCAACAGCCACTCTGGAGAAGTGTACGGTGTGTCCTGAAACATCTAAAAAACACAGCTTAGAGAGCATAGGGCACTTCCACTCATGGGGGGATAAAGTGGGAAAATTGAAAATCAGCAAGACACAAGCACCCCAAAGTTTAGGGCTGCTCTGTTGACAAAGACCTCCACTTCATTCCACCTTAAATATCCCAGGAAAGCGAAAAATGGATAAAAAAGTTGTGGTCCTTATGTACAATGGAATATCACTCAGCCATTAAATCAATGTCATAAGGCTAGTAGCAGCATGATGAGTGGATTTAGGTAAGACGATTCTAAGTGAAATAAGTCACACAGAAAAGGACACTTCTCATAAGGTGTCACTTATAGAGGGAATGTAAAAACCGTTACACTTGAACTGAATTACAAAACAGAACAGAGTCACACATGCAGAAAACACACTATGGCTGCTTAACGGGAAAGGTGAGGTGGGGTGATACATAAAACAAGAGTTTCAAATTAGCTCAGATACCGTTCCATAAACCCAATATGTAATAGACAAGACCTACTCCTTGCTCAGAGAACTGGACTCAACACGCCCGATTCACCGCACAAGAATATATCTGACTAGTAATAATCTTAAAACCTATGTATTGATATCTCTCTGTTAGTGTGTCAAGTGGGTGTAAAGCGGCATAAACACAGCCGTGAAAAGCAGCTAAACCCCATTATAAAAATAAATTACTTTTAAAAACCCATGAAACAAAGACAGGGAAAGACAGAGAAATTCTTACACAAGTCGTTCAGGGGCTGTGATGCAACCTGGATTGACCATATCTAGACCCACAGCTGGATGAGACATAAGGGTGGACACTCTTGGGGCTGAGAGGTTTGGTGAGGTTGGGTGAGCAAACGCAGACCCTTTAAAGTAATACTGCGTGCTACCCATCGCATGGGTCCCAAATCTCCAGGTTCAAGGGCATCTTCCTACATCGAAAACATGCATGAGAAACCCAGAAGATGGTACACCGTGTGATGGGGAAAGGTTTCTAAAACGCACCTCATTTCTCATCTCCTTGTGCTCGGGTTCGCCATTCCAGCCACTTTACTAGCAATCTCCCTACTTGGAGCCTCAGCACCTTTAACCTCCTGTTCCGTACAGGTTGCAATTTGTCCTGAGGATGAACGGGAAGACGGGGAACCAATGAGAGACTAGCTCTTGGTGTTGGGACAGGCACAGGTCACTCTATTTTCCCATCAGGAAGAAGAATTAACCACAGGCTCAGCCTGCCCCACGGAACCAGAACAGGGCCTGAAGCCATCCTGCGCTTTTGCGGCCAGCTCCCAAAAAAGCGACTTGTAAAATGGAGCTTCAGGGCACTGCAATTCACAAACCTGCAGAGTTATAAATGATAACTCTCGTCCACAAATATGTTGAGGGAAGGCAAAGAAGAGGATTTGAAATCAAGGCAGAATTGCAGGAAACAGATTTCAGGAGGTAGATTCGAATCGCCTTTAAAGCACATGAAAAGCGGCAAAATGTTGACAATGATGCCCTTGGCCAAAAAGGGCGTATGCGTTTTTTCCTGAATATATTCAGGAAAAAACGCATACGCCCTTTTTGGCCAACCAAGCAACCTGGAAAGGCAAATCAGCGCTACAAAGAAGTCTCGCTTCCCATCGGTCAAAAGGGCCATGCTGAAAAAAGTGTCAAAACCAGAAATGCAGGACAGGCCATGGAGAAATGGGAGCCTTGCTACACTGATGGGCGGGATGTAAATCGCCAACAGCCACTCTGGAGAAGTGTACGGTGTGTCCTGAAACATCTAAAAAACACAGCTTAGAGAGCATAGGGCACTTCCACTCATGGGGGGATAAAGTGGGAAAATTGAAAATCAGCAAGACACAAGCACCCCAAAGTTTAGGGCTGCTCTGTTGACAAAGACCTCCACTTCATTCCACCTTAAATATCCCAGGAAAGCGAAAAATGGATAAAAAAGTTGTGGTCCTTATGTACAATGGAATATCACTCAGCCATTAAATCAATGTCATAAGGCTAGTAGCAGCATGATGAGTGGATTTAGGTAAGACGATTCTAAGTGAAATAAGTCACACAGAAAAGGACACTTCTCATAAGGTGTCACTTATAGAGGGAATGTAAAAACCGTTACACTTGAACTGAATTACAAAACAGAACAGAGTCACACATGCAGAAAACACACTATGGCTGCTTAACGGGAAAGGTGAGGTGGGGTGATACATAAAACAAGAGTTTCAAATTAGCTCAGATACCGTTCCATAAACCCAATATGTAATAGACAAGACCTACTCCTTGCTCAGAGAACTGGACTCAACACGCCCGATTCACCGCACAAGAATATATCTGACTAGTAATAATCTTAAAACCTATGTATTGATATCTCTCTGTTAGTGTGTCAAGTGGGTGTAAAGCGGCATAAACAGAGCCGTGAAAAGCAGCTAAACCCCATTATAAAAATAAATTACTTTTAAAAACCCATGAAACAAAGACAGGGAAAGACAGAGAAATTCTTACACAAGTCGTTCAGGGGCTGTGATGCAACCTGGATTGACCATATCTAGACCCACAGCTGGATGAGACATAAGGGTGGACACTCTTGGGGCTGAGAGGTTTGGTGAGGTTGGGTGAGCAAACGCAGACCCTTTAAAGTAATACTGCGTGCTACCCATCGCATGGGTCCCAAATCTCCAGGTTCAAGGGCATCTTCCTACATCGAAAACATGCATGAGAAACCCAGAAGATGGTACACCGTGTGATGGGGAAAGGTTTCTAAAACGCACCTCATTTCTCATCTCCTTGTGCTCGGGTTCGCCATTCCAGCCACTTTACTAGCAATCTCCCTACTTGGAGCCTCAGCACCTTTAACCTCCTGTTCCGTACAGGTTGCAATTTGTCCTGAGGATGAACGGGAAGACGGGGAACCAATGAGAGACTAGCTCTTGGTGTTGGGACAGGCACAGGTCACTCTATTTTCCCATCAGGAAGAAGAATTAACCACAGGCTCAGCCTGCCCCCCGGAACCAGAACAGGGCCTGAAGCCATCCTGCGCTTTTGCGGCCAGCTCCCAAAAAAGCGACTTGTAAAATGGAGCCTCAGGGCACTGCAATTCACAAACCTGCAGAGTTATAAATGATAACTCTCGTCCACAAATATATTGAGGGAAGGCAAAGAAGAGGATTTGAAATCAAGGCAGAATTGCAGGAAACAGATTTCAGGAGGTAGATTCGAATCGCCTTTAAAGCACATGAAAAGCGGCAAAACGTTGACAATGATGCCCTTGGCCAAAAAGGGCGTATGGGTTTTTTCCTGAATATATTCAGGAAAAAACGCATACGCCCTTTTTGGCCAACCAAGCAACCTGGAAAGGCAAATCAGCGCTACAAAGAAGTCTCGCTTCCCATCGGTCAAAAGGGCCATGCTGAAAAAAGTGTCAAAACCAGAAATGCAGGACAGGCCATGGAGAAATGGGAGCCTTGCTACACTGATGGGCGGGATGTAAATCGCCAACAGCCACTCTGGAGAAGTGTACGGTGTGTCCTGAAACATCTAAAAAACACAGCTTAGAGAGCATAGGGCACTTCCACTCATGGGGGGATAAAGTGGGAAAATTGAAAATCAGCAAGACACAAGCACCCCAAAGTTTAGGGCTGCTCTGTTGACAAAGACCTCCACTTCATTCCACCTTAAATATCCCAGGAGAGCGAAAAATGGATCAAAAAGTTGTGGTCCTTATGTACAATGGAATATCACTCAGCCATGAAATCAATGTCATAAGGCTAGTAGCAGCATGATGAGTGGATTTAGGTAAGACGATTCTAAGTGAAATAAGTCACACAGAAAAGGACACTTCTCATAAGGTGTCACTTATAGAGGGAAAGTAAAAACCGTTACACTTGAACTGAATTACAAAACAGAACAGAGTCACACATGCAGAAAACACACTATGGCTGCTTAACGGGAAAGGTGAGGTGGGGTGATACATAAAACAAGAGTTTCAAATTAGCTCAGATACCGTTCCATAAACCCAATATGTAATAGACAAGACCTACTCCTTGCTCAGAGAACTGGACTCAACACGCCCGATTCACCGCACAAGAATATATCTGACTAGTAATAATCTTAAAACCTATGTATTGATATCTCTCTGTTAGTGTGTCAAGTGGGTGTAAAGCGGCATAAACACAGCCGTGAAAAGCAGCTAAACCCCATTATAAAAATAAATTACTTTTAAAAACCCATGAAACAAAGACAGGGAAAGACAGAGAAATTCTTACACAATTCGTTCAGGGGCTGTGATGCAACCTGGATTGACCATATCTAGACCCACAGCTGGATCAGACATAAGGGTGGACACTCTTGGGGCTGAGAGGTTTGGTGAGGTTGGGTGAGCAAACGCAGACCCTTTAAAGTAATACTGCGTGCTACCCATCGCATGGGTCCCAAATCTCCAGGTTCAAGGGCATCTTCCTACATCGAAAACATGCATGAGAAACCCAGAAGATGGTACACCGTGTGATGGGGAAAGGTTTCTAAAACGCACCTCATTTCTCATCTCCTTGTGCTCGGGTTCGCCATTCCAGCCACTTTACTAGCAATCTCCCTACTTGGAGCCTCAGCACCTTTAACCTCCTGTTCCGTACAGGTTGCAATTTGTCCTGAGGATGAACGGGAAGACGGGGAACCAATGAGAGACTAGCTCTTGGTGTTGGGACAGGCACAGGTCACTCTATTTTCCCATCAGGAAGAAGAATTAACCACAGGCTCAGCCTGCCCCCCGGAACCAGAACAGGGCCTGAAGCCATCCTGCGCTTTTGCGGCCAGCTCCCAAAAAAGCGACTTGTAAAATGGAGCCTCAGGGCACTGCAATTCACAAACCTGCAGAGTTATAAAAGATAACTCTCGTCCACAAATATATTGAGGGAAGGCAAAGAAGAGGATTTGAAATCAAGGCAGAATTGCAGGAAACAGATTTCAGGAGGTAGATTCGAATCGCCTTTAAAGCACATGAAAAGCGGCAAAACGTTGACAATGATGCCCTTGGCCAAAAAGGGCGTATGCGTTTTTTCCTGAATATATTCAGGAAAAAACGCATACGCCCTTTTTGGCCAACCAAGCAACCTGGAAAGGCAAATCAGCGCTACAAAGAAGTCTCGCTTCCCATCGGTCAAAAGGGCCATGCTGAAAAAAGTGTCAAAACCAGAAATGCAGGACAGGCCATGGAGGAATCGGAGCCTTGCTACACTGATGGGCGGGATGTAAATCGCCAACAGCCACTCTGGAGAAGTGTACGGTGTGTCCTGAAACATCTAAAAAACACAGCTTAGAGAGCATAGGGCACTTCCACGCATGGGGGGATAAAGTGGGAAAATTGAAAATCAGCAAGACACAAGCACCCCAAAGTTTAGGGCTGCTCTGTTGACAAGGACCTCCACTTCATTCCACCTTAAATATCCCAGGAAAGCGAAAAATGGATAAAAAAGTTGTGGTCCTTATGTACAATGGAATATCACTCAGCCATGAAATCAATGTCATAAGGCTAGTAGCAGCATGATGAGTGGATTTAGGTAAGACGATTCTAAGTGAAATAAGTCACACAGAAAAGGACACTTCTCATAAGGTGTCACTTATAGAGGGAATGTAAAAACCGTTACACTTGAACTGAATTACAAAACAGAACAGAGTCACACATGCAGAAAACACACTATGGCTGCTTAACGGGAAAGGTGAGGTGGGGTGATACATAAAACAAGAGTTTCAAATTAGCTCAGATACCGTTCCATAAACCCAATATGTAATAGACAAGACCTACTCCTTGCTCAGAGAACTGGACTCAACACGCCCGATTCACCGCACAAGAATATATCTGACTAGTAAGAATCTTAAAACCTATGTATTGATATCTCTCTGTTAGTGTGTCAAGTGGGTGTAAAGCGGCATAAACAGAGCCGTGAAAAGCAGCTAAACCCCATTATAAAAATAAATTACTTTTAAAAACCCATGAAACAAAGACAGCGAAAGACAGAGAAATTCTTACACAATTCGTTCAGGGGCTGTGATGCAACCTGGATTGACCATATCTAGACCCACAGCTGGATCAGACATAAGGGTGGACACTCTTGGGGCTGAGAGGTTTGGTGAGGTTGGGTGAGCAAACGCAGACCCTTTAAAGTAATACTGCGTGCTACCCATCGCATGGGTCCCAAATCTCCAGGTTCAAGGGCATCTTCCTACATCGAAAACATGCATGAGAAACCCAGAAGATGGTACACCGTGTGATGGGGAAAGGTTTCTAAAACGCACCTCATTTCTCATCTCCTTGTGCTCGGGTTCGCCATTCCAGCCACTTTACTAGCAATCTCCCTACTTGGAGCCTCAGCACCTTTAACCTCCTGTTCCGTACAGGTTGCAATTTGTCCTGAGGATGAACGGGAAGACGGGGAACCAATGAGAGACTAGCTCTTGGTGTTGGGTCAGGCACAGGTCACTCTATTTTCCCATCAGGAAGAAGAATTAACCACAGGCTCAGCCTGCCCCCCGGAACCAGAACAGGGCCTGAAGCCATCCTGCGCTTTTGCGGCCAGCTCCCAAAAAAGCGACTTGTAAAATGGAGCTTCAGGGCACTGCAATTCACAAACCTGCAGAGTTATAAATGATAACTCTCGTCCACAAATATATTGAGGGAAGGCAAAGAAGAGGATTTGAAATCAAGGCAGAATTGCAGGAAACAGATTTCAGGAGGTAGATTCGAATCGCCTTTAAAGCACATGAAAAGCGGCAAAACGTTGACAATGATGCCCTTGGCCAAAAAGGGCGTATGCGTTTTTTCCTGAATATATTCAGGAAAAAACGCATACGCCCTTGTTGGCCAACCAAGCAACCTGGAAAGGCAAATCAGCGCTACAAAGAAGTCTCGCTTCCCATCGGTCAAAAGGGCCATGCTGAAAAAAGTGTCAAAACCAGAAATGCAGGACAGGCCATGGAGGAATCGGAGCCTTGCTACACTGATGGGCGGGATGTAAATCGCCAACAGCCACTCTGGAGAAGTGTACGGTGTGTCCTGAAACATCTAAAAAACACAGCTTAGAGAGCATAGGGCACTTCCACGCATGGGGGGATAAAGTGGGAAAATTGAAAATCAGCAAGACACAAGCACCCCAAAGTTTAGGGCTGCTCTGTTGACAAGGACCTCCACTTCATTCCACCTTAAATATCCCAGGAAAGCGAAAAATGGATAAAAAAGTTGTGGTCCTTATGTACAATGGAATATCACTCAGCCATGAAATCAATGTCATAAGGCTAGTAGCAGCATGATGAGTGGATTTAGGTAAGACGATTCTAAGTGAAATAAGTCACACAGAAAAGGACACTTCTCATAAGGTGTCACTTATAGAGGGAATGTAAAAACCGTTACACTTGAACTGAATTACAAAACAGAACAGAGTCACACATGCAGAAAACACACTATGGCTGCTTAACGGGAAAGGTGAGGTGGGGTGATACATAAAACAAGAGTTTCAAATTAGCTCAGATACCGTTCCATAAACCCAATATGTAATAGACAAGACCTACTCCTTGCTCAGAGAACTGGACTCAACACGCCCGATTCACCGCACAAGAATATATCTGACTAGTAAGAATCTTAAAACCTATGTATTGATATCTCTCTGTTAGTGTGTCAAGTGGGTGTAAAGCGGCATAAACAGAGCCGTGAAAAGCAGCTAAACCCCATTATAAAAATAAATTACTTTTAAAAACCCATGAAACAAAGACAGCGAAAGACAGAGAAATTCTTACACAATTCGTTCAGGGGCTGTGATGCAACCTGGATTGACCATATCTAGACCCACAGCTGGATGAGACATAAGGGTGGACACTCTTGGGGCTGAGAGGTTTGGTGAGGTTGGGTGAGCAAACGCAGACCCTTTAAAGTAATACTGCGTGCTACCCATCGCATGGGTCCCAAATCTCCAGGTTCAAGGGCATCTTCCTACATCGAAAACATGCATGAGAAACCCAGAAGATGGTACACCGTGTGATGGGGAAAGGTTTCTAAAACGCACCTCATTTCTCATCTCCTTGTGCTCGGGTTCGCCATTCCAGCCACTTTACTAGCAATCTCCCTACTTGGAGCCTCAGCACCTTTAATCTCCTGTTCCGTACAGGTTGCAATTTGTCCTGAGGATGAACGGGAAGACGGGGAACCAATGAGAGACTAGCTCTTGGTGTTGGGACAGGCACAGGTCACTCTATTTTCCCATTAGGAAGAAGAATTAACCACAGGCTCAGCCTGCCCCCCGGAACCAGAACAGGGCCTGAAGCCATCCTGCGCTTTTGCGGCCAGCTCCCAAAAAAGCGACTTGTAAAATGGAGCTTCAGGGCACTGCAATTCACAAACCTGCAGAGTTATAAATGATAACTCTCGTCCACAAATATATTGAGGGAAGGCAAAGAAGAGGATTTGAAATCAAGGCAGAATTGCAGGAAACAGATTTCAGGAGGTAGATTCGAATCGCCTTTAAAGCACATGAAAAGCGGCAAAACGTTGACAATGATGCCCTTGGCCAAAAAGGGCGTATGCGTTTTTTCCTGAATATATTCAGGAAAAAACGCATACGCCCTTTTTGGCCAACCAAGCAACCTGGAAAGGCAAATCAGCGCTACAAAGAAGTCTCGCTTCCCATCGGTCAAAAGGGCCATGCTGAAAAAAGTGTCAAAACCAGAAATGCAGGACAGGCCATGGAGGAATCGGAGCCTTGCTACACTGATGGGCGGGATGTAAATCGCCAACAGCCACTCTGGATAAGTGTACGGTGTGTCCTGAAACATCTAAAAAACACAGCTTAGAGAGCATAGGGCACTTCCACGCATGGGGGGATAAAGTGGGAAAATTGAAAATCAGCAAGACACAAGCACCCCAAAGTTTAGGGCTGCTCTGTTGACAAGGACCTCCACTTCATTCCACCTTAAATATCCCAGGAAAGCGAAAAATGGATCAAAAAGTTGTGGTCCTTATGTACAATGGAATATCACTCAGCCATGAAATCAATGTCATAAGGCTAGTAGCAGCATGATGAGTGGATTTAGGTAAGACGATTCTAAGTGAAATAAGTCACACAGAAAAGGACACTTCTCATAAGGTGTCACTTATAGAGGGAATGTAAAAACCGTTACACTTGAACTGAATTACAAAACAGAACAGAGTCACACATGCAGAAAACACACTATGGCTGCTTAACGGGAAAGGTGAGGTGGGGTGATACATAAAACAAGAGTTTCAAATTAGCTCAGATACCGTTCCATAAACCCAATATGTAATAGACAAGACCTACTCCTTGCTCAGAGAACTGGACTCAACACGCCCGATTCACCGCACAAGAATATATCTGACTAGTAATAATCTTAAAACCTATGTATTGATATCTCTCTGTTAGTGTGTCAAGTGGGTGTAAAGCGGCATAAACACAGCCGTGAAAAGCAGCTAAACCCCATTATAAAAATAAATTACTTTTAAAAACCCATGAAACAAAGACAGGGAAAGACAGAGAAATTCTTACACAATTATTCAGGGGCTGTGATGCAACCTGGATTGACCATATCTAGACCCACAGCTGGATGAGACATAAGGGTGGACACTCTTGGGGCTGAGAGGTTTGGTGAGGTTGGGTGAGCAAACGCAGACCCTTTAAAGTAATACTGCGTGCTACCCATCGCATGGGTCCCAAATCTCCAGGTTCAAGGGCATCTTCCTACATCGAAACATGCATGAGAAACCCAGAAGATGGTACACCGTGTGATGGGGAAAGGTTTCTAAAACGCACCTCATTTCTCATCTCCTTGTGCTCGGGTTCGCCATTCCAGCCACTTTACTAGCAATCTCCCTACTTGGAGCCTCAGCACCTTTAATCTCCTGTTCCGTACAGGTTGCAATTTGTCCTGAGGATGAACGGGAAGACGGGGAACCAATGAGAGACTAGCTCTTGGTGTTGGGACAGGCACAGGTCACTCTATTTTCCCATCAGGAAGAAGAATTAACCACAGGCTCAGCCTGCCCCCCGGAACCAGAACAGGGCCTGAAGCCATCCTGCGCTTTTGCGGCCAGCTCCCAAAAAAGCGACTTGTAAAATGGAGCTTCAGGGCACTGCAATTCACAAACCTGCAGAGTTATAAATGATAACTCTCGTCCACAAATATATTGAGGGAAGGCAAAGAAGAGGATTTGAAATCAAGGTAGAATTGCAGGAAACAGATTTCAGGAGGTAGATTCAAATCGCCTTTAAAGCACATGAAAAGCGGCAAAACGTTGACAATGATGCCCTTGGCCAAAAAGGGCGTATGCGTTTTTTCCTGAATATATTCAGGAAAAAACGCATACGCCCTTTTTGGCCAACCAAGCAACCTGGAAAGGCAAATCAGCGCTACAAAGAAGTCTCGCTTCCAATCGGTCAAAAGGGCCATGCTGAAAAAAGTGTCAAAACCAGAAATGCAGGACAGGCCATGGAGGAATCGGAGCCTTGCTACACTGATGGGCGGGATGTAAATCGCCAACAGCCACTCTGGAGAAGTGTACGGTGTGTCCTGAAACATCTAAAAAACACAGCTTAGAGAGCATAGGGCACTTCCACGCATGGGGGGATAAAGTGGGAAAATTGAAAATCAGCAAGACACAAGCACCCCAAAGTTTAGGGCTGCTCTGTTGACAAGGACCTCCACTTCATTCCACCTTAAATATCCCAGGACAGCGAAAAATGGATCAAAAAGTTGTGGTCCTTATGTACAATGGAATATCACTCAGCAATGAAATCAATGTCATAAGGCTAGTAGCAGCATGATGAGTGGATTTAGGTAAGACGATTCTAAGTGAAATAAGTCACACAGAAAAGGACACTTCTCATAAGGTGTCACTTATAGAGGGAATGTAAAAACCGTTACACTTGAACTGAATTACAAAACAGAACAGAGTCACACATGCAGAAAACACACTATGGCTGCTTAACGGGAAAGGTGAGGTGGGGTGATACATAAAACAAGAGTTTCAAATTAGCTCAGATACCGTTCCATAAACCCAATATGTAATAGACAAGACCTACTCCTTGCTCAGAGAACTGGACTCAACACGCCCGATTCACCGCACAAGAATATATCTGACTAGTAATAATCTTAAAACCTATGTATTGATATCTCTCTGTTAGTGTGTCAAGTGGGTGTAAAGCAGCATAAACACAGCCGTGAAAAGCAGCTAAACCCCATTATAAAAATAAATTACTTTTAAAAACCCATGAAACAAAGACAGGGAAAGACAGAGAAATTCTTACACAATTCGTTCAGGGGCTGTGATGCAACCTGGATTGACCATATCTAGACCCACAGCTGGATGAGACATAAGGGTGGACACTCTTGGGGCTGAGAGGTTTGGTGAGGTTGGGTGAGCAAACGCAGACCCTTTAAAGTAATACTGCGTGCTACCCATCGCATGGGTCCCAAATCTCCAGGTTCAAGGGCATCTTCCTACATCGAAAACATGCATGAGAAACCCAGAAGATGGTACACCGTGTGATGGGGAAAGGTTTCTAAAACGCACCTCATTTCTCATCTCCTTGTGCTCGGGTTCGCCATTCCAGCCACTTTACTAGCAATCTCCCTACTTGGAGCATCAGCACCTTTAACCTCCTGTTCCGTACAGGTTGCAATTTGTCCTGAGGATGAACGGGAAGACGGGGAACCAATGAGAGACTAGCTCTTGGTGTTGGGACAGGCACAGGTCACTCTATTTTCCCATCAGGAAGAAGAATTAACCACAGGCTCAGCCTGCCCCCCGGAACCAGAACAGGGCCTGAAGCCATCCTGCGCTTTTGCGGCCAGCTCCCAAAAAAGCGACTTGTAAAATGGAGCTTCAGGGCACTGCAATTCACAAACCTGCAGAGTTATAAATGATAACTCTCGTCCACAAATATATTGAGGGAAGGCAAAGAAGAGGATTTGAAATCAAGGCAGAATTGCAGGAAACAGATTTCAGGAGGTAGATTCGAATCGCCTTTAAAGCACATGAAAAGCGGCAAAACGTTGACAATGATGCCCTTGGCCAAAAAGGGCGTATGCGTTTTTTCCTGAATATATTCAGGAAAAAACGCATACGCCCTTTTTGGCCAACCAAGCAACCTGGAAAGGCAAATCAGCGCTACAAAGAAGTCTCGCTTCCCATCGGTCAAAAGGGCCATGCTGAAAAAAGTGTCAAAACCAGAAATGCAGGACAGGCCATGGAGGAATCGGAGCCTTGCTACACTGATGGGCGGGATGTAAATCGCCAACAGCCACTCTGGAGAAGTGTACGGTGTGTCCTGAAACATCTAAAAAACACAGCTTAGAGAGCATAGGGCACTTCCACGCATGGGGGGATAAAGTGGGAAAATTGAAAATCAGCAAGACACAAGCACCCCAAAGTTTAGGGCTGCTCTGTTGACAAGGACCTCCACTTCATTCCACCTTAAATATCCCAGGAAAGCGAAAAATGGATCAAAAAGTTGTGGTCCTTATGTACAATGGAATATCACTCAGCCATGAAATCAATGTCATAAGGCTAGTAGCAGCATGATGAGTGGATTTAGGTAAGACGATTCTAAGTGAAATAAGTCACACAGAAAAGGACACTTCTCATAAGGTGTCACTTATAGAGGGAATGTAAAATCCGTTACACTTGAACTGAATTACAAAACAGAACAGAGTCACACATGCAGAAAACACACTATGGCTGCTTAACGGGAAAGGTGAGGTGGGGTGATACATAAAACAAGAGTTTCAAATTAGCTCAGATACCGTTCCATAAACCCAATATGTAATAGACAAGACCTACTCCTTGCTCAGAGAACTGGACTCAACACGCCCGATTCACCGCACAAGAATATATCTGACTAGTAAAAATCTTAAAACCTATGTATTGATATCTCTCTGTTAGTGTGTCAAGTGGGTGTAAAGCGGCATAAACAGAGCCGTGAAAAGCAGCTAAACCCCATTATAAAAATAAATTACTTTTAAAAACCCATGAAACAAAGACAGCGAAAGACAGAGAAATTCTTACACAATTCGTTCAGGGGCTGTGATGCAACCTGGATTGACCATATCTAGACCCACAGCTGGATGAGACATAAGGGTGGACACTCTTGGGGCTGAGAGGTTTGGTGAGGTTGGGTGAGCAAACGCAGACCCTTTAAAGTAATACTGCGTGCTACCCATCGCATGGGTCCCAAATCTCCAGGTTCAAGGGCATCTTCCTACATCGAAAACATGCATGAGAAACCCAGAAGATGGTACACCGTGTGATGGGGAAAGGTTTCTAAAACGCACCTCATTTCTCATCTCCTTGTGCTCGGGTTCGCCATTCCAGCCACTTTACTAGCAATCTCCCTACTTGGAGCCTCAGCACCTTTAATCTCCTGTTCCGTACAGGTTGCAATTTGTCCTGAGGATGAACGGGAAGACGGGGAACCAATGAGAGACTAGCTCTTGGTGTTGGGACAGGCACAGGTCACTCTATTTTCCCATCAGGAAGAAGAATTAACCACAGGCTCAGCCTGCCCCCCGGAACCAGAACAGGGCCTGAAGCCATCCTGCGCTTTTGCGGCCAGCTCCCAAAAAAGCGACTTGTAAAATGGAGCTTCAGGGCAGTGCAATTCACAAACCTGCAGAGTTATAAATGATAACTCTCGTCCACAAATATATTGAGGGAAGGCAAAGAAGAGGATTTGAAATCAAGGCAGAATTGCAGGAAACAGATTTCAGGAGGTAGATTCGAATCGCCTTTAAAGCACATGAAAAGCGGCAAAACGTTGACAATGATGCCCTTGGCCAAAAAGGGCGTATGCGTTTTTTCCTGAATATATTCAGGAAAAAACGCATACGCCCTTTTTGGCCAACCAAGCAACCTGGAAAGGCAAATCAGCGCTACAAAGAAGTCTCGCTTCCCATCGGTCAAAAGGGCCATGCTGAAAAAAGTGTCAAAACCAGAAATGCAGGACAGGCCATGGAGGAATCGGAGCCTTGCTACACTGATGGGCGGGATGTAAATCGCCAACAGCCACTCTGGAGAAGTGTACGGTGTGTCCTGAAACATCTAAAAAACACAGCTTAGAGAGCATAGGGCACTTCCACGCATGGGGGGATAAAGTGGGAAAATTGAAAATCAGCAAGACACAAGCACCCCAAAGTTTAGGGCTGCTCTGTTGACAAGGACCTCCACTTCATTCCACCTTAAATATCCCAGGAAAGCGAAAAATGGATCAAAAAGTTGTGGTCCTTATGTACAATGGAATATCACTCAGCCATGAAATCAATGTCATAAGGCTAGTAGCAGCATGATGAGTGGATTTAGGTAAGACGATTCTAAGTGAAATAAGTCACACAGAAAAGGACACTTCTCATAAGGTGTCACTTATAGAGGGAATGTAAAAACCGTTACACTTGAACTGAATTACAAAACAGAACAGAGTCACACATGCAGAAAACACACTATGGCTGCTTAACGGGAAAGGTGAGGTGGGGTGATACATAAAACAAGAGTTTCAAATTAGCTCAGATACCGTTCCATAAACCCAATATGTAATAGACAAGACCTACTCCTTGCTCAGAGAACTGGACTCAACACGCCCGATTCACCGCACAAGAATATATCTGACTAGTAATAATCTTAAAACCTATGTATTGATATCTCTCTGTTAGTGTGTCAAGTGGGTGTAAAGCGGCATAAACACAGCCGTGAAAAGCAGCTAAACCCCATTATAAAAATAAATTACTTTTAAAAACCCATGAAACAAAGACAGGGAAAGACAGAGAAATTCTTACACAATTATTCAGGGGCTGTGATGCAACCTGGATTGACCATATCTAGACCCACAGCTGGATGAGACATAAGGGTGGACACTCTTGGGGCTGAGAGGTTTGGTGAGGTTGGGTGAGCAAACGCAGACCCTTTAAAGTAATACTGCGTGCTACCCATCGCATGGGTCCCAAATCTCCAGGTTCAAGGGCATCTTCCTACATCGAAAACATGCATGAGAAACCCAGAAGATGGTACACCGTGTGATGGGGAAAGGTTTCTAAAACGCACCTCATTTCTCATCTCCTTGTGCTCGGGTTCGCCATTCCAGCCACTTTACTAGCAATCTCCCTACTTGGAGCCTCAGCACCTTTAACCTCCTGTTCCGTACAGGTTGCAATTTGTCCTGAGGATGAACGGGAAGACGGGGAACCAATGAGAGACTAGCTCTTGGTGTTGGGACAGGCACAGGTCACTCTATTTTCCCATCAGGAAGAAGAATTAACCACAGGCTCAGCCTGCCCCCCGGAACCAGAACAGGGCCTGAAGCCATCCTGCGCTTTTGCGGCCAGCTCCCAAAAAAGCGACTTGTAAAATGGAGCTTCAGGGCACTGCAATTCACAAACCTGCAGAGTTATAAATGATAACTCTCGTCCACAAATATATTGAGGGAAGGCAAAGAAGAGGATTTGAAATCAAGGCAGAATTGCAGGAAACAGATTTCAGGAGGTAGATTCGAATCGCCTTTAAAGCACATGAAAAGCGGCAAAACGTTGACAATGATGCCCTTGGCCAAAAAGGGCGTATGCGTTTTTTCCTGAATATATTCAGGAAAAAACGCATACGCCCTTTTTGGCCAACCAAGCAACCTGGAAAGGCAAATCAGCGCTACAAAGAAGTCTCGCTTCCCATCGGTCAAAAGGGCCATGCTGAAAAAAGTGTCAAAACCAGAAATGCAGGACAGGCCATGGAGGAATCGGAGCCTTGCTACACTGATGGGCGGGATGTAAATCGCCAACAGCCACTCTGGAGAAGTGTACGGTGTGTCCTGAAACATCTAAAAAACACAGCTTAGAGAGCATAGGGCACTTCCACGCATGGGGGGATAAAGTGGGAAAATTGAAAATCAGCAAGACACAAGCACCCCAAAGTTTAGGGCTGCTCTGTTGACAAGGACCTCCACTTCATTCCACCTTAAATATCCCAGGAAAGCGAAAAATGGATCAAAAAGTTGTGGTCCTTATGTACAATGGAATATCACTCAGCCATGAAATCAATGTCATAAGGCTAGTAGCAGCATGATGAGTGGATTTAGGTAAGACGATTCTAAGTGAAATAAGTCACACAGAAAAGGACACTTCTCATAAGGTGTCACTTATAGAGGGAATGTAAAAACCGTTACACTTGAACTGAATTACAAAACAGAACAGAGTCACACATGCAGAAAACACACTATGGCTGCTTAACGGGAAAGGTGAGGTGGGGTGATACATAAAACAAGAGTTTCAAATTAGCTCAGATACCGTTCCATAAACCCAATATGTAATAGACAAGACCTACTCCTTGCTCAGAGAACTGGACTCAACACGCCCGATTCACCGCACAAGAATATATCTGACTAGTAAGAATCTTAAAACCTATGTATTGATATCTCTCTGTTAGTGTGTCAAGTGGGTGTAAAGCGGCATAAACAGAGCCGTGAAAAGCAGCTAAACCCCATTATAAAAATAAATTACTTTTAAAAACCCATGAAACAAAGACAGCGAAAGACCGAGAAATTCTTACACAATTCGTTCAGGGGCTGTGATGCAACCTGGATTGACCATATCTAGACCCACAGCTGGATGAGACATAAGGGTGGACACTCTTGGGGCTGAGAGGTTTGGTGAGGTTGGGTGAGCAAACGCAGACCCTTTAAAGTAATACTGCGTGCTACCCATCGCATGGGTCCCAAATCTCCAGGTTCAAGGGCATCTTCCTACATCGAAAACATGCATGAGAAACCCAGAAGATGGTACACCGTGTGATGGGGAAAGGTTTCTAAAACGCACCTCATTTCTCATCTCCTTGTGCTCGGGTTCGCCATTCCAGCCACTTTACTAGCAATCTCCCTACTTGGAGCCTCAGCACCTTTAATCTCCTGTTCCGTACAGGTTGCAATTTGTCCTGAGGATGAACGGGAAGACGGGGAACCAATGAGAGACTAGCTCTTGGTGTTGGGACAGGCACAGGTCACTCTATTTTCCCATCAGGAAGAAGAATTAACCACAGGCTCAGCCTGCCCCCCGGAACCAGAACAGGGCCTGAAGCCATCCTGCGCTTTTGCGGCCAGCTCCCAAAAAAGCGACTTGTAAAATGGAGCTTCAGGGCACTGCAATTCACAAACCTGCAGAGTTATAAATGATAACTCTCGTCCACAAATATATTGAGGGAAGGCAAATAAGAGGATTTGAAATCAAGGTAGAATTGCAGGAAACAGATTTCAGGAGGTAGATTCGAATCGCCTTTAAAGCACATGAAAAGCGGCAAAACGTTGACAATGATGCCCTTGGCCAAAAAGGGCGTATGCGTTTTTTCCTGAATATATTCAGGAAAAAACGCATACGCCCTTTTTGGCCAACCAAGCAACCTGGAAAGGCAAATCAGCGCTACAAAGAAGTCTCGCTTCCAATCGGTCAAAAGGGCCATGCTGAAAAAAGTGTCAAAACCAGAAATGCAGGACAGGCCATGGAGGAATCGGAGCCTTGCTACACTGATGGGCGGGATGTAAATCGCCAACAGCCACTCTGGAGAAGTGTACGGTGTGTCCTGAAACATCTAAAAAACACAGCTTAGAGAGCATAGGGCACTTCCACGCATGGGGGGATAAAGTGGGAAAATTGAAAATCAGCAAGACACAAGCACCCCAAAGTTTAGGGCTGCTCTGTTGACAAGGACCTCCACTTCATTCCACCTTAAATATCCCAGGACAGCGAAAAATGGATCAAAAAGTTGTGGTCCTTATGTACAATGGAATATCACTCAGCAATGAAATCAATGTCATAAGGCTAGTAGCAGCATGATGAGTGGATTTAGGTAAGACGATTCTAAGTGAAATAAGTCACACAGAAAAGGACACTTCTCATAAGGTGTCACTTATAGAGGGAATGTAAAAACCGTTACACTTGAACTGAATTACAAAACAGAACAGAGTCACACATGCAGAAAACACACTATGGCTGCTTAACGGGAAAGGTGAGGTGGGGTGATACATAAAACAAGAGTTTCAAATTAGCTCAGATACCGTTCCATAAACCCAATATGTAATAGACAAGACCTACTCCTTGCTCAGAGAACTGGACTCAACACGCCCGATTCACCGCACAAGAATATATCTGACTAGTAATAATCTTAAAACCTATGTATTGATATCTCTCTGTTAGTGTGTCAAGTGGGTGTAAAGCGGCATAAACACAGCCGTGAAAAGCAGCTAAACCCCATTATAAAAATAAATTACTTTTAAAAACCCATGAAACAAAGACAGGGAAAGACAGAGAAATTCTTACACAATTCGTTCAGGGGCTGTGATGCAACCTGGATTGACCATATCTAGACCCACAGCTGGATGAGACATAAGGGTGGACACTCTTGGGGCTGAGAGGTTTGGTGAGGTTGGGTGAGCAAACGCAGACCCTTTAAAGTAATACTGCGTGCTACCCATCGCATGGGTCCCAAATCTCCAGGTTCAAGGGCATCTTCCTACATCGAAAACATGCATGAGAAACCCAGAAGATGGTACACCGTGTGATGGGGAAAGGTTTCTAAAACGCACCTCATTTCTCATCTCCTTGTGCTCGGGTTCGCCATTCCAGCCACTTTACTAGCAATCTCCCTACTTGGAGCATCAGCACCTTTAACCTCCTGTTCCGTACAGGTTGCAATTTGTCCTGAGGATGAACGGGAAGACGGGGAACCAATGAGAGACTAGCTCTTGGTGTTGGGACAGGCACAGGTCACTCTATTTTCCCATCAGGAAGAAGAATTAACCACAGGCTCAGCCTGCCCCCCGGAACCAGAACAGGGCCTGAAGCCATCCTGCGCTTTTGCGGCCAGCTCCCAAAAAAGCGACTTGTAAAATGGAGCTTCAGGGCACTGCAATTCACAAACCTGCAGAGTTATAAATGATAACTCTCGTCCACAAATATATTGAGGGAAGGCAAAGAAGAGGATTTGAAATCAAGGCAGAATTGCAGGAAACAGATTTCAGGAGGTAGATTCGAATCGCCTTTAAAGCACATGAAAAGCGGCAAAACGTTGACAATGATGCCCTTGGCCAAAAAGGGCGTATGCGTTTTTTCCTGAATATATTCAGGAAAAAACGCATACGCCCTTTTTGGCCAACCAAGCAACCTGGAAAGGCAAATCAGCGCTACAAAGAAGTCTCGCTTCCCATCGGTCAAAAGGGCCATGCTGAAAAAAGTGTCAAAACCAGAAATGCAGGACAGGCCATGGAGGAATCGGAGCCTTGCTACACTGATGGGCGGGATGTAAATCGCCAACAGCCACTCTGGAGAAGTGTACGGTGTGTCCTGAAACATCTAAAAAACACAGCTTAGAGAGCATAGGGCACTTCCACGCATGGGGGGATAAAGTGGGAAAATTGAAAATCAGCAAGACACAAGCACCCCAAAGTTTAGGGCTGCTCTGTTGACAAGGACCTCCACTTCATTCCACCTTAAATATCCCAGGAAAGCGAAAAATGGATCAAAAAGTTGTGGTCCTTATGTACAATGGAATATCACTCAGCCATGAAATCAATGTCATAAGGCTAGTAGCAGCATGATGAGTGGATTTAGGTAAGACGATTCTAAGTGAAATAAGTCACACAGAAAAGGACACTTCTCATAAGGTGTCACTTATAGAGGGAATGTAAAATCCGTTACACTTGAACTGAATTACAAAACAGAACAGAGTCACACATGCAGAAAACACACTATGGCTGCTTAACGGGAAAGGTGAGGTGGGGTGATACATAAAACAAGAGTTTCAAATTAGCTCAGATACCGTTCCATAAACCCAATATGTAATAGACAAGACCTACTCCTTGCTCAGAGAACTGGACTCAACACGCCCGATTCACCGCACAAGAATATATCTGACTAGTAAAAATCTTAAAACCTATGTATTGATATCTCTCTGTTAGTGTGTCAAGTGGGTGTAAAGCGGCATAAACAGAGCCGTGAAAAGCAGCTAAACCCCATTATAAAAATAAATTACTTTTAAAAACCCATGAAACAAAGACAGCGAAAGACAGAGAAATTCTTACACAATTCGTTCAGGGGCTGTGATGCAACCTGGATTGACCATATCTAGACCCACAGCTGGATGAGACATAAGGGTGGACACTCTTGGGGCTGAGAGGTTTGGTGAGGTTGGGTGAGCAAACGCAGACCCTTTAAAGTAATACTGCGTGCTACCCATCGCATGGGTCCCAAATCTCCAGGTTCAAGGGCATCTTCCTACATCGAAAACATGCATGAGAAACCCAGAAGATGGTACACCGTGTGATGGGGAAAGGTTTCTAAAACGCACCTCATTTCTCATCTCCTTGTGCTCGGGTTCGCCATTCCAGCCACTTTACTAGCAATCTCCCTACTTGGAGCCTCAGCACCTTTAATCTCCTGTTCCGTACAGGTTGCAATTTGTCCTGAGGATGAACGGGAAGACGGGGAACCAATGAGAGACTAGCTCTTGGTGTTGGGACAGGCACAGGTCACTCTATTTTCCCATCAGGAAGAAGAATTAACCACAGGCTCAGCCTGCCCCCCGGAACCAGAACAGGGCCTGAAGCCATCCTGCGCTTTTGCGGCCAGCTCCCAAAAAAGCGACTTGTAAAATGGAGCTTCAGGGCAGTGCAATTCACAAACCTGCAGAGTTATAAATGATAACTCTCGTCCACAAATATATTGAGGGAAGGCAAAGAAGAGGATTTGAAATCAAGGCAGAATTGCAGGAAACAGATTTCAGGAGGTAGATTCGAATCGCCTTTAAAGCACATGAAAAGCGGCAAAACGTTGACAATGATGCCCTTGGCCAAAAAGGGCGTATGCGTTTTTTCCTGAATATATTCAGGAAAAAACGCATACGCCCTTTTTGGCCAACCAAGCAACCTGGAAAGGCAAATCAGCGCTACAAAGAAGTCTCGCTTCCCATCGGTCAAAAGGGCCATGCTGAAAAAAGTGTCAAAACCAGAAATGCAGGACAGGCCATGGAGGAATCGGAGCCTTGCTACACTGATGGGCGGGATGTAAATCGCCAACAGCCACTCTGGAGAAGTGTACGGTGTGTCCTGAAACATCTAAAAAACACAGCTTAGAGAGCATAGGGCACTTCCACGCATGGGGGGATAAAGTGGGAAAATTGAAAATCAGCAAGACACAAGCACCCCAAAGTTTAGGGCTGCTCTGTTGACAAGGACCTCCACTTCATTCCACCTTAAATATCCCAGGAAAGCGAAAAATGGATCAAAAAGTTGTGGTCCTTATGTACAATGGAATATCACTCAGCCATGAAATCAATGTCATAAGGCTAGTAGCAGCATGATGAGTGGATTTAGGTAAGACGATTCTAAGTGAAATAAGTCACACAGAAAAGGACACTTCTCATAAGGTGTCACTTATAGAGGGAATGTAAAAACCGTTACACTTGAACTGAATTACAAAACAGAACAGAGTCACACATGCAGAAAACACACTATGGCTGCTTAACGGGAAAGGTGAGGTGGGGTGATACATAAAACAAGAGTTTCAAATTAGCTCAGATACCGTTCCATAAACCCAATATGTAATAGACAAGACCTACTCCTTGCTCAGAGAACTGGACTCAACACGCCCGATTCACCGCACAAGAATATATCTGACTAGTAATAATCTTAAAACCTATGTATTGATATCTCTCTGTTAGTGTGTCAAGTGGGTGTAAAGCGGCATAAACACAGCCGTGAAAAGCAGCTAAACCCCATTATAAAAATAAATTACTTTTAAAAACCCATGAAACAAAGACAGGGAAAGACAGAGAAATTCTTACACAATTATTCAGGGGCTGTGATGCAACCTGGATTGACCATATCTAGACCCACAGCTGGATGAGACATAAGGGTGGACACTCTTGGGGCTGAGAGGTTTGGTGAGGTTGGGTGAGCAAACGCAGACCCTTTAAAGTAATACTGCGTGCTACCCATCGCATGGGTCCCAAATCTCCAGGTTCAAGGGCATCTTCCTACATCGAAAACATGCATGAGAAACCCAGAAGATGGTACACCGTGTGATGGGGAAAGGTTTCTAAAACGCACCTCATTTCTCATCTCCTTGTGCTCGGGTTCGCCATTCCAGCCACTTTACTAGCAATCTCCCTACTTGGAGCCTCAGCACCTTTAACCTCCTGTTCCGTACAGGTTGCAATTTGTCCTGAGGATGAACGGGAAGACGGGGAACCAATGAGAGACTAGCTCTTGGTGTTGGGACAGGCACAGGTCACTCTATTTTCCCATCAGGAAGAAGAATTAACCACAGGCTCAGCCTGCCCCCCGGAACCAGAACAGGGCCTGAAGCCATCCTGCGCTTTTGCGGCCAGCTCCCAAAAAAGCGACTTGTAAAATGGAGCTTCAGGGCACTGCAATTCACAAACCTGCAGAGTTATAAATGATAACTCTCGTCCACAAATATATTGAGGGAAGGCAAAGAAGAGGATTTGAAATCAAGGCAGAATTGCAGGAAACAGATTTCAGGAGGTAGATTCGAATCGCCTTTAAAGCACATGAAAAGCGGCAAAACGTTGACAATGATGCCCTTGGCCAAAAAGGGCGTATGCGTTTTTTCCTGAATATATTCAGGAAAAAACGCATACGCCCTTTTTGGCCAACCAAGCAACCTGGAAAGGCAAATCAGCGCTACAAAGAAGTCTCGCTTCCCATCGGTCAAAAGGGCCATGCTGAAAAAAGTGTCAAAACCAGAAATGCAGGACAGGCCATGGAGGAATCGGAGCCTTGCTACACTGATGGGCGGGATGTAAATCGCCAACAGCCACTCTGGAGAAGTGTACGGTGTGTCCTGAAACATCTAAAAAACACAGCTTAGAGAGCATAGGGCACTTCCACGCATGGGGGGATAAAGTGGGAAAATTGAAAATCAGCAAGACACAAGCACCCCAAAGTTTAGGGCTGCTCTGTTGACAAGGACCTCCACTTCATTCCACCTTAAATATCCCAGGAAAGCGAAAAATGGATCAAAAAGTTGTGGTCCTTATGTACAATGGAATATCACTCAGCCATGAAATCAATGTCATAAGGCTAGTAGCAGCATGATGAGTGGATTTAGGTAAGACGATTCTAAGTGAAATAAGTCACACAGAAAAGGACACTTCTCATAAGGTGTCACTTATAGAGGGAATGTAAAAACCGTTACACTTGAACTGAATTACAAAACAGAACAGAGTCACACATGCAGAAAACACACTATGGCTGCTTAACGGGAAAGGTGAGGTGGGGTGATACATAAAACAAGAGTTTCAAATTAGCTCAGATACCGTTCCATAAACCCAATATGTAATAGACAAGACCTACTCCTTGCTCAGAGAACTGGACTCAACACGCCCGATTCACCGCACAAGAATATATCTGACTAGTAAGAATCTTAAAACCTATGTATTGATATCTCTCTGTTAGTGTGTCAAGTGGGTGTAAAGCGGCATAAACAGAGCCGTGAAAAGCAGCTAAACCCCATTATAAAAATAAATTACTTTTAAAAACCCATGAAACAAAGACAGCGAAAGACCGAGAAATTCTTACACAATTCGTTCAGGGGCTGTGATGCAACCTGGATTGACCATATCTAGACCCACAGCTGGATGAGACATAAGGGTGGACACTCTTGGGGCTGAGAGGTTTGGTGAGGTTGGGTGAGCAAACGCAGACCCTTTAAAGTAATACTGCGTGCTACCCATCGCATGGGTCCCAAATCTCCAGGTTCAAGGGCATCTTCCTACATCGAAAACATGCATGAGAAACCCAGAAGATGGTACACCGTGTGATGGGGAAAGGTTTCTAAAACGCACCTCATTTCTCATCTCCTTGTGCTCGGGTTCGCCATTCCAGCCACTTTACTAGCAATCTCCCTACTTGGAGCCTCAGCACCTTTAATCTCCTGTTCCGTACAGGTTGCAATTTGTCCTGAGGATGAACGGGAAGACGGGGAACCAATGAGAGACTAGCTCTTGGTGTTGGGACAGGCACAGGTCACTCTATTTTCCCATCAGGAAGAAGAATTAACCACAGGCTCAGCCTGCCCCCCGGAACCAGAACAGGGCCTGAAGCCATCCTGCGCTTTTGCGGCCAGCTCCCAAAAAAGCGACTTGTAAAATGGAGCTTCAGGGCACTGCAATTCACAAACCTGCAGAGTTATAAATGATAACTCTCGTCCACAAATATATTGAGGGAAGGCAAATAAGAGGATTTGAAATCAAGGTAGAATTGCAGGAAACAGATTTCAGGAGGTAGATTCGAATCGCCTTTAAAGCACATGAAAAGCGGCAAAACGTTGACAATGATGCCCTTGGCCAAAAAGGGCGTATGCGTTTTTTCCTGAATATATTCAGGAAAAAACGCATACGCCCTTTTTGGCCAACCAAGCAACCTGGAAAGGCAAATCAGCGCTACAAAGAAGTCTCGCTTCCAATCGGTCAAAAGGGCCATGCTGAAAAAAGTGTCAAAACCAGAAATGCAGGACAGGCCATGGAGGAATCGGAGCCTTGCTACACTGATGGGCGGGATGTAAATCGCCAACAGCCACTCTGGAGAAGTGTACGGTGTGTCCTGAAACATCTAAAAAACACAGCTTAGAGAGCATAGGGCACTTCCACGCATGGGGGGATAAAGTGGGAAAATTGAAAATCAGCAAGACACAAGCACCCCAAAGTTTAGGGCTGCTCTGTTGACAAGGACCTCCACTTCATTTCACCTTAAATATCCCAGGAAAGCGAAAAATGGATCAAAAAGTTGTGGTCCTTATGTACAATGGAATATCACTCAGCAATGAAATCAATGTCATAAGGCTAGTAGCAGCATGATGAGTGGATTTAGGTAAGACGATTCTAAGTGAAATAAGTCACACAGAAAAGGACACTTCTCATAAGGTGTCACTTATAGAGGGAATGTAAAAACCGTTACACTTGAACTGAATTACAAAACAGAACAGAGTCACACATGCAGAAAACACACTATGGCTGCTTAACGGGAAAGGTGAGGTGGGGTGATACATAAAACAAGAGTTTCAAATTAGCTCAGATACCGTTCCATAAACCCAATATGTAATAGACAAGACCTACTCCTTGCTCAGAGAACTGGACTCAACACGCCCGATTCACCGCACAAGAATATATCTGACTAGTAATAATCTTAAAACCTATGTATTGATATCTCTCTGTTAGTGTGTCAAGTGGGTGTAAAGTGGCATAAACACAGCCGTGAAAAGCAGCTAAACCCCATTATAAAAATAAATTACTTTTAAAAACCCATGAAACAAAGACAGGGAAAGACAGAGAAATTCTTACACAATTCGTTCAGGGGCTGTGATGCAACCTGGATTGACCATATCTAGACCCACAGCTGGATGAGACATAAGGGTGGACACTCTTGGGGCTTTGAGGTTTGGTGAGGTTGGGTGAGCAAACGCAGACCCTTTAAAGTAATACTGCGTGCTACCCATCGCATGGGTCCCAAATCTCCAGGTTCAAGGGCATCTTCCTTCATCGAAAACATGCATGAGAAACCCAGAAGATGGTACACCGTGTGATGGGGAAAGGTTTCTAAAACGCACCTCATTTCTCATCTCCTTGTGCTCGGGTTCGCCATTCCAGCCACTTTACTAGCAATCTCCCTACTTGGAGCCTCAGCACCTTTAACCTCCTGTTCCGTACAGGTTGCAATCTGTCCTGAGGATGAACGGGAAGACGGGGAACCAATGAGAGACTAGCTCTTGGTGTTGGGACAGGCACAGGTCACTCTATTTTCCCATCAGGAAGAAGAATTAACCACAGGCTCAGCCTGCCCCCCGGAACCAGAACAGGGCCTGAAGCCATCCTGCGCTTTTGCGGCCAGCTCCCAAAAAAGCGACTTGTAAAATGGAGCTTCAGGGCACTGCAATTCACAAACCTGCAGAGTTATAAATGATAACTCTCGTCCACAAATATATTGAGGGAAGGCAAAGAAGAGGATTTGAAATCAAGGCAGAATTGCAGGAAACAGATTTCAGGAGGTAGATTCGAATCGCCTTTAAAGCACATGAAAAGCGGCAAAACGTTGACAATGATGCCCTTGGCCAAAAAGGGCGTATGCGTTTTTTCCTGAATATATTCAGGAAAAAACGCATACGCCCTTTTTGGCCAACCAAGCAACCTGGAAAGGCAAATCAGCGCTACAAAGAAGTCTCGCTTCCCATCGGTCAAAAGGGCCATGCTGAAAAAAGTGTCAAAACCAGAAATGCAGGA
The DNA here is from genome assembly GCF_965194825.1 of Balaenoptera physalus. Lineage (NCBI taxonomy): Eukaryota > Metazoa > Chordata > Mammalia > Artiodactyla > Balaenopteridae > Balaenoptera > Balaenoptera physalus. The sequence continues at coordinate 855,655 of NW_028126375.1, forward strand.
CAGGCCATGGAGAAATGGGAGCCTTGCTACACTGATGGGCGGGATGTAAATCGCCAACAGCCACTCTGGAGAAGTGTACGGTGTGTCCTGAAACATCTAAAAAACACAGCTTAGAGAGCATAGGGCACTTCCACGCATGGGGGGATAAAGTGGGAAAATTGAAAATCAGCAAGACACAAGCACCCCAAAGTTTAGGGCTGCTCTGTTGACAAGGACCTCCACTTCATTCCACCTTAAATATCCCAGGAAAGCGAAAAATGGATCAAAAAGTTGTGGTCCTTATGTACAATGGAATATCACTCAGCCATGAAATCAATGTCATAAGGCTAGTAGCAGCATGATGAGTGGATTTAGGTAAGACGATTCTAAGTGAAATAAGTCACACAGAAAAGGACACTTCTCATAAGGTGTCACTTATAGAGGGAATGTAAAAACCGTTACACTTGAACTGAATTACAAAACAGAACAGAGTCACACATGCAGAAAACACACTATGGCTGCTTAACGGGAAAGGTGAGGTGGGGTGATACATAAAACAAGAGTTTCAAATTAGCTCAGATACCGTTCCATAAACCCAATATGTAATAGACAAGACCTACTCCTTGCTCAGAGAACTGGACTCAACACGCCCGATTCACCGCACAAGAATATATCTGACTAGTAATAATCTTAAAACCTATGTATTGATATCTCTCTGTTAGTGTGTCAAGTGGGTGTAAAGCGGCATAAACACAGCCGTGAAAAGCAGCTAAACCCCATTATAAAAATAAATTACTTTTAAAAACCCATGAAACAAAGACAGGGAAAGACAGAGAAATTCTTACACAATTATTCAGGGGCTGTGATGCAACCTGGATTGACCATATCTAGACCCACAGCTGGATGAGACATAAGGGTGGACACTCTTGGGGCTGAGAGGTTTGGTGAGGTTGGGTGAGCAAACGCAGACCCTTTAAAGTAATACTGCGTGCTACCCATCAAATGGGTCCCAAATCTCCAGGTTCAAGGGCATCTTCCTACATCGAAAACATGCATGAGAAACCCAGAAGATGGTACACCGTGTGATGGGGAAAGGTTTCTAAAACGCACCTCATTTCTCATCTCCTTGTGCTCGGGTTCGCCATTCCAGCCACTTTACTAGCAATCTCCCTACTTGGAGCCTCAGCACCTTTAACCTCCTGTTCCGTACAGGTTGCAATTTGTCCTGAGGATGAACGGGAAGACGGGGAACCAATGAGAGACTAGCTCTTGGTGTTGGGACAGGCACAGGTCACTCTATTTTCCCATCAGGAAGAAGAATTAACCACAGGCTCAGCCTGCCCCCCGGAACCAGAACAGGGCCTGAAGCCATCCTGCGCTTTTGCGGCCAGCTCCCAAAAAAGCGACTTGTAAAATGGAGCCTCAGGGCACTGCAATTCACAAACCTGCAGAGTTATAAAAGATAACTCTCGTCCACAAATATATTGAGGGAAGGCAAAGAAGAGGATTTGAAATCAAGGCAGAATTGCAGGAAACAGATTTCAGGAGGTAGATTCGAATCGCCTTTAAAGCACATGAAAAGCGGCAAAACGTTGACAATGATGCCCTTGGCCAAAAAGGGCGTATGCGTTTTTTCCTGAATATATTCAGGAAAAAACGCATACGCCCTTTTTGGCCAACCAAGCAACCTGGAAAGGCAAATCAGCGCTACAAAGAAGTCTCGCTTCCCATCGGTCAAAAGGGCCATGCTGAAAAAAGTGTCAAAACCAGAAATGCAGGACAGGCCATGGAGGAATCGGAGCCTTGCTACACTGATGGGCGGGATGTAAATCGCCAACAGCCACTCTGGAGAAGTGTACGGTGTGTCCTGAAACATCTAAAAAACACAGCTTAGAGAGCATAGGGCACTTCCACGCATGGGGGGATAAAGTGGGAAAATTGAAAATCAGCAAGACACAAGCACCCCAAAGTTTAGGGCTGCTCTGTTGACAAGGACCTCCACTTCATTCCACCTTAAATATCCCAGGAAAGCGAAAAATGGATCAAAAAGTTGTGGTCCTTATGTACAATGGAATATCACTCAGCCATGAAATCAATGTCATAAGGCTAGTAGCAGCATGATGAGTGGATTTAGGTAAGACGATTCTAAGTGAAATAAGTCACACAGAAAAGGACACTTCTCATAAGGTGTCACTTATAGAGGGAATGTAAAAACCGTTACACTTGAACTGAATTACAAAACAGAACAGAGTCACACATGCAGAAAACACACTATGGCTGCTTAACGGGAAAGGTGAGGTGGGGTGATACATAAAACAAGAGTTTCAAATTAGCTCAGATACCGTTCCATAAACCCAATATGTAATAGACAAGACCTACTCCTTGCTCAGAGAACTGGACTCAACACGCCCGATTCACCGCACAAGAATATATCTGACTAGTAATAATCTTAAAACCTATGTATTGATATCTCTCTGTTAGTGTGTCAAGTGGGTGTAAAGCGGCATAAACAGAGCCGTGAAAAGCAGCTAAACCCCATTATAAAAATAAATTACTTTTAAAAACCCATGAAACAAAGACAGGGAAAGACAGAGAAATTCTTACACAATTATTCAGGGGCTGTGATGCAACCTGGATTGACCATATCTAGACCCACAGCTGGATGAGACATAAGGGTGGACACTCTTGGGGCTGAGAGGTTTGGTGAGGTTGGGTGAGCAAACGCAGACCCTTTAAAGTAATACTGCGTGCTACCCATCGCATGGGTCCCAAATCTCCAGGTTCAAGGGCATCTTCCTACATCGAAAACATGCATGAGAAACCCAGAAGATGGTACACCGTGTGATGGGGAAAGGTTTCTAAAACGCACCTCATTTCTCATCTCCTTGTGCTCGGGTTCGCCATTCCAGCCACTTTACTAGCAATCTCCCTACTTGGAGCCTCAGCACCTTTAACCTCCTGTTCCGTACAGGTTGCAATTTGTCCTGAGGATGAACGGGAAGACGGGGAACCAATGAGAGACTAGCTCTTGGTGTTGGGACAGGCACAGGTCACTCTATTTTCCCATCAGGAAGAAGAATTAACCACAGGCTCAGCCTGCCCCCCGGAACCAGAACAGGGCCTGAAGCCATCCTGCGCTTTTGCGGCCAGCTCCCAAAAAAGCGACTTGTAAAATGGAGCCTCAGGGCACTGCAATTCACAAACCTGCAGAGTTATAAAAGATAACTCTCGTCCACAAATATATTGAGGGAAGGCAAAGAAGAGGATTTGAAATCAAGGCAGAATTGCAGGAAACAGATTTCAGGAGGTAGATTCGAATCGCCTTTAAAGCACATGAAAAGCGGCAAAACGTTGACAATGATGCCCTTGGCCAAAAAGGGCGTATGCGTTTTTTCCTGAATATATTCAGGAAAAAACGCATACGCCCTTTTTGGCCAACCAAGCAACCTGGAAAGGCAAATCAGCGCTACAAAGAAGTCTCGCTTCCCATCGGTCAAAAGGGCCATGCTGAAAAAAGTGTCAAAACCAGAAATGCAGGACAGGCCATGGAGGAATCGGAGCCTTGCTACACTGATGGGCGGGATGTAAATCGCCAACAGCCACTCTGGAGAAGTGTACGGTGTGTCCTGAAACATCTAAAAAACACAGCTTAGAGAGCATAGGGCACTTCCACGCATGGGGGGATAAAGTGGGAAAATTGAAAATCAGCAAGACACAAGCACCCCAAAGTTTAGGGCTGCTCTGTTGACAAGGACCTCCACTTCATTTCACCTTAAATATCCCAGGAAAGCGAAAAATGGATCAAAAAGTTGTGGTCCTTATGTACAATGGAATATCACTCAGCCATGAAATCAATGTCATAAGGCTAGTAGCAGCATGATGAGTGGATTTAGGTAAGACGATTCTAAGTGAAATAAGTCACACAGAAAAGGACACTTCTCATAAGGTGTCACTTATAGAGGGAATGTAAAAACCGTTACACTTGAACTGAATTACAAAACAGAACAGAGTCACACATGCAGAAAACACACTATGGCTGCTTAACGGGAAAGGTGAGGTGGGGTGATACATAAAACAAGAGTTTCAAATTAGCTCAGATACCGTTCCATAAACCCAATATGTAATAGACAAGACCTACTCCTTGCTCAGAGAACTGGACTCAACACGCCCGATTCACCGCACAAGAATATATCTGACTAGTAATAATCTTAAAACCTATGTATTGATATCTCTCTGTTAGTGTGTCAAGTGGGTGTAAAGCGGCATAAACAGAGCCGTGAAAAGCAGCTAAACCCCATTATAAAAATAAATTACTTTTAAAAACCCATGAAACAAAGACAGGGAAAGACAGAGAAATTCTTACACAATTCGTTCAGGGGCTGTGATGCAACCTGGATTGACCATATCTAGACCCACAGCTGGATGAGACATAAGGGTGGACACTCTTGGGGCTGAGAGGTTTGGTGAGGTTGGGTGAGCAAACGCAGACCCTTTAAAGTAATACTGCGTGCTACCCATCGCATGGGTCCCAAATCTCCAGGTTCAAGGGCATCTTCCTACATCGAAAACATGCATGAGAAACCCAGAAGATGGTACACCGTGTGATGGGGAAAGGTTTCTAAAACGCACCTCATTTCTCATCTCCTTGTGCTCGGGTTCGCCATTCCAGCCACTTTACTAGCAATCTCCCTACTTGGAGCCTCAGCACCTTTAACCTCCTGTTCCGTACAGGTTGCAATTTGTCCTGAGGATGAACGGGAAGACGGGGAACCAATGAGAGACTAGCTCTTGGTGTTGGGACAGGCACAGGTCACTCTATTTTCCCATCAGGAAGAAGAATTAACCACAGGCTCAGCCTGCCCCCCGGAACCAGAACAGGGCCTGAAGCCATCCTGCGCTTTTGCGGCCAGCTCCCAAAAAAGCGACTTGTAAAATGGAGCTTCAGGGCACTGCAATTCACAAACCTGCAGAGTTATAAATGATAACTCTCGTCCACAAATATATTGAGGGAAGGCAAAGAAGAGGATTTGAAATCAAGGCAGAATTGCAGGAAACAGATTTCAGGAGGTAGATTCGAATCGCCTTTAAAGCACATGAAAAGCGGCAAAACGTTGACAATGATGCCCTTGGCCAAAAAGGGCGTATGCGTTTTTTCCTGAATATATTCAGGAAAAAACGCATACGCCCTTTTTGGCCAACCAAGCAACCTGGAAAGGCAAATCAGCGCTACAAAGAAGTCTCGCTTCCCATCGGTCAAAAGGGCCATGCTGAAAAAAGTGTCAAAACCAGAAATGCAGGACAGGCCATGGAGGAATCGGAGCCTTGCTACACTGATGGGCGGGATGTAAATCGCCAACAGCCACTCTGGAGAAGTGTACGGTGTGTCCTGAAACATCTAAAAAACACAGCTTAGAGAGCATAGGGCACTTCCACGCATGGGGGGATAAAGTGGGAAAATTGAAAATCAGCAAGACACAAGCACCCCAAAGTTTAGGGCTGCTCTGTTGACAAGGACCTCCACTTCATTCCACCTTAAATATCCCAGGAGAGCGAAAAATGGATCAAAAAGTTGTGGTCCTTATGTACAATGGAATATCACTCAGCCATGAAATCAATGTCATAAGGCTAGTAGCAGCATGATGAGTGGATTTAGGTAAGACGATTCTAAGTGAAATAAGTCACACAGAAAAGGACACTTCTCATAAGGTGTCACTTATAGAGGGAATGTAAAAACCGTTACACTTGAACTGAATTACAAAACAGAACAGAGTCACACATGCAGAAAACACACTATGGCTGCTTAACGGGAAAGGTGAGGTGGGGTGATACATAAAACAAGAGTTTCAAATTAGCTCAGATACCGTTCCATAAACCCAATATGTAATAGACAAGACCTACTCCCTTCTCAGAGAACTGCACTCAACACGCCCGATTCACCGCACAAGAATATATCTGACTAGTAATAATCTTAAAACCTATGTATTGATATCTCTCTGTTAGTGTGTCAAGTGGGTGTAAAGCGGCATAAACAGAGCCGTGAAAAGCAGCTAAACCCCATTATAAAAATAAATTACTTTTAAAAACCCATGAAACAAAGACAGGGAAAGACAGAGAAATTCTTACACAATTCGTTCAGGGGCTGTGATGCAACCTGGATTGACCATATCTAGACCCACAGCTGGATGAGACATAAGGGTGGACACTCTTGGGGCTGAGAGGTTTGGTGAGGTTGGGTGAGCAAACGCAGACCCTTTAAAGTAATACTGCGTGCTACCCATCGCATGGGTCCCAAATCTCCAGGTTCAAGGGCATCTTCCTTCATCGAAAACATGCATGAGAAACCCAGAAGATGGTACACCGTGTGATGGGGAAAGGTTTCTAAAACGCACCTCATTTCTCATCTCCTTGTGCTCGGGTTCGCCATTCCAGCCACTTTACTAGCAATCTCCCTACTTGGAGCCTCAGCACCTTTAATCTCCTGTTCCGTACAGGTTGCAATTTGTCCTGAGGATGAACGGGAAGACGGGGAACCAATGAGAGACTAGCTCTTGGTGTTGGGACAGGCACAGGTCACTCTATTTTCCCATCAGGAAGAAGAATTAACCACAGGCTCAGCCTGCCCCCCGGAACCAGAACAGGGCCTGAAGCCATCCTGCGCTTTTGCGGCCAGCTCCCAAAAAAGCGACTTGTAAAATGGAGCTTCAGGGCACTGCAATTCACAAACCTGCAGAGTTATAAATGATAACTCTCGTCCACAAATATATTGAGGGAAGGCAAAGAAGAGGATTTGAAATCAAGGCAGAATTGCAGGAAACAGATTTCAGGAGGTAGATTCGAATCGCCTTTAAAGCACATGAAAAGCGGCAAAACGTTGACAATGATGCCCTTGGCCAAAAAGGGCGTATGCGTTTTTTCCTGAATATATTCAGGAAAAAACGCATACGCCCTTTTTGGCCAACCAAGCAACCTGGAAAGGCAAATCAGCGCTACAAAGAAGTCTCGCTTCCCATCGGTCAAAAGGGCCATGCTGAAAAAAGTGTCAAAACCAGAAATGCAGGACAGGCCATGGAGGAATCGGAGCCTTGCTACACTGATGGGCGGGATGTAAATCGCCAACAGCCACTCTGGAGAAGTGTACGGTGTGTCCTGAAACATCTAAAAAACACAGCTTAGAGAGCATAGGGCACTTCCACGCATGGGGGGATAAAGTGGGAAAATTGAAAATCAGCAAGACACAAGCACCCCAAAGTTTAGGGCTGCTCTGTTGACAAGGACCTCCACTTCATTCCACCTTAAATATCCCAGGAGAGCGAAAAATGGATCAAAAAGTTGTGGTCCTTATGTACAATGGAATATCACTCAGCCATGAAATCAATGTCATAAGGCTAGTAGCAGCATGATGAGTGGATTTAGGTAAGACGATTCTAAGTGAAATAAGTCACACAGAAAAGGACACTTCTCATAAGGTGTCACTTATAGAGGGAATGTAAAAACCGTTACACTTGAACTGAATTACAAAACAGAACAGAGTCACACATGCAGAAAACACACTATGGCTGCTTAACGGGAAAGGTGAGGTGGGGTGATACATAAAACAAGAGTTTCAAATTAGCTCAGATACCGTTCCATAAACCCAATATGTAATAGACAAGACCTACTCCCTTCTCAGAGAACTGCACTCAACACGCCCGATTCACCGCACAAGAATATATCTGACTAGTAATAATCTTAAAACCTATGTATTGATATCTCTCTGTTAGTGTGTCAAGTGGGTGTAAAGCGGCATAAACACAGGTGTGAAAAGCAGCTAAACCCCATTATAAAAATAAATTACTTTTAAAAACCCATGAAACAAAGACAGGGAAAGACAGAGAAATTCTTACACAATTCGTTCAGGGGCTGTGATGCAACCTGGATTGACCATATCTAGACCCACAGCTGGATGAGACATAAGGGTGGACACTCTTGGGGCTGAGAGGTTTGGTGAGGTTGGGTGAGCAAACGCAGACCCTTTAAAGTAATACTGCGTGCTACCCATCGCATGGGTCCCAAATCTCCAGGTTCAAGGGCATCTTCCTTCATCGAAAACATGCATGAGAAACCCAGAAGATGGTACACCGTGTGATGGGGAAAGGTTTCTAAAACGCACCTCATTTCTCATCTCCTTGTGCTCGGGTTCGCCATTCCAGCCACTTTACTAGCAATCTCCCTACTTGGAGCCTCAGCACCTTTAATCTCCTGTTCCGTACAGGTTGCAATTTGTCCTGAGGATGAACGGGAAGACGGGGAACCAATGAGAGACTAGCTCTTGGTGTTGGGACAGGCACAGGTCACTCTATTTTCCCATCAGGAAGAAGAATTAACCACAGGCTCAGCCTGCCCCCCGGAACCAGAACAGGGCCTGAAGCCATCCTGCGCTTTTGCGGCCAGCTCCCAAAAAAGCGACTTGTAAAATGGAGCTTCAGGGCACTGCAATTCACAAACCTGCAGAGTTATAAATGATAACTCTCGTCCACAAATATATTGAGGGAAGGCAAAGAAGAGGATTTGAAATCAAGGCAGAATTGCAGGAAACAGATTTCAGGAGGTAGATTCGAATCGCCTTTAAAGCACATGAAAAGCGGCAAAACGTTGACAATGATGCCCTTGGCCAAAAAGGGCGTATGCGTTTTTTCCTGAATATATTCAGGAAAAAACGCATACGCCCTTTTTGGCCAACCAAGCAACCTGGAAAGGCAAATCAGCGCTACAAAGAAGTCTCGCTTCCCATCGGTCAAAAGGGCCATGCTGAAAAAAGTGTCAAAACCAGAAATGCAGGACAGGCCATGGAGAAATGGGAGCCTTGCTACACTGATGGGCGGGATGTAAATCGCCAACAGCCACTCTGGAGAAGTGTACGGTGTGTCCTGAAACATCTAAAAAACACAGCTTAGAGAGCATAGGGCACTTCCACGCATGGGGGGATAAAGTGGGAAAATTGAAAATCAGCAAGACACAAGCACCCCAAAGTTTAGGGCTGCTCTGTTGACAAGGACCTCCACTTCATTCCACCTTAAATATCCCAGGAAAGCGAAAAATGGATCAAAAAGTTGTGGTCCTTATGTACAATGGAATATCACTCAGCCATGAAATCAATGTCATAAGGCTAGTAGCAGCATGATGAGTGGATTTAGGTAAGACGATTCTAAGTGAAATAAGTCACACAGAAAAGGACACTTCTCATAAGGTGTCACTTATAGAGGGAATGTAAAAACCGTTACACTTGAACTGAATTACAAAACAGAACAGAGTCACACATGCAGAAAACACACTATGGCTGCTTAACGGGAAAGGTGAGGTGGGGTGATACATAAAACAAGAGTTTCAAATTAGCTCAGATACCGTTCCATAAACCCAGTATGTAATAGACAAGACCTACTCCTTGCTCAGAGAACTGGACTCAACACGCCCGATTCACCGCACAAGAATATATCTGACTAGTAATAATCTTAAAACCTATGTATTGATATCTCTCTGTTAGTGTGTCAAGTGGGTGTAAAGCGGCATAAACACAGCCGTGAAAAGCAGCTAAACCCCATTATAAAAATAAATTACTTTTAAAAACCCATGAAACAAAGACAGGGAAAGACAGAGAAATTCTTACACAATTATTCAGGGGCTGTGATGCAACCTGGATTGACCATATCTAGACCCACAGCTGGATGAGACATAAGGGTGGACACTCTTGGGGCTGAGAGGTTTGGTGAGGTTGGGTGAGCAAACGCAGACCCTTTAAAGTAATACTGCGTGCCACCCATCGCATGGGTCCCAAATCTCCAGGTTCAAGGGCATCTTCCTACATCGAAAACATGCATGAGAAACCCAGAAGATGGTACACCGTGTGATGGGGAAAGGTTTCTAAAACGCACCTCATTTCTCATCTCCTTGTGCTCGGGTTCGCCATTCCAGCCACTTTACTAGCAATCTCCCTACTTGGAGCCTCAGCACCTTTAACCTCCTGTTCCGTACAGGTTGCAATTTGTCCTGAGGATGAACGGGAAGATGGGGAACCAATGAGAGACTAGCTCTTGGTGTTGGGACAGGCACAGGTCACTCTATTTTCCCATCAGGAAGAAGAATTAACCACAGGCTCAGCCTGCCCCCCGGAACCAGAACAGGGCCTGAAGCCATCCTGCGCTTTTGCGGCCAGCTCCCAAAAAAGCGACTTGTAAAATGGAGCCTCAGGGCACTGCAATTCACAAACCTGCAGAGTTATAAAAGATAACTCTCGTCCACAAATATATTGAGGGAAGGCAAAGAAGAGGATTTGAAATCAAGGCAGAATTGCAGGAAACAGATTTCAGGAGGTAGATTCGAATCGCCTTTAAAGCACATGAAAAGCGGCAAAACGTTGACAATGATGCCCTTGGCCAAAAAGGGCGTATGCGTTTTTTCCTGAATATATTCAGGAAAAAACGCATACGCCCTTTTTGGCCAACCAAGCAACCTGGAAAGGCAAATCAGCGCTACAAAGAAGTCTCGCTTCCCATCGGTCAAAAGGGCCATGCTGAAAAAAGTGTCAAAACCAGAAATGCAGGACAGGCCATGGAGGAATCGGAGCCTTGCTACACTGATGGGCGGGATGTAAATCGCCAACAGCCACTCTGGAGAAGTGTACGGTGTGTCCTGAAACATCTAAAAAACACAGCTTAGAGAGCATAGGGCACTTCCACGCATGGGGGGATAAAGTGGGAAAATTGAAAATCAGCAAGACACAAGCACCCCAAAGTTTAGGGCTGCTCTGTTGACAAGGACCTCCACTTCATTCCACCTTAAATATCCCAGGAAAGCGAAAAATGGATCAAAAAGTTGTGGTCCTTATGTACAATGGAATATCACTCAGCCATGAAATCAATGTCATAAGGCTAGTAGCAGCATGATGAGTGGATTTAGGTAAGACGATTCTAAGTGAAATAAGTCACACAGAAAAGGACACTTCTCATAAGGTGTCACTTATAGGGGGAATGTAAAAACCTTTACACTTGAACTGAATTACAAAACAGAACAGAGTCACACATGCAGAAAACACACTATGGCTGCTTAACGGGAAAGGTGAGGTGGGGTGATACATAAAACAAGAGTTTCAAATTAGCTCAGATACCGTTCCATAAACCCAATATGTAATAGACAAGACCTACTCCTTGCTCAGAGAACTGGACTCAACACGCCCGATTCACCGCACAAGAATATATCTGACTAGTAATAATCTTAAAACCTATGTATTGATATCTCTCTGTTAGTGTGTCAAGTGGGTGTAAAGCGGCATAAACACAGCCGTGAAAAGCAGCTAAACCCCATTATAAAAATAAATTACTTTTAAAAACCCATGAAACAAAGACAGGGAAAGACAGAGAAATTCTTACACAATTCGTTCAGGGGCTGTGATGCAACCTGGATTGACCATATCTAGACCCACAGCTGGATGAGACATAAGGGTGGACACTCTTGGGGCTGAGAGGTTTGGTGAGGTTGGGTGAGCAAACGCAGACCCTTTAAAGTAATACTGCGTGCCACCCATCGCATGGGTCCCAAATCTCCAGGTTCAAGGGCATCTTCCTACATCGAAAACATGCATGAGAAACCCAGAAGATGGTACACCGTGTGATGGGGAAAGGTTTCTAAAACGCACCTCATTTCTCATCTCCTTGTGCTCGGGTTCGCCATTCCAGCCACTTTACTAGCAATCTCCCTACTTGGAGCCTCAGCACCTTTAACCTCCTGTTCCGTACAGGTTGCAATTTGTCCTGAGGATGAACGGGAAGACGGGGAACCAATGAGAGACTAGCTCTTGGTGTTGGGACAGGCACAGGTCACTCTATTTTCCCATCAGGAAGAAGAATTAACCACAGGCTCAGCCTGCCCCCCGGAACCAGAACAGGGCCTGAAGCCATCCTGCGCTTTTGCGGCCAGCTCCCAAAAAAGCGACTTGTAAAATGGAGCTTCAGGGCACTGCAATTCACAAACCTGCAGAGTTATAAATGATAACTCTCGTCCACAAATATATTGAGGGAAGGCAAAGAAGAGGATTTGAAATCAAGGCAGAATTGCAGGAAACAGATTTCAGGAGGTAGATTCGAATCGCCTTTAAAGCACATGAAAAGCGGCAAAACGTTGACAATGATGCCCTTGGCCAAAAAGGGCGTATGCGTTTTTTCCTGAATATATTCAGGAAAAAACGCATACGCCCTTTTTGGCCAACCAAGCAACCTGGAAAGGCAAATCAGCGCTACAAAGAAGTCTCGCTTCCCATCGGTCAAAAGGGCCATGCTGAAAAAAGTGTCAAAACCAGAAATGCAGGACAGGCCATGGAGGAATCGGAGCCTTGCTACACTGATGGGCGGGATGTAAATCGCCAACAGCCACTCTGGAGAAGTGTACGGTGTGTCCTGAAACATCTAAAAAACACAGCTTAGAGAGCATAGGGCACTTCCACGCATGGGGGGATAAAGTGGGAAAATTGAAAATCAGCAAGACACAAGCACCCCAAAGTTTAGGGCTGCTCTGTTGACAAGGACCTCCACTTCATTCCACCTTAAATATCCCAGGAAAGCGAAAAATGGATCAAAAAGTTGTGGTCCTTATGTACAATGGAATATCACTCAGCCATGAAATCAATGTCATAAGGCTAGTAGCAGCATGATGAGTGGATTTAGGTAAGACGATTCTAAGTGAAATAAGTCACACAGAAAAGGACACTTCTCATAAGGTGTCACTTATAGAGGGAATGTAAAAACCGTTACACTTGAACTGAATTACAAAACAGAACAGAGTCACACATGCAGAAAACACACTATGGCTGCTTAACGGGAAAGGTGAGGTGGGGTGATACATAAAACAAGAGTTTCAAATTAGCTCAGATACCGTTCCATAAACCCAATATGTAATAGACAAGACCTACTCCTTGCTCAGAGAACTGGACTCAACACGCCCGATTCACCGCACAAGAATATATCTGACTAGTAATAATCTTAAAACCTATGTATTGATATCTCTCTGTTAGTGTGTCAAGTGGGTGTAAAGCGGCATAAACACAGCCGTGAAAAGCAGCTAAACCCCATTATAAAAATAAATTACTTTTAAAAACCCATGAAACAAAGACAGGGAAAGACAGAGAAATTCTTACACAATTATTCAGGGGCTGTGATGCAACCTGGATTGACCATATCTAGACCCACAGCTGGATGAGACATAAGGGTGGACACTCTTGGGGCTGAGAGGTTTGGTGAGGTTGGGTGAGCAAACGCAGACCCTTTAAAGTAATACTGCGTGCTACCCGTCGCATGGGTCCCAAATCTCCAGGTTCAAGGGCATCTTCCTACATCGAAAACATGCATGAGAAACCCAGAAGATGGTACACCGTGTGATGGGGAAAGGTTTCTAAAACGCACCTCATTTCTCATCTCCTTGTGCTCGGGTTCGCCATTCCAGCCACTTTACTAGCAATCTCCCTACTTGGAGCCTCAGCACCTTTAACCTCCTGTTCCGTACAGGTTGCAATTTGTCCTGAGGATGAACGGGAAGACGGGGAACCAATGAGAGACTAGCTCTTGGTGTTGGGACAGGCACAGGTCACTCTATTTTCCCATCAGGAAGAAGAATTAACCACAGGCTCAGCCTGCCCCCCGGAACCAGAACAGGGCCTGAAGCCATCCTGCGCTTTTGCGGCCAGCTCCCAAAAAAGCGACTTGTAAAATGGAGCCTCAGGGCACTGCAATTCACAAACCTGCAGAGTTATAAAAGATAACTCTCGTCCACAAATATATTGAGGGAAGGCAAAGAAGAGGATTTGAAATCAAGGCAGAATTGCAGGAAACAGATTTCAGGAGGTAGATTCGAATCGCCTTTAAAGCACATGAAAAGCGGCAAAACGTTGACAATGATGCCCTTGGCCAAAAAGGGCGTATGCGTTTTTTCCTGAATATATTCAGGAAAAAACGCATACGCCCTTTTTGGCCAACCAAGCAACCTGGAAAGGCAAATCAGCGCTACAAAGAAGTCTCGCTTCCCATCGGTCAAAAGGGCCATGCTGAAAAAAGTGTCAAAACCAGAAATGCAGGACAGGCCATGGAGGAATCGGAGCCTTGCTACACTGATGGGCGGGATGTAAATCGCCAACAGCCACTCTGGAGAAGTGTACGGTGTGTCCTGAAACATCTAAAAAACACAGCTTAGAGAGCATAGGGCACTTCCACGCATGGGGGGATAAAGTGGGAAAATTGAAAATCAGCAAGACACAAGCACCCCAAAGTTTAGGGCTGCTCTGTTGACAAGGACCTCCACTTCATTCCACCTTAAATATCCCAGGAAAGCGAAAAATGGATCAAAAAGTTGTGGTCCTTATGTACAATGGAATATCACTCAGCCATGAAATCAATGTCATAAGGCTAGTAGCAGCATGATGAGTGGATTTAGGTAAGACGATTCTAAGTGAAATAAGTCACACAGAAAAGGACACTTCTCATAAGGTGTCACTTATAGGGGGAATGTAAAAACCTTTACACTTGAACTGAATTACAAAACAGAACAGAGTCACACATGCAGAAAACACACTATGGCTGCTTAACGGGAAAGGTGAGGTGGGGTGATACATAAAACAAGAGTTTCAAATTAGCTCAGATACCGTTCCATAAACCCAATATGTAATAGACAAGACCTACTCCTTGCTCAGAGAACTGGACTCAACACGCCCGATTCACCGCACAAGAATATATCTGACTAGTAATAATCTTAAAACCTGTGTATTGATATCTCTCTGTTAGTGTGTCAAGTGGGTGTAAAGCGGCATAAACACAGCCGTGAAAAGCAGCTAAACCCCATTATAAAAATAAATTACTTTTAAAAACCCATGAAACAAAGACAGGGAAAGACAGAGAAATTCTTACACAATTCGTTCAGGGGCTGTGATGCAACCTGGATTGACCATATCTAGACCCACAGCTGGATGAGACATAAGGGTGGACACTCTTGGGGCTGAGAGGTTTGGTGAGGTTGGGTGAGCAAACGCAGACCCTTTAAAGTAATACTGCGTGCTACCCGTCGCATGGGTCCCAAATCTCCAGGTTCAAGGGCATCTTCCTACATCGAAAACATGCATGAGAAACCCAGAAGATGGTACACCGTGTGATGGGGAAAGGTTTCTAAAACGCACCTCATTTCTCATCTCCTTGTGCTCGGGTTCGCCATTCCAGCCACTTTACTAGCAATCTCCCTACTTGGAGCCTCAGCACCTTTAATCTCCTGTTCCGTACAGGTTGCAATTTGTCCTGAGGATGAACGGGAAGACGGGGAACCAATGAGAGACTAGCTCTTGGTGTTGGGACAGGCACAGGTCACTCTATTTTCCCATCAGGAAGAAGAATTAACCACAGGCTCAGCCTGCCCCCCGGAACCAGAACAGGGCCTGAAGCCATCCTGCGCTTTTGCGGCCAGCTCCCAAAAAAGCGACTTGTAAAATGGAGCTTCAGGGCACTGCAATTCACAAACCTGCAGAGTTATAAATGATAACTCTCGTCCACAAATATATTGAGGGAAGGCAAAGAAGAGGATTTGAAATCAAGGCAGAATTGCAGGAAACAGATTTCAGGAGGTAGATTCGAATCGCCTTTAAAGCACATGAAAAGCGGCAAAACGTTGACAATGATGCCCTTGGCCAAAAAGGGCGTATGCGTTTTTTCCTGAATATATTCAGGAAAAAACGCATACGCCCTTTTTGGCCAACCAAGCAACCTGGAAAGGCAAATCAGCGCTACAAAGAAGTCTCGCTTCCCATCGGTCAAAAGGGCCATGCTGAAAAAAGTGTCAAAACCAGAAATGCAGGACAGGCCATGGAGGAATCGGAGCCTTGCTACACTGATGGGCGGGATGTAAATCGCCAACAGCCACTCTGGAGAAGTGTACGGTGTGTCCTGAAACATCTAAAAAACACAGCTTAGAGAGCATAGGGCACTTCCACGCATGGGGGGATAAAGTGGGAAAATTGAAAATCAGCAAGACACAAGCACCCCAAAGTTTAGGGCTGCTCTGTTGACAAGGACCTCCACTTCATTCCACCTTAAATATCCCAGGAAAGCGAAAAATGGATCAAAAAGTTGTGGTCCTTATGTACAATGGAATATCACTCAGCCATGAAATCAATGTCATAAGGCTAGTAGCAGCATGATGAGTGGATTTAGGTAAGACGATTCTAAGTGAAATAAGTCACACAGAAAAGGACACTTCTCATAAGGTGTCACTTATAGAGGGAATGTAAAAACCGTTACACTTGAACTGAATTACAAAACAGAACAGAGTCACACATGCAGAAAACACACTATGGCTGCTTAACGGGAAAGGTGAGGTGGGGTGATACATAAAACAAGAGTTTCAAATTAGCTCAGATACCGTTCCATAAACCCAATATGTAATAGACAAGACCTACTCCTTGCTCAGAGAACTGGACTCAACACGCCCGATTCACCGCACAAGAATATATCTGACTAGTAATAATCTTAAAACCTGTGTATTGATATCTCTCTGTTAGTGTGTCAAGTGGGTGTAAAGCGGCATAAACACAGCCGTGAAAAGCAGCTAAACCCCATTATAAAAATAAATTACTTTTAAAAACCCATGAAACAAAGACAGGGAAAGACAGAGAAATTCTTACACAATTCGTTCAGGGGCTGTGATGCAACCTGGATTGACCATATCTAGACCCACAGCTGGATGAGACATAAGGGTGGACACTCTTGGGGCTGAGAGGTTTGGTGAGGTTGGGTGAGCAAACGCAGACCCTTTAAAGTAATACTGCGTGCTACCCATCGCATGGGTCCCAAATCTCCAGGTTCAATGGCATCTTCCTACATCGAAAACATGCATGAGAAACCCAGAAGATGGTACACCGTGTGATGGGGAAAGGTTTCTAAAACGCACCTCATTTCTCATCTCCTTGTGCTCGGGTTCGCCATTCCAGCCACTTTACTAGCAATCTCCCTACTTGGAGCCTCAGCACCTTTAACCTCCTGTTCCGTACAGGTTGCAATTTGTCCTGAGGATGAACGGGAAGACGGGGAACCAATGAGAGACTAGCTCTTGGTGTTGGGACAGGCACAGGTCACTCTATTTTCCCATCAGGAAGAAGAATTAACCACAGGCTCAGCCTGCCCCCCGGAACCAGAACAGGGCCTGAAGCCATCCTGCGCTTTTGCGGCCAGCTCCCAAAAAAGCGACTTGTAAAATGGAGCTTCAGGGCACTGCAATTCACAAACCTGCAGAGTTATAAATGATAACTCTCGTCCACAAATATATTGAGGGAAGGCAAAGAAGAGGATTTGAAATCAAGGCAGAATTGCAGGAAACAGATTTCAGGAGGTAGATTCGAATCGCCTTTAAAGCACATGAAAAGCGGCAAAACGTTGACAATGATGCCCTTGGCCAAAAAGGGCGTATGCGTTTTTTCCTGAATATATTCAGGAAAAAACGCATACGCCCTTTTTGGCCAACCAAGCAACCTGGAAAGGCAAATCAGCGCTACAAAGAAGTCTCGCTTCCCATCGGTCAAAAGGGCCATGCTGAAAAAAGTGTCAAAACCAGAAATGCAGGACAGGCCATGGAGAAATGGGAGCCTTGCTACACTGATGGGCGGGATGTAAATCGCCAACAGCCACTCTGGAGAAGTGTACGGTGTGTCCTGAAACATCTAAAAAACACAGCTTAGAGAGCATAGGGCACTTCCACGCATGGGGGGATAAAGTGGGAAAATTGAAAATCAGCAAGACACAAGCACCCCAAAGTTTAGGGCTGCTCTGTTGACAAGGACCTCCACTTCATTCCACCTTAAATATCCCAGGAAAGCGAAAAATGGATCAAAAATGCGTGGTTCTTATGTACAATGGAATATCACTCAGCCATGAAATCAATGTCATAAGGCTAGTAGCAGCATGATGAGTGGATTTAGGTAAGACGATTCTAAGTGAAATAAGTCACACAGAAAAGGACACTTCTCATAAGGTGTCACTTATAGAGGGAATGTAAAAACCGTTACACTTGAACTGAATTACAAAACAGAACAGAGTCACACATGCAGAAAACACACTATGGCTGCTTAACGGGAAAGGTGAGGTGGGGTGATACATAAAACAAGAGTTTCAAATTAGCTCAGATACCGTTCCATAAACCCAATATGTAATAGACAAGACCTACTCCTTGCTCAGAGAACTGGACTCAACACGCCCGATTCACCGCACAAGAATATATCTGACTAGTAATAATCTTAAAACCTGTGTATTGATATCTCTCTGTTAGTGTGTCAAGTGGGTGTAAAGCGGCATAAACACAGCCGTGAAAAGCAGCTAAACCCCATTATAAAAATAAATTACTTTTAAAAACCCATGAAACAAAGACAGGGAAAGACAGAGAAATTCTTACACAATTCGTTCAGGGGCTGTGATGCAACCTGGATTGACCATATCTAGACCCACAGCTGGATGAGACATAAGGGTGGACACTCTTGGGGCTGAGAGGTTTGGTGAGGTTGGGTGAGCAAACGCAGACCCTTTAAAGTAATACTGCGTGCTACCCATCGCATGGGTCCCAAATCTCCAGGTTCAATGGCATCTTCCTACATCGAAAACATGCATGAGAAACCCAGAAGATGGTACACCGTGTGATGGGGAAAGGTTTCTAAAACGCACCTCATTTCTCATCTCCTTGTGCTCGGGTTCGCCATTCCAGCCACTTTACTAGCAATCTCCCTACTTGGAGCCTCAGCACCTTTAACCTCCTGTTCCGTACAGGTTGCAATTTGTCCTGAGGATGAACGGGAAGACGGGGAACCAATGAGAGACTAGCTCTTGGTGTTGGGACAGGCACAGGTCACTCTATTTTCCCATCAGGAAGAAGAATTAACCACAGGCTCAGCCTGCCCCCCGGAACCAGAACAGGGCCTGAAGCCATCCTGCGCTTTTGCGGCCAGCTCCCAAAAAAGCGACTTGTAAAATGGAGCTTCAGGGCACTGCAATTCACAAACCTGCAGAGTTATAAATGATAACTCTCGTCCACAAATATATTGAGGGAAGGCAAAGAAGAGGATTTGAAATCAAGGCAGAATTGCAGGAAACAGATTTCAGGAGGTAGATTCGAATCGCCTTTAAAGCACATGAAAAGCGGCAAAACGTTGACAATGATGCCCTTGGCCAAAAAGGGCGTATGCGTTTTTTCCTGAATATATTCAGGAAAAAACGCATACGCCCTTTTTGGCCAACCAAGCAACCTGGAAAGGCAAATCAGCGCTACAAAGAAGTCTCGCTTCCCATCGGTCAAAAGGGCCATGCTGAAAAAAGTGTCAAAACCAGAAATGCAGGACAGGCCATGGAGAAATGGGAGCCTTGCTACACTGATGGGCGGGATGTAAATCGCCAACAGCCACTCTGGAGAAGTGTACGGTGTGTCCTGAAACATCTAAAAAACACAGCTTAGAGAGCATAGGGCACTTCCACGCATGGGGGGATAAAGTGGGAAAATTGAAAATCAGCAAGACACAAGCACCCCAAAGTTTAGGGCTGCTCTGTTGACAAGGACCTCCACTTCATTCCACCTTAAATATCCCAGGAAAGCGAAAAATGGATCAAAAATGCGTGGTTCTTATGTACAATGGAATATCACTCAGCCATGAAATCAATGTCATAAGGCTAGTAGCAGCATGATGAGTGGATTTAGGTAAGACGATTCTAAGTGAAATAAGTCACACAGAAAAGGACACTTCTCATAAGGTGTCACTTATAGAGAGAATGTAAAAACCGTTACACTTGAACTGAATTACAAAACAGAACAGAGTCACACATGCAGAAAACACACTATGGCTGCTTAACGGGAAAGGTGAGGTGGGGTGATACATAAAACAAGAGTTTCAAATTAGCTCAGATACCGTTCCATAAACCCAATATGTAATAGACAAGACCTACTCCTTGCTCAGAGAACTGGACTCAACACGCCCGATTCACCGCACAAGAATATATCTGACTAGTAATAATCTTAAAACCTATGTATTGATATCTCTCTGTTAGTGTGTCAAGTGGGTGTAAAGCGGCATAAACACAGCCGTGAAAAGCAGCTAAACCCCATTATAAAAATAAATTACTTTTAAAAACCCATGAAACAAAGACAGGGAAAGACAGAGAAATTCTTACACAATTCGTTCAGGGGCTGTGATGCAACCTGGATTGACCATATCTAGACCCACAGCTGGATGAGACATAAGGGTGGACACTCTTGGGGCTGAGAGGTTTGGTGAGGTTGGGTGAGCAAACGCAGACCCTTTAAAGTAATACTGCGTGCTACCCATCGCATGGGTCCCAAATCTCCAGGTTCAAGGGCATCTTCCTACATCGAAAACATGCATGAGAAACCCAGAAGATGGTACACCGTGTGATGGGGAAAGGTTTCTAAAACGCACCTCATTTCTCATCTCCTTGTGCTCGGGTTCGCCATTCCAGCCACTTTACTAGCAATCTCCCTACTTGGAGCCTCAGCACCTTTAACCTCCTGTTCCGTACAGGTTGCAATTTGTCCTGAGGATGAACGGGAAGACGGGGAACCAATGAGAGACTAGCTCTTGGTGTTGGGACAGGCACAGGTCACTCTATTTTCCCATCAGGAAGAAGAATTAACCACAGGCTCAGCCTGCCCCCCGGAACCAGAACAGGGCCTGAAGCCATCCTGCGCTTTTGCGGCCAGC
This sequence comes from Balaenoptera physalus, assembly GCF_965194825.1. NCBI lineage: Eukaryota > Metazoa > Chordata > Mammalia > Artiodactyla > Balaenopteridae > Balaenoptera > Balaenoptera physalus. Next base: position 876,383 of record NW_028126375.1, read on the forward strand.
TCCCAAAAAAGCGACTTGTAAAATGGAGCTTCAGGGCACTGCAATTCACAAACCTGCAGAGTTATAAATGATAACTCTCGTCCACAAATATATTGAGGGAAGGCAAAGAAGAGGATTTGAAATCAAGGCAGAATTGCAGGAAACAGATTTCAGGAGGTAGATTCGAATCGCCTTTAAAGCACATGAAAAGCGGCAAAACGTTGACAATGATGCCCTTGGCCAAAAAGGGCGTATGCGTTTTTTCCTGAATATATTCAGGAAAAAACGCATACGCCCTTTTTGGCCAACCAAGCAACCTGGAAAGGCAAATCAGCGCTACAAAGAAGTCTCGCTTCCCATCGGTCAAAAGGGCCATGCTGAAAAAAGTGTCAAAACCAGAAATGCAGGACAGGCCATGGAGGAATCGGAGCCTTGCTACACTGATGGGCGGGATGTAAATCGCCAACAGCCACTCTGGAGAAGTGTACGGTGTGTCCTGAAACATCTAAAAAACACAGCTTAGAGAGCATAGGGCACTTCCACGCATGGGGGGATAAAGTGGGAAAATTGAAAATCAGCAAGACACAAGCACCCCAAAGTTTAGGGCTGCTCTGTTGACAAGGACCTCCACTTCATTCCACCTTAAATATCCCAGGAAAGCGAAAAATGGATCAAAAAGTTGTGGTCCTTATGTACAATGGAATATCACTCAGCCATGAAATCAATGTCATAAGGCTAGTAGCAGCATGATGAGTGGATTTAGGTAAGACGATTCTAAGTGAAATAAGTCACACAGAAAAGGACACTTCTCATAAGGTGTCACTTATAGAGGGAATGTAAAAACCGTTACACTTGAACTGAATTACAAAACAGAACAGAGTCACACATGCAGAAAACACACTATGGCTGCTTAACGGGAAAGGTGAGGTGGGGTGATACATAAAACAAGAGTTTCAAATTAGCTCAGATACCGTTCCATAAACCCAATATGTAATAGACAAGACCTACTCCTTGCTCAGAGAACTGGACTCAACACGCCCGATTCACCGCACAAGAATATATCTGACTAGTAATAATCTTAAAACCTATGTATTGATATCTCTCTGTTAGTGTGTCAAGTGGGTGTAAAGCGGCATAAACACAGCCGTGAAAAGCAGCTAAACCCCATTATAAAAATAAATTACTTTTAAAAACCCATGAAACAAAGACAGGGAAAGACAGAGAAATTCTTACACAATTCGTTCAGGGGCTGTGATGCAACCTGGATTGACCATATCTAGACCCACAGCTGGATGAGACATAAGGGTGGACACTCTTGGGGCTGAGAGGTTTGGTGAGGTTGGGTGAGCAAACGCAGACCCTTTAAAGTAATACTGCGTGCTACCCATCGCATGGGTCCCAAATCTCCAGGTTCAAGGGCATCTTCCTACATCGAAAACATGCATGAGAAACCCAGAAGATGGTACACCGTGTGATGGGGAAAGGTTTCTAAAACGCACCTCATTTCTCATCTCCTTGTGCTCGGGTTCGCCATTCCAGCCACTTTACTAGCAATCTCCCTACTTGGAGCCTCAGCACCTTTAACCTCCTGTTCCGTACAGGTTGCAATTTGTCCTGAGGATGAACGGGAAGACGGGGAACCAATGAGAGACTAGCTCTTGGTGTTGGGACAGGCACAGGTCACTCTATTTTCCCATCAGGAAGAAGAATTAACCACAGGCTCAGCCTGCCCCCCGGAACCAGAACAGGGCCTGAAGCCATCCTGCGCTTTTGCGGCCAGCTCCCAAAAAAGCGACTTGTAAAATGGAGCTTCAGGGCACTGCAATTCACAAACCTGCAGAGTTATAAATGATAACTCTCGTCCACAAATATATTGAGGGAAGGCAAAGAAGAGGATTTGAAATCAAGGCAGAATTGCAGGAAACAGATTTCAGGAGGTAGATTCGAATCGCCTTTAAAGCACATGAAAAGCGGCAAAACGTTGACAATGATGCCCTTGGCCAAAAAGGGCGTATGCGTTTTTTCCTGAATATATTCAGGAAAAAACGCATACGCCCTTTTTGGCCAACCAAGCAACCTGGAAAGGCAAATCAGCGCTACAAAGAAGTCTCGCTTCCCATCGGTCAAAAGGGCCATGCTGAAAAAAGTGTCAAAACCAGAAATGCAGGACAGGCCATGGAGAAATGGGAGCCTTGCTACACTGATGGGCGGGATGTAAATCGCCAACAGCCACTCTGGAGAAGTGTACGGTGTGTCCTGAAACATCTAAAAAACACAGCTTAGAGAGCATAGGGCACTTCCACGCATGGGGGGATAAAGTGGGAAAATTGAAAATCAGCAAGACACAAGCACCCCAAAGTTTAGGGCTGCTCTGTTGACAAGGACCTCCACTTCATTCCACCTTAAATATCCCAGGAAAGCGAAAAATGGATCAAAAATGCGTGGTTCTTATGTACAATGGAATATCACTCAGCCATGAAATCAATGTCATAAGGCTAGTAGCAGCATGATGAGTGGATTTAGGTAAGACGATTCTAAGTGAAATAAGTCACACAGAAAAGGACACTTCTCATAAGGTGTCACTTATAGAGGGAATGTAAAAACCGTTACACTTGAACTGAATTACAAAACAGAACAGAGTCACACATGCAGAAAACACACTATGGCTGCTTAACGGGAAAGGTGAGGTGGGGTGATACATAAAACAAGAGTTTCAAATTAGCTCAGATACCGTTCCATAAACCCAATATGTAATAGACAAGACCTACTCCTTGCTCAGAGAACTGGACTCAACACGCCCGATTCACCGCACAAGAATATATCTGACTAGTAATAATCTTAAAACCTATGTATTGATATCTCTCTGTTAGTGTGTCAAGTGGGTGTAAAGCGGCATAAACAGAGCCGTGAAAAGCAGCTAAACCCCATTATAAAAATAAATTACTTTTAAAAACCCATGAAACAAAGACAGGGAAAGACAGAGAAATTCTTACACAATTCGTTCAGGGGCTGTGATGCAACCTGGATTGACCATATCTAGACCCACAGCTGGATGAGACATAAGGGTGGACACTCTTGGGGCTGAGAGGTTTGGTGAGGTTGGGTGAGCAAACGCAGACCCTTTAAAGTAATACTGCGTGCTACCCATCGCATGGGTCCCAAATCTCCAGGTTCAAGGGCATCTTCCTACATCGAAAACATGCATGAGAAACCCAGATGATGGTACACCGTGTGATGGGGAAAGGTTTCTAAAACGCACCTCATTTCTCATCTCCTTGTGCTCGGGTTCGCCATTCCAGCCACTTTACTAGCAATCTCCCTACTTGGAGCCTCAGCACCTTTAACCTCCTGTTCCGTACAGGTTGCAATTTGTCCTGAGGATGAACGGGAAGACGGGGAACCAATGAGAGACTAGCTCTTGGTGTTGGGACAGGCACAGGTCACTCTATTTTCCCATCAGGAAGAAGAATTAACCACAGGCTCAGCCTGCCCCCCGGAACCAGAACAGGGCCTGAAGCCATCCTGCGCTTTTGCGGCCAGCTCCCAAAAAAGCGACTTGTAAAATGGAGCTTCAGGGCACTGCAATTCACAAACCTGCAGAGTTATAAATGATAACTCTCGTCCACAAATATATTGAGGGAAGGCAAATAAGAGGATTTGAAATCAAGGCAGAATTGCAGGAAACAGATTTCAGGAGGTAGATTCGAATCGCCTTTAAAGCACATGAAAAGCGGCAAAACGTTGACAATGATGCCCTTGGCCAAAAAGGGCGTATGCGTTTTTTCCTGAATATATTCAGGAAAAAACGCATACGCCCTTTTTGGCCAACCAAGCAACCTGGAAAGGCAAATCAGCGCTACAAAGAAGTCTCGCTTCCCATCGGTCAAAAGGGCCATGCTGAAAAAAGTGTCAAAACCAGAAATGCAGGACAGGCCATGGAGAAATGGGAGCCTTGCTACACTGATGGGCGGGATGTAAATCGCCAACAGCCACTCTGGAGAAGTGTACGGTGTGTCCTGAAACATCTAAAAAACACAGCTTAGAGAGCATAGGGCACTTCCACGCATGGGGGGATAAAGTGGGAAAATTGAAAATCAGCAAGACACAAGCACCCCAAAGTTTAGGGCTGCTCTGTTGACAAGGACCTCCACTTCATTCCACCTTAAATATCCCAGGAAAGCGAAAAATGGATCAAAAATGCGTGGTTCTTATGTACAATGGAATATCACTCAGCCATGAAATCAATGTCATAAGGCTAGTAGCAGCATGATGAGTGGATTTAGGTAAGACGATTCTAAGTGAAATAAGTCACACAGAAAAGGACACTTCTCATAAGGTGTCACTTATAGAGGGAATGTAAAAACCGTTACACTTGAACTGAATTACAAAACAGAACAGAGTCACACATGCAGAAAACACACTATGGCTGCTTAACGGGAAAGGTGAGGTGGGGTGATACATAAAACAAGAGTTTCAAATTAGCTCAGATACCGTTCCATAAACCCAATATGTAATAGACAAGACCTACTCCTTGCTCAGAGAACTGGACTCAACACGGCCGATTCACCGCACAAGAATATATCTGACTAGTAATAATCTTAAAACCTATGTATTGATATCTCTCTGTTAGTGTGTCAAGTGGGTGTAAAGCGGCATAAACAGAGCCGTGAAAAGCAGCTAAACCCCATTATAAAAATAAATTACTTTTAAAAACCCATGAAACAAAGACAGGGAAAGACAGAGAAATTCTTACACAATTCGTTCAGGGGCTGTGATGCAACCTGGATTGACCATATCTAGACCCACAGCTGGATGAGACATAAGGGTGGACACTCTTGGGGCTGAGAGGTTTGGTGAGGTTGGGTGAGCAAACGCAGACCCTTTAAAGTAATACTGCGTGCTACCCATCGCATGGGTCCCAAATCTCCAGGTTCAAGGGCATCTTCCTACATCGAAAACATGCATGAGAAACCCAGATGATGGTACACCGTGTGATGGGGAAAGGTTTCTAAAACGTACCTCATTTCTCATCTCCTTGTGCTCGGGTTCGCCATTCCAGCCACTTTACTAGCAATCTCCCTACTTGGAGCCTCAGCACCTTTAACCTCCTGTTCCGTACAGGTTGCAATTTGTCCTGAGGATGAACGGGAAGACGGGGAACCAATGAGAGACTAGCTCTTGGTGTTGGGACAGGCACAGGTCACTCTATTTTCCCATCAGGAAGAAGAATTAACCACAGGCTCAGCCTGCCCCCCGGAACCAGAACAGGGCCTGAAGCCATCCTGCGCTTTTGCGGCCAGCTCCCAAAAAAGCGACTTGTAAAATGGAGCTTCAGGGCACTGCAATTCACAAACCTGCAGAGTTATAAATGATAACTCTCGTCCACAAATATATTGAGGGAAGGCAAATAAGAGGATTTGAAATCAAGGCAGAATTGCAGGAAACAGATTTCAGGAGGTAGATTCGAATCGCCTTTAAAGCACATGAAAAGCGGCAAAACGTTGACAATGATGCCCTTGGCCAAAAAGGGCGTATGCGTTTTTTCCTGAATATATTCAGGAAAAAACGCATACGCCCTTTTTGGCCAACCAAGCAACCTGGAAAGGCAAATCAGCGCTACAAAGAAGTCTCGCTTCCCATCGGTCAAAAGGGCCATGCTGAAAAAAGTGTCAAAACCAGAAATGCAGGACAGGCCATGGAGAAATGGGAGCCTTGCTACACTGATGGGCGGGATGTAAATCGCCAACAGCCACTCTGGAGAAGTGTACGGTGTGTCCTGAAACATCTAAAAAACACAGCTTAGAGAGCATAGGGCACTTCCACGCATGGGGGGATAAAGTGGGAAAATTGAAAATCAGCAAGACACAAGCACCCCAAAGTTTAGGGCTGCTCTGTTGACAAGGACCTCCACTTCATTCCACCTTAAATATCCCAGGAAAGCGAAAAATGGATCAAAAATGCGTGGTTCTTATGTACAATGGAATATCACTCAGCCATGAAATCAATGTCATAAGGCTAGTAGCAGCATGATGAGTGGATTTAGGTAAGACGATTCTAAGTGAAATAAGTCACACAGAAAAGGACACTTCTCCTAAGGTGTCACTTATAGAGGGAATGTAAAAACCGTTACACTTGAACTGAATTACAAAACAGAACAGAGTCACACATGCAGAAAACACACTATGGCTGCTTAACGGGAAAGGTGAGGTGGGGTGATACATAAAACAAGAGTTTCAAATTAGCTCAGATACCGTTCCATAAACCCAATATGTAATAGACAAGACCTACTCCTTGCTCAGAGAACTGGACTCAACACGCCCGATTCACCGCACAAGAATATATCTGACTAGTAATAATCTTAAAACCTATGTATTGATATCTCTCTGTTAGTGTGTCAAGTGGGTGTAAAGCGGCATAAACACAGCCGTGAAAAGCAGCTAAACCCCATTATAAAAATAAATTACTTTTAAAAACCCATGAAACAAAGACAGGGAAAGACAGAGAAATTCTTACACAATTCGTTCAGGGGCTGTGATGCAACCTGGATTGACCATATCTAGACCCACAGCTGGATGAGACATAAGGGTGGACACTCTTGGGGCTGAGAGGTTTGGTGAGGTTGGGTGAGCAAACGCAGACCCTTTAAAGTAATACTGCGTGCTACCCATCGCATGGGTCCCAAATCTCCAGGTTCAAGGGCATCTTCCTACATCGAAAACATGCATGAGAAACCCAGATGATGGTACACCGTGTGATGGGGAAAGGTTTCTAAAACGCACCTCATTTCTCATCTCCTTGTGCTCGGTTTCGCCATTCCAGCCACTTTACTAGCAATCTCCCTACTTGGAGCCTCAGCACCTTTAATCTCCTGTTCCGTACAGGTTGCAATTTGTCCTGAGGATGAACGGGAAGACGGGGAACCAATGAGAGACTAGCTCTTGGTGTTGGGACAGGCACAGGTCACTCTATTTTCCCATCAGGAAGAAGAATTAACCACAGGCTCAGCCTGCCCCCCGGAACCAGAACAGGGCCTGAAGCCATCCTGCGCTTTTGCGGCCAGCTCCCAAAAAAGCGACTTGTAAAATGGAGCTTCAGGGCACTGCAATTCACAAACCTGCAGAGTTATAAATGATAACTCTCGTCCACAAATATATTGAGGGAAGGCAAAGAAGAGGATTTGAAATCAAGGTAGAATTGCAGGAAACAGATTTCAGGAGGTAGATTCGAATCGCCTTTAAAGCACATGAAAAGCGGCAAAACGTTGACAATGATGCCCTTGGCCAAAAAGGGCGTATGCGTTTTTTCCTGAATATATTCAGGAAAAAACGCATACGCCCTTTTTGGCCAACCAAGCAACCTGGAAAGGCAAATCAGCGCTACAAAGAAGTCTCGCTTCCCATCGGTCAAAAGGGCCATGCTGAAAAAAGTGTCAAAACCAGAAATGCAGGACAGGCCATGGAGGAATCGGAGCCTTGCTACACTGATGGGCGGGATGTAAATCGCCAACAGCCACTCTGGAGAAGTGTACGGTGTGTCCTGAAACATCTAAAAAACACAGCTTAGAGAGCATAGGGCACTTCCACGCATGGGGGGATAAAGTGGGAAAATTGAAAATCAGCAAGACACAAGCACCCCAAAGTTTAGGGCTGCTCTGTTGACAAGGACCTCCACTTCATTCCACCTTAAATATCCCAGGAAAGCGAAAAATGGATCAAAAATGCGTGGTTCTTATGTACAATGGAATATCACTCAGCCATGAAATCAATGTCATAAGGCTAGTAGCAGCATGATGAGTGGATTTAGGTAAGACGATTCTAAGTGAAATAAGTCACACAGAAAAGGACACTTCTCATAAGGTGTCACTTATAGAGGGAATGTAAAAACCGTTACACTTGAACTGAATTACAAAACAGAACAGAGTCACACATGCAGAAAACACACTATGGCTGCTTAACGGGAAAGGTGAGGTGGGGTGATACATAAAACAAGAGTTTCAAATTAGCTCAGATACCGTTCCATAAACCCAATATGTAATAGACAAGACCTACTCCTTGCTCAGAGAACTGGACTCAACACGCCCGATTCACCGCACAAGAATATATCTGACTAGTAATAATCTTAAAACCTATGTATTGATATCTCTCTGTTAGTGTGTCAAGTGGGTGTAAAGCGGCATAAACAGAGCCGTGAAAAGCAGCTAAACCCCATTATAAAAATAAATTACTTTTAAAAACCCATGAAACAAAGACAGGGAAAGACAGAGAAATTCTTACACAATTCGTTCAGGGGCTGTGATGCAACCTGGATTGACCATATCTAGACCCACAGCTGGATGAGACATAAGGGTGGACACTCTTGGGGCTGAGAGGTTTGGTGAGGTTGGGTGAGCAAACGCAGACCCTTTAAAGTAATACTGCGTGCTACCCATCGCATGGGTCCCAAATCTCCAGGTTCAAGGGCATCTTCCTACATCGAAAACATGCATGAGAAACCCAGATGATGGTACACCGTGTGATGGGGAAAGGTTTCTAAAACGCACCTCATTTCTCATCTCCTTGTGCTCGGGTTCGCCATTCCAGCCACTTTACTAGCAATCTCCCTACTTGGAGCCTCAGCACCTTTAACCTCCTGTTCCGTACAGGTTGCAATTTGTCCTGAGGATGAACGGGAAGACGGGGAACCAATGAGAGACTAGCTCTTGGTGTTGGGACAGGCACAGGTCACTCTATTTTCCCATCAGGAAGAAGAATTAACCACAGGCTCAGCCTGCCCCCCGGAACCAGAACAGGGCCTGAAGCCATCCTGCGCTTTTGCGGCCAGCTCCCAAAAAAGCGACTTGTAAAATGGAGCTTCAGGGCACTGCAATTCACAAACCTGCAGAGTTATAAATGATAACTCTCGTCCACAAATATATTGAGGGAAGGCAAATAAGAGGATTTGAAATCAAGGCAGAATTGCAGGAAACAGATTTCAGGAGGTAGATTCGAATCGCCTTTAAAGCACATGAAAAGCGGCAAAACGTTGACAATGATGCCCTTGGCCAAAAAGGGCGTATGCGTTTTTTCCTGAATATATTCAGGAAAAAACGCATACGCCCTTTTTGGCCAACCAAGCAACCTGGAAAGGCAAATCAGCGCTACAAAGAAGTCTCGCTTCCCATCGGTCAAAAGGGCCATGCTGAAAAAAGTGTCAAAACCAGAAATGCAGGACAGGCCATGGAGAAATGGGAGCCTTGCTACACTGATGGGCGGGATGTAAATCGCCAACAGCCACTCTGGAGAAGTGTACGGTGTGTCCTGAAACATCTAAAAAACACAGCTTAGAGAGCATAGGGCACTTCCACGCATGGGGGGATAAAGTGGGAAAATTGAAAATCAGCAAGACACAAGCACCCCAAAGTTTAGGGCTGCTCTGTTGACAAGGACCTCCACTTCATTCCACCTTAAATATCCCAGGAAAGCGAAAAATGGATCAAAAATGCGTGGTTCTTATGTACAATGGAATATCACTCAGCCATGAAATCAATGTCATAAGGCTAGTAGCAGCATGATGAGTGGATTTAGGTAAGACGATTCTAAGTGAAATAAGTCACACAGAAAAGGACACTTCTCATAAGGTGTCACTTATAGAGGGAATGTAAAAACCGTTACACTTGAACTGAATTACAAAACAGAACAGAGTCACACATGCAGAAAACACACTATGGCTGCTTAACGGGAAAGGTGAGGTGGGGTGATACATAAAACAAGAGTTTCAAATTAGCTCAGATACCGTTCCATAAACCCAATATGTAATAGACAAGACCTACTCCTTGCTCAGAGAACTGGACTCAACACGCCCGATTCACCGCACAAGAATATATCTGACTAGTAATAATCTTAAAACCTATGTATTGATATCTCTCTGTTAGTGTGTCAAGTGGGTGTAAAGCGGCATAAACAGAGCCGTGAAAAGCAGCTAAACCCCATTATAAAAATAAATTACTTTTAAAAACCCATGAAACAAAGACAGGGAAAGACAGAGAAATTCTTACACAATTCGTTCAGGGGCTGTGATGCAACCTGGATTGACCATATCTAGACCCACAGCTGGATGAGACATAAGGGTGGACACTCTTGGGGCTGAGAGGTTTGGTGAGGTTGGGTGAGCAAACGCAGACCCTTTAAAGTAATACTGCGTGCTACCCATCGCATGGGTCCCAAATCTCCAGGTTCAAGGGCATCTTCCTACATCGAAAACATGCATGAGAAACCCAGATGATGGTACACCGTGTGATGGGGAAAGGTTTCTAAAACGCACCTCATTTCTCATCTCCTTGTGCTCGGTTTCGCCATTCCAGCCACTTTACTAGCAATCTCCCTACTTGGAGCCTCAGCACCTTTAATCTCCTGTTCCGTACAGGTTGCAATTTGTCCTGAGGATGAACGGGAAGACGGGGAACCAATGAGAGACTAGCTCTTGGTGTTGGGACAGGCACAGGTCACTCTATTTTCCCATCAGGAAGAAGAATTAACCACAGGCTCAGCCTGCCCCCCGGAACCAGAACAGGGCCTGAAGCCATCCTGCGCTTTTGCGGCCAGCTCCCAAAAAAGCGACTTGTAAAATGGAGCTTCAGGGCACTGCAATTCACAAACCTGCAGAGTTATAAATGATAACTCTCGTCCACAAATATATTGAGGGAAGGCAAAGAAGAGGATTTGAAATCAAGGTAGAATTGCAGGAAACAGATTTCAGGAGGTAGATTCGAATCGCCTTTAAAGCACATGAAAAGCGGCAAAACGTTGACAATGATGCCCTTGGCCAAAAAGGGCGTATGCGTTTTTTCCTGAATATATTCAGGAAAAAACGCATACGCCCTTTTTGGCCAACCAAGCAACCTGGAAAGGCAAATCAGCGCTACAAAGAAGTCTCGCTTCCCATCGGTCAAAAGGGCCATGCTGAAAAAAGTGTCAAAACCAGAAATGCAGGACAGGCCATGGAGGAATCGGAGCCTTGCTACACTGATGGGCGGGATGTAAATCGCCAACAGCCACTCTGGAGAAGTGTACGGTGTGTCCTGAAACATCTAAAAAACACAGCTTAGAGAGCATAGGGCACTTCCACGCATGGGGGGATAAAGTGGGAAAATTGAAAATCAGCAAGACACAAGCACCCCAAAGTTTAGGGCTGCTCTGTTGACAAGGACCTCCACTTCATTCCACCTTAAATATCCCAGGAGAGCGAAAAATGGATCAAAAAGTTGTGGTCCTTATGTACAATGGAATATCACTCAGCCATGAAATCAATGTCATAAGGCTAGTAGCAGCATGATGAGTGGATTTAGGTAAGACGATTCTAAGTGAAATAAGTCACACAGAAAAGGACACTTCTCCTAAGGTGTCACTTATAGAGGGAATGTAAAAACCGTTACACTTGAACTGAATTACAAAACAGAACAGAGTCACACATGCAGAAAACACACTATGGCTGCTTAACGGGAAAGGTGAGGTGGGGTGATACATAAAACAAGAGTTTCAAATTAGCTCAGATACCGTTCCATAAACCCAATATGTAATAGACAAGACCTACTCCTTGCTCAGAGAACTGGACTCAACACGCCCGATTCACCGCACAAGAATATATCTGACTAGTAATAATCTTAAAACCTATGTATTGATATCTCTCTGTTAGTGTGTCAAGTGGGTGTAAAGCGGCATAAACACAGCCGTGAAAAGCAGCTAAACCCCATTATAAAAATAAATTACTTTTAAAAACCCATGAAACAAAGACAGGGAAAGACAGAGAAATTCTTACACAATTCGTTCAGGGGCTGTGATGCAACCTGGATTGACCATATCTAGACCCACAGCTGGATGAGACATAAGGGTGGACACTCTTGGGGCTGAGAGGTTTGGTGAGGTTGGGTGAGCAAACGCAGACCCTTTAAAGTAATACTGCGTGCTACCCATCGCATGGGTCCCAAATCTCCAGGTTCAAGGGCATCTTCCTACATCGAAAACATGCATGAGAAACCCAGAAGATGGTACACCGTGTGATGGGGAAAGGTTTCTAAAACGCACCTCATTTCTCATCTCCTTGTGCTCGGGTTCGCCATTCCAGCCACTTTACTAGCAATCTCCCTACTTGGAGCCTCAGCACCTTTAACCTCCTGTTCCGTACAGGTTGCAATTTGTCCTGAGGATGAACGGGAAGACGGGGAACCAATGAGAGACTAGCTCTTGGTGTTGGGACAGGCACAGGTCACTCTATTTTCCCATCAGGAAGAAGAATTAACCACAGGCTCAGCCTGCCCCCCGGAACCAGAACAGGGCCTGAAGCCATCCTGCGCTTTTGCGGCCAGCTCCCAAAAAAGCGACTTGTAAAATGGAGCTTCAGGGCACTGCAATTCACAAACCTGCAGAGTTATAAATGATAACTCTCGTCCACAAATATATTGAGGGAAGGCAAAGAAGAGGATTTGAAATCAAGGCAGAATTGCAGGAAACAGATTTCAGGAGGTAGATTCGAATCGCCTTTAAAGCACATGAAAAGCGGCAAAACGTTGACAATGATGCCCTTGGCCAAAAAGGGCGTATGCGTTTTTTCCTGAATATATTCAGGAAAAAACGCATACGCCCTTTTTGGCCAACCAAGCAACCTGGAAAGGCAAATCAGCGCTACAAAGAAGTCTCGCTTCCCATCGGTCAAAAGGGCCATGCTGAAAAAAGAGTCAAAACCAGAAATGCAGGACAGGCCATGGAGGAATCGGAGCCTTGCTACACTGATGGGCGGGATGTAAATCGCCAACAGCCACTCTGGATAAGTGTACGGTGTGTCCTGAAACATCTAAAAAACACAGCTTAGAGAGCATAGGGCACTTCCACGCATGGGGGGATAAAGTGGGAAAATTGAAAATCAGCAAGACACAAGCACCCCAAAGTTTAGGGCTGCTCTGTAGACAAGGACCTCCACTTCATTCCACCTTAAATATCCCAGGAGAGCGAAAAATGGATCAAAAAGTTGTGGTCCTTATGTACAATGGAATATCACTCAGCCATGAAATCAATGTCATAAGGCTAGTAGCAGCATGATGAGTGGATTTAGGTAAGACGATTCTAAGTGAAATAAGTCACACAGAAAAGGACACTTCTCATAAGGTGTCACTTATAGAGGGAATGTAAAAACCGTTACACTTGAACTGAATTACAAAACAGAACAGAGTCACACATGCAGAAAACACACTATGGCTGCTTAACGGGAAAGGTGAGGTGGGGTGATACATAAAACAAGAGTTTCAAATTAGCTCAGATACCGTTCCATAAACCCAATATGTAATAGACAAGACCTACTCCTTGCTCAGAGAACTGGACTCAACACGCCCGATTCACCGCACAAGAATATATCTGACTAGTAATAATCTTAAAACCTATGTATTGATATCTCTCTGTTAGTGTGTCAAGTGGGTGTAAAGCGGCATAAACAGAGCCGTGAAAAGCAGCTAAACCCCATTATAAAAATAAATTACTTTTAAAAACCCATGAAACAAAGACAGGGAAAGACAGAGAAATTCTTACACAATTCGTTCAGGGGCTGTGATGCAACCTGGATTGACCATATCTAGACCCACAGCTGGATGAGACATAAGGGTGGACACTCTTGGGGCTGAGAGGTTTGGTGAGGTTGGGTGAGCAAACGCAGACCCTTTAAAGTAATACTGCGTGCTACCCATCGCATGGGTCCCAAATCTCCAGGTTCAAGGGCATCTTCCTACATCGAAAACATGCATGAGAAACCCAGAAGATGGTACACCGTGTGATGGGGAAAGGTTTCTAAAACGCACCTCATTTCTCATCTCCTTGTGCTCGGGTTCGCCATTCCAGCCACTTTACTAGCAATCTCCCTACTTGGAGCCTCAGCACCTTTAACCTCCTGTTCCGTACAGGTTGCAATTTGTCCTGAGGATGAACGGGAAGACGGGGAACCAATGAGAGACTAGCTCTTGGTGTTGGGACAGGCACAGGTCACTCTACTTTCCCATCAGGAAGAAGAATTAACCACAGGCTCAGCCTGCCCCCCGGAACCAGAACAGGGCCTGAAGCCATCCTGCGCTTTTGCGGCCAGCTCCCAAAAAAGCGACTTGTAAAATGGAGCTTCAGGGCACTGCAATTCACAAACCTGCAGAGTTATAAATGATAACTCTCGTCCACAAATATATTGAGGGAAGGCAAAGAAGAGGATTTGAAATCAAGGCAGAATTGCAGGAAACAGATTTCAGGAGGTAGATTCGAATCGCCTTTAAAGCACATGAAAAGCGGCAAAACGTTGACAATGATGCCCTTGGCCAAAAAGGGCGTATGCGTTTTTTCCTGAATATATTCAGGAAAAAACGCATACGCCCTTTTTGGCCAACCAAGCAACCTGGAAAGGCAAATCAGCGCTACAAAGAAGTCTCGCTTCCCATCGGTCAAAAGGGCCATGCTGAAAAAAGTGTCAAAACCAGAAATGCAGGACAGGCCATGGAGAAATGGGAGCCTTGCTACACTGATGGGCGGGATGTAAATCGCCAACAGCCACTCTGGATAAGTGTACGGTGTGTCCTGAAACATCTAAAAAACACAGCTTAGAGAGCATAGGGCACTTCCACGCATGGGGGGATAAAGTGGGAAAATTGAAAATCAGCAAGACACAAGCACCCCAAAGTTTAGGGCTGCTCTGTAGACAAGGACCTCCACTTCATTCCACCTTAAATATCCCAGGAGAGCGAAAAATGGATCAAAAAGTTGTGGTCCTTATGTACAATGGAATATCACTCAGCCATGAAATCAATGTCATAAGGCTAGTAGCAGCATGATGAGTGGATTTAGGTAAGACGATTCTAAGTGAAATAAGTCACACAGAAAAGGACACTTCTCATAAGGTGTCACTTATAGAGGGAATGTAAAAACCGTTACACTTGAACTGAATTACAAAACAGAACAGAGTCACACATGCAGAAAACACACTATGGCTGCTTAACGGGAAAGGTGAGGTGGGGTGATACATAAAACAAGAGTTTCAAATTAGCTCAGATACCGTTCCATAAACCCAATATGTAATAGACAAGACCTACTCCTTGCTCAGAGAACTGGACTCAACACGCCCGATTCACCGCACAAGAATATATCTGACTAGTAATAATCTTAAAACCTATGTATTGATATCTCTCTGTTAGTGTGTCAAGTGGGTGTAAAGCGGCATAAACAGAGCCGTGAAAAGCAGCTAAACCCCATTATAAAAATAAATTACTTTTAAAAACCCATGAAACAAAGACAGGGAAAGACAGAGAAATTCTTACACAATTCGTTCAGGGGCTGTGATGCAACCTGGATTGACCATATCTAGACCCACAGCTGGATGAGACATAAGGGTGGACACTCTTGGGGCTGAGAGGTTTGGTGAGGTTGGGTGAGCAAACGCAGACCCTTTAAAGTAATACTGCGTGCTACCCATCGCATGGGTCCCAAATCTCCAGGTTCAAGGGCATCTTCCTACATCGAAAACATGCATGAGAAACCCAGAAGATGGTACACCGTGTGATGGGGAAAGGTTTCTAAAACGCACCTCATTTCTCATCTCCTTGTGCTCGGGTTCGCCATTCCAGCCACTTTACTAGCAATCTCCCTACTTGGAGCCTCAGCACCTTTAACCTCCTGTTCCGTACAGGTTGCAATTTGTCCTGAGGATGAACGGGAAGACGGGGAACCAATGAGAGACTAGCTCTTGGTGTTGGGACAGGCACAGGTCACTCTACTTTCCCATCAGGAAGAAGAATTAACCACAGGCTCAGCCTGCCCCCCGGAACCAGAACAGGGCCTGAAGCCATCCTGCGCTTTTGCGGCCAGCTCCCAAAAAAGCGACTTGTAAAATGGAGCTTCAGGGCACTGCAATTCACAAACCTGCAGAGTTATAAATGATAACTCTCGTCCACAAATATATTGAGGGAAGGCAAAGAAGAGGATTTGAAATCAAGGCAGAATTGCAGGAAACAGATTTCAGGAGGTAGATTCGAATCGCCTTTAAAGCACATGAAAAGCGGCAAAACGTTGACAATGATGCCCTTGGCCAAAAAGGGCGTATGCGTTTTTTCCTGAATATATTCAGGAAAAAACGCATACGCCCTTTTTGGCCAACCAAGCAACCTGGAAAGGCAAATCAGCGCTACAAAGAAGTCTCGCTTCCCATCGGTCAAAAGGGCCATGCTGAAAAAAGTGTCAAAACCAGAAATGCAGGACAGGCCATGGAGAAATGGGAGCCTTGCTACACTGATGGGCGGGATGTAAATCGCCAACAGCCACTCTGGAGAAGTGTACGGTGTGTCCTGAAACATCTAAAAAACACAGCTTAGAGAGCATAGGGCACTTCCACTCATGGGGGGATAAAGTGGGAAAATTGAAAATCAGCAAGACACAAGCACCCCAAAGTTTAGGGCTGCTCTGTTGACAAAGACCTCCACTTCATTCCACCTTAAATATCCCAGGAGAGCGAAAAATGGATCAAAAAGTTGTGGTCCTTATGTACAATGGAATATCACTCAGCCATGAAATCAATGTCATAAGGCTAGTAGCAGCATGATGAGTGGATTTAGGTAAGACGATTCTAAGTGAAATAAGTCACACAGAAAAGGACACTTCTCATAAGGTGTCACTTATAGAGGGAATGTAAAAACCGTTACACTTGAACTGAATTACAAAACAGAACAGAATCACACATGCAGAAAACACACTATGGCTGCTTAAAGGGAAAGGTGAGGTGGGGTGATACATAAAACAAGAGTTTCAAATTAGCTCAGATACCGTTCCATAAACCCAATATGTAATAGACAAGACCTACTCCTTGCTCAGAGAACTGGACTCAACACGCCCGATTCACCGCACAAGAATATATCTGACTAGTAATAATCTTAAAACCTATGTATTGATATCTCTCTGTTAGTGTGTCAAGTGGGTGTAAAGCGGCATAAACACAGCCGTGAAAAGCAGCTAAACCCCATTATAAAAATAAATTACTTTTAAAAACCCATGAAACAAAGACAGGGAAAGACAGAGAAATTCTTACACAATTCGTTCAGGGGCTGTGATGCAACCTGGATTGACCATATCTAGACCCACAGCTGGATGAGACATAAGGGTGGACACTCTTGGGGCTGAGAGGTTTGGTGAGGTTGGGTGAGCAAACGCAGACCCTTTAAAGTAATACTGCGTGCTACCCATCGCATGGGTCCCAAATCTCCAGGTTCAAGGGCATCTTCCTACATCGAAAACATGCATGAGAAACCCAGAAGATGGTACACCGTGTGATGGGGAAAGGTTTCTAAAACGCACCTCATTTCTCATCTCCTTGTGCTCGGGTTCGCCATTCCAGCCACTTTACTAGCAATCTCCCTACTTGGAGCCTCAGCACCTTTAACCTCCTGTTCCGTACAGGTTGCAATTTGTCCTGAGGATGAACGGGAAGACGGGGAACCAATGAGAGACTAGCTCTTGGTGTTGGGACAGGCACAGGTCACTCTCTTTTCCCATCAGGAAGAAGAATTAACCACAGGCTCAGCCTGCCCCCCGGAACCAGAACAGGGCCTGAAGCCATCCTGCGCTTTTGCGGCCAGCTCCCAAAAAAGCGACTTGTAAAATGGAGCTTCAGGGCACTGCAATTCACAAACCTGCAGAGTTATAAATGATAACTCTCGTCCACAAATATATTGAGGGAAGGCAAATAAGAGGATTTGAAATCAAGGCAGAATTGCAGGAAACAGATTTCAGGAGGTAGATTCGAATCGCCTTTAAAGCACATGAAAAGCGGCAAAACGTTGACAATGATGCCCTTGGCCAAAAAGGGCGTATGCGTTTTTTCCTGAATATATTCAGGAAAAAACGCATACGCCCTTTTTGGCCAACCAAGCAACCTGGAAAGGCAAATCAGCGCTACAAAGAAGTCTCGCTTCCCATCGGTCAAAAGGGCCATGCTGAAAAAAGTGTCAAAACCAGAAATGCAGGACAGGCCATGGAGGAATCGGAGCCTTGCTACACTGATGGGCGGGATGTAAATCGCCAACAGCCACTCTGGATAAGTGTACGGTGTGTCCTGAAACATCTAAAAAACACAGCTTAGAGAGCATAGGGCACTTCCACGCATGGGGGGATAAAGTGGGAAAATTGAAAATCAGCAAGACACAAGCACCCCAAAGTTTAGGGCTGCTCTGTAGACAAGGACCTCCACTTCATTCCACCTTAAATATCCCAGGAGAGCGAAAAATGGATCAAAAAGTTGTGGTCCTTATGTACAATGGAATATCACTCAGCCATGAAATCAATGTCATAAGGCTAGTAGCAGCATGATGAGTGGATTTAGGTAAGACGATTCTAAGTGAAATAAGTCACACAGAAAAGGACACTTCTCATAAGGTGTCACTTATAGAGGGAATGTAAAAACCGTTACACTTGAACTGAATTACAAAACAGAACAGAGTCACACATGCAGAAAACACACTATGGCTGCTTAACGGGAAAGGTGAGGTGGGGTGATACATAAAACAAGAGTTTCAAATTAGCTCAGATACCGTTCCATAAACCCAATATGTAATAGACAAGACCTACTCCTTGCTCAGAGAACTGGACTCAACACGCCCGATTCACCGCACAAGAATATATCTGACTAGTAATAATCTTAAAACCTATGTATTGATATCTCTCTGTTAGTGTGTCAAGTGGGTGTAAAGCGGCATAAACACAGCCGTGAAAAGCAGCTAAACCCCATTATAAAAATAAATTACTTTTAAAAACCCATGAAACAAAGACAGGGAAAGACAGAGAAATTCTTACACAATTCGTTCAGGGGCTGTGATGCAACCTGGATTGACCATATCTAGACCCACAGCTGGATGAGACATAAGGGTGGACACTCTTGGGGCTGAGAGGTTTGGTGAGGTTGGGTGAGCAAACGCAGACCCTTTAAAGTAATACTGCGTGCTACCCATCGCATGGGTCCCAAATCTCCAGGTTCAAGGGCATCTTCCTACATCGAAAACATGCATGAGAAACCCAGAAGATGGTACACCATGTGATGGGGAAAGGTTTCTAAAACGCACCTCATTTCTCATCTCCTTGTGCTCGGGTTCGCCATTCCAGCCACTTTACTAGCAATCTCCCTACTTGGAGCCTCAGCACCTTTAACCTCCTGTTCCGTACAGGTTGCAATTTGTCCTGAGGATGAACGGGAAGACGGGGAACCAATGAGAGACTAGCTCTTGGTGTTGGGACAGGCACAGGTCACTCTATTTTCCCATCAGGAAGAAGAATTAACCACAGGCTCAGCCTGCCCCCCGGAACCAGAACAGGGCCTGAAGCCATCCTGCGCTTTTGCGGCCAGCTCCCAAAAAAGCGACTTGTAAAATGGAGCTTCAGGGCACTGCAATTCACAAACCTGCAGAGTTATAAATGATAACTCTCGTCCACAAATATATTGAGGGAAGGCAAAGAAGAGGATTTGAAATCAAGGCAGAATTGCAGGAAACAGATTTCAGGAGGTAGATTCGAATCGCCTTTAAAGCACATGAAAAGCGGCAAAACGTTGACAATGATGCCCTTGGCCAAAAAGGGCGTATGCGTTTTTTCCTGAATATATTCAGGAAAAAACGCATACGCCCTTTTTGGCCAACCAAGCAACCTGGAAAGGCAAATCAGCGCTACAAAGAAGTCTCGCTTCCCATCGGTCAAAAGGGCCATGCTGAAAAAAGTGTCAAAACCAGAAATGCAGGACAGGCCATGGAGGAATCGGAGCCTTGCTACACTGATGGGCGGGATGTAAATCGCCAACAGCCACTCTGGATAAGTGTACGGTGTGTCCTGAAACATCTAAAAAACACAGCTTAGAGAGCATAGGGCACTTCCACGCATGGGGGGATAAAGTGGGAAAATTGAAAATCAGCAAGACACAAGCACCCCAAAGTTTAGGGCTGCTCTGTTGACAAGGACCTCCACTTCATTCCACCTTAAATATCCCAGGAGAGCGAAAAATGGATCAAAAAGTTGTGGTCCTTATGTACAATGGAATATCACTCAGCCATGAAATCAATGTCATAAGGCTAGTAGCAGCATGATGAGTGGATTTAGGTAAGACGATTCTAAGTGAAATAAGTCACACAGAAAAGGACACTTCTCATAAGGTGTCACTTATAGAGGGAATGTAAAAACCGTTACACTTGAACTGAATTACAAAACAGAACAGAGTCACACATGCAGAAAACACACTATGGCTGCTTAACGGGAAAGGTGAGGTGGGGTGATACATAAAACAAGAGTTTCAAATTAGCTCAGATACCGTTCCATAAACCCAATATGTAATAGACAAGACCTACTCCTTGCTCAGAGAACTGGACTCAACACGCCCGATTCACCGCACAAGAATATATCTGACTAGTAATAATCTTAAAACCTATGTATTGATATCTCTCTGTTAGTGTGTCAAGTGGGTGTAAAGCGGCATAAACAGAGCCGTGAAAAGCAGCTAAACCCCATTATAAAAATAAATTACTTTTAAAAACCCATGAAACAAAGACAGGGAAAGACAGAGAAATTCTTACACAAGTCGTTCAGGGGCTGTGATGCAACCTGGATTGACCATATCTAGACCCACAGCTGGATGAGACATAAGGGTGGACACTCTTGGGGCTGAGAGGTTTGGTGAGGTTGGGTGAGCAAACGCAGACCCTTTAAAGTAATACTGCGTGCTACCCATCGCATGGGTCCCAAATCTCCAGGTTCAAGGGCATCTTCCTACATCGAAAACATGCATGAGAAACCCAGAAGATGGTACACCGTGTGATGGGGAAAGGTTTCTAAAACGCACCTCATTTCTCATCTCCTTGTGCTCGGGTTCGCCATTCCAGCCACTTTACTAGCAATCTCCCTACTTGGAGCCTCAGCACCTTTAACCTCCTGTTCCGTACAGGTTGCAATTTGTCCTGAGGATGAACGGGAAGACGGGGAACCAATGAGAGACTAGCTCTTGGTGTTGGGACAGGCACAGGTCACTCTATTTTCCCATCAGGAAGAAGAATTAACCACAGGCTCAGCCTGCCCCCCGGAACCAGAACAGGGCCTGAAGCCATCCTGCGCTTTTGCGGCCAGCTCCCAAAAAAGCGACTTGTAAAATGGAGCTTCAGGGCACTGCAATTCACAAACCTGCAGAGTTATAAATGATAACTCTCGTCCACAAATATATTGAGGGAAGGCAAAGAAGAGGAATTGAAATCAAGGCAGAATTGCAGGAAACAGATTTCAGGAGGTAGATTCGAATCGCCTTTAAAGCACATGAAAAGCGGCAAAACGTTGACAATGATGCCCTTGGCCAAAAAGGGCGTATGCGTTTTTTCCTGAATATATTCAGGAAAAAACGCATACGCCCTTTTTGGCCAACCAAGCAACCTGGAAAGGCAAATCAGCGCTACAAAGAAGTCTCGCTTCCCATCGGTCAAAAGGGCCATGCTGAAAATAGTGTCAAAACCAGAAATGCAGGACAGGCCATGGAGGAATCGGAGCCTTGCTACACTGATGGGCGGGATGTAAATCGCCAACAGCCACTCTGGATAAGTGTACGGTGTGTCCTGAAACATCTAAAAAACACAGCTTAGAGAGCATAGGGCACTTCCACGCATGGGGGGATAAAGTGGGAAAATTGAAAATCAGCAAGACACAAGCACCCCAAAGTTTAGGGCTGCTCTGTTGACAAGGACCTCCACTTCATTCCACCTTAAATATCCCAGGAAAGCGAAAAATGGATCAAAAAGTTGTGGTCCTTATGTACAATGGAATATCACTCAGCCATGAAATCAATGTCATAAGGCTAGTAGCAGCATGATGAGTGGATTTAGGTAAGACGATTCTAAGTGAAATAAGTCACACAGAAAAGGACACTTCTCATAAGGTGTCACTTATAGAGGGAATGTAAAAACCGTTACACTTGAACTGAATTACAAAACAGAACAGAGTCACACATGCAGAAAACACACTATGGCTGCTTAACGGGAAAGGTGAGGTGGGGTGATACATAAAACAAGAGTTTCAAATTAGCTCAGATACCGTTCCATAAACCCAATATGTAATAGACAAGACCTACTCCTTGCTCAGAGAACTGGACTCAACACGCCCGATTCACCGCACAAGAATATATCTGACTAGTAATAATCTTAAAACCTATGTATTGATATCTCTCTGTTAGTGTGTCAAGTGGGTGTAAAGCGGCATAAACAGAGCCGTGAAAAGCAGCTAAACCCCATTATAAAAATAAATTACTTTTAAAAACCCATGAAACAAAGACAGGGAAAGACAGAGAAATTCTTACACAATTCGTTCAGGGGCTGTGATGCAACCTGGATTGACCATATCTAGACCCACAGCTGGATGAGACATAAGGGTGGACACTCTTGGGGCTGAGAGGTTTGGTGAGGTTGGGTGAGCAAACGCAGACCCTTTAAAGTAATACTGCGTGCTACCCATCGCATGGGTCCCAAATCTCCAGGTTCAAGGGCATCTTCCTACATCGAAAACATGCATGAGAAACCCAGAAGATGGTACACCGTGTGATGGGGAAAGGTTTCTAAAACGCACCTCATTTCTCATCTCCTTGTGTTCGGGTTCGCCATTCCAGCCACTTTACTAGCAATCTCCCTACTTGGAGCCTCAGCACCTTTAACCTCCTGTTCCGTACAGGTTGCAATTTGTCCTGAGGATGAACGGGAAGACGGGGAACCAATGAGAGACTAGCTCTTGGTGTTGGGACAGGCACAGGTCACTCTATTTTCCCATCAGGAAGAAGAATTAACCACAGGCTCAGCCTGCCCCCCGGAACCAGAACAGGGCCTGAAGCCATCCTGCGCTTTTGCGGCCAGCTCCCAAAAAAGCGACTTGTAAAATGGAGCTTCAGGGCACTGCAATTCACAAACCTGCAGAGTTATAAATGATAACTCTCGTCCACAAATATATTGAGGGAAGGCAAAGAAGAGGATTTGAAATCAAGGCAGAATTGCAGGAAACAGATTTCAGGAGGTAGATTCGAATCGCCTTTAAAGCACATGAAAAGCGGCAAAACGTTGACAATGATGCCCTTGGCCAAAAAGGGCGTATGCGTTTTTTCCTGAATATATTCAGGAAAAAACGCATATGCCCTTTTTGGCCAACCAAGCAACCTGGAAAGGCAAATCAGCGCTACAAAGAAGTCTCGCTTCCCATCGGTCAAAAGGGCCATGCTGAAAAAAGTGTCAAAACCAGAAATGCAGGACAGGCCATGGAGGAATCGGAGCCTTGCTACACTGATGGGCGGGATGTAAATCGCCAACAGCCACTCTGGATAAGTGTACGGTGTGTCCTGAAACATCTAAGAAACACAGCTTAGAGAGCATAGGGCACTTCCACGCATGGGGGGATAAAGTGGGAAAATTGAAAATCAGCAAGACACAGGCACCCCAAAGTTTAGGGCTGCTCTGTTGACAAGGACCTCCACTTCATTCCACCTTAAATATCCCAGGAAAGCGAAAAATGGATCAAAAAGTTGTGGTCCTTATGTACAATGGAATATCACTCAGCCATGAAATCAATGTCATAAGGCTAGTAGCAGCATGATGAGTGGATTTAGGTAAGACGATTCTAAGTGAAATAAGTCACACAGAAAAGGACACTTCTCATAAGGTGTCACTTATAGAGGGAATGTAAAAACCGTTACACTTGAACTGAATTACAAAACAGAACAGAGTCACACATGCAGAAAACACACTATGGCTGCTTAACGGGAAAGGTGAGGTGGGGTGATACATAAAACAAGAGTTTCAAATTAGCTCAGATACCGTTCCATAAACCCAATATGTAATAGACAAGACCTACTCCTTGCTCAGAGAACTGGACTCAACACGCCCGATTCACCGCACAAGAATATATCTGACTAGTAATAATCTTAAAACCTATGTATTGATATCTCTCTGTTAGTGTGTCAAGTGGGTGTAAAGCGGCATAAACACAGCCGTGAAAAGCAGCTAAACCCCATTATAAAAATAAATTACTTTTAAAAACCCATGAAACAAAGACAGGGAAAGACAGAGAAATTCTTACACAATTCGTTCAGGGGCTGTGACGCAACCTGGATTGACCATATCTAGACCCACAGCTGGATGAGACATAAGGGTGGACACTCTTGGGGCTGAGAGGTTTGGTGAGGTTGGGTGAGCAAACGCAGACCCTTTAAAGTAATACTGCGTGCTACCCATCGCATGGGTCCCAAATCTCCAGGTTCAAGGGCATCTTCCTACATCGAAAACATGCATGAGAAACCCAGAAGATGGTACACCGTGTGATGGGGAAAGGTTTCTAAAACGCACCTCATTTCTCATCTCCTTGTGCTCGGGTTCGCCATTCCAGCCACTTTACTAGCAATCTCCCTACTTGGAGCCTCAGCACCTTTAACCTCCTGTTCCGTACAGGTTGCAATTTGTCCTGAGGATGAACGGGAAGACGGGGAACCAATGAGAGACTAGCTCTTGGTGTTGGGACAGGCACAGGTCACTCTACTTTCCCATCAGGAAGAAGAATTAACCACAGGCTCAGCCTGCCCCCCGGAACCAGAACAGGGCCTGAAGCCATCCTGCGCTTTTGCGGCCAGCTCCCAAAAAAGCGAATTGTAAAATGGAGCTTCAGGGCACTGCAATTCACAAACCTGCAGAGTTATAAATGATAACTCTCGTCCACAAATATATTGAGGGAAGGCAAAGAAGAGGATTTGAAATCAAGGCAGAATTGCAGGAAACAGATTTCAGGAGGTAGATTCGAATCGCCTTTAAAGCACATGAAAAGCGGCAAAACGTTGACAATGATGCCCTTGGCCAAAAAGGGCGTATGCGTTTTTTCCTGAATATATTCAGGAAAAAACGCATACGCCCTTTTTGGCCAACCAAGCAACCTGGAAAGGCAAATCAGCGCTACAAAGAAGTCTCGCTTCCCATCGGTCAAAAGGGCCATGCTGAAAAAAGTGTCAAAACCAGAAATGCAGGACAGGCCATGGAGAAATGGGAGCCTTGCTACACTGATGGGCGGGATGTAAATCGCCAACAGCCACTCTGGAGAAGTGTACGGTGTGTCCTGAAACATCTAAAAAACACAGCTTAGAGAGCATAGGGCACTTCCACTCATGGGGGGATAAAGTGGGAAAATTGAAAATCAGCAAGACACAGGCACCCCAAAGTTTAGGGCTGCTCTGTTGACAAAGACCTCCACTTCATTCCACCTTAAATATCCCAGGAGAGCGAAAAATGGATCAAAAAGTTGTGGTCCTTATGTACAATGGAATATCACTCAGCCATGAAATCAATGTCATAAGGCTAGTAGCAGCATGATGAGTGGATTTAGGTAAGACGATTCTAAGTGAAATAAGTCACACAGAAAAGGACACTTCTCATAAGGTGTCACTTATA
The DNA here is from genome assembly GCF_965194825.1 of Balaenoptera physalus. Lineage (NCBI taxonomy): Eukaryota > Metazoa > Chordata > Mammalia > Artiodactyla > Balaenopteridae > Balaenoptera > Balaenoptera physalus. The sequence continues at coordinate 901,830 of NW_028126375.1, forward strand.
GAGGGAATGTAAAAACCGTTACACTTGAACTGAATTACAAAACAGAACAGAGTCACACATGCAGAAAACACACTATGGCTGCTTAACGGGAAAGGTGAGGTGGGGTGTTACATAAAACAAGAGTTTCAAATTAGCTCAGATACCGTTCCATAAACCCAATATGTAATAGACAAGACCTACTCCTTGCTCAGAGAACTGGACTCAACACGCCCGATTCACCGCACAAGAATATATCTGACTAGTAATAATCTTAAAACCTATGTATTGATATCTCTCTGTTAGTGTGTCAAGTGGGTGTAAAGCGGCATAAACAGAGCCGTGAAAAGCAGCTAAACCCCATTATAAAAATAAATTACTTTTAAAAACCCATGAAACAAAGACAGGGAAAGACAGAGAAATTCTTACACAATTCGTTCAGGGGCTGTGATGCAACCTGGATTGACCATATCTAGACCCACAGCTGGATGAGACATAAGGGTGGACACTCTTGGGGCTGAGAGGTTTGGTGAGGTTGGGTGAGCAAACGCAGACCCTTTAAAGTAATACTGCGTGCTACCCATCGCATGGGTCCCAAATCTCCAGGTTCAAGGGCATCTTCCTACATCGAAAACATGCATGAGAAACCCAGAAGATGGTACACCGTGTGATGGGGAAAGGTTTCTAAAACGCACCTCATTTCTCATCTCCTTGTGCTCGGGTTCGCCATTCCAGCCACTTTACTAGCAATCTCCCTACTTGGAGCCTCAGCACCTTTAACCTCCTGTTCCGTACAGGTTGCAATTTGTCCTGAGGATGAACGGGAAGACGGGGAACCAATGAGAGACTAGCTCTTGGTGTTGGGACAGGCACAGGTCACTCTACTTTCCCATCAGGAAGAAGAATTAACCACAGGCTCAGCCTGCCCCCCGGAACCAGAACAGGGCCTGAAGCCATCCTGCGCTTTTGCGGCCAGCTCCCAAAAAAGCGACTTGTAAAATGGAGCTTCAGGGCACTGCAATTCACAAACCTGCAGAGTTATAAATGATAACTCTCGTCCACAAATATATTGAGGGAAGGCAAAGAAGAGGATTTGAAATCAAGGCAGAATTGCAGGAAACAGATTTCAGGAGGTAGATTCGAATCGCCTTTAAAGCACATGAAAAGCGGCAAAACGTTGACAATGATGCCCTTGGCCAAAAAGGGCGTATGCGTTTTTTCCTGAATATATTCAGGAAAAAACGCATACGCCCTTTTTGGCCAACCAAGCAACCTGGAAAGGTAAATCAGCGCTACAAAGAAGTCTCGCTTCCCATCGGTCAAAAGGGCCATGCTGAAAAAAGTGTCAAAACCAGAAATGCAGGACAGGCCATGGAGAAATGGGAGCCTTGCTACACTGATGGGCGGGATGTAAATCGCCAACAGCCACTCTGGAGAAGTGTACGGTGTGTCCTGAAACATCTAAAAAACACAGCTTAGAGAGCATAGGGCACTTCCACTCATGGGGGGATAAAGTGGGAAAATTGAAAATCAGCAAGACACAAGCACCCCAAAGTTTAGGGCTGCTCTGTTGACAAAGACCTCCACTTCATTCCACCTTAAATATCCCAGGAGAGCGAAAAATGAATCAAAAAGTTGTGGTCCTTATGTACAATGGAATATCACTCAGCCATGAAATCAATGTCATAAGGCTAGTAGCAGCATGATGAGTGGATTTAGGTAAGACGATTCTAAGTGAAATAAGTCACACAGAAAAGGACACTTCTCATAAGGTGTCACTTATAGAGGGAATGTAAAAACCGTTACACTTGAACTGAATTACAAAACAGAACAGAGTCACACATGCAGAAAACACACTATGGCTGCTTAACGGGAAAGGTGAGGTGGGGTGATACATAAAACAAGAGTTTCAAATTAGCTCAGATACCGTTCCATAAACCCAATATGTAATAGACAGGACCTACTCCTTGCTCAGAGAACTGGACTCAACACGCCCGATTCACCGCACAAGAATATATCTGACTAGTAATAATCTTAAAACCTATGTATTGATATCTCTCTGTTAGTGTGTCAAGTGGGTGTAAGGCGGCATAAACACAGCCGTGAAAAGCAGCTAAACCCCATTATAAAAATAAATTACTTTTAAAAACCCATGAAACAAAGACAGGGAAAGACAGAGAAATTCTTACACAATTCGTTCAGGGGCTGTGATGCAACCTGGATTGACCATGTCTAGACCCACAGCTGGATGAGTCATAAGGGTGGACACTCTTGGGGCTGAGAGGTTTGGTGAGGTTGGGTGAGCAAACGCAGACCCTTTAAAGTAATACTGCGTGCTACCCATCGCATGGGTCCCAAATCTCCAGGTTCAAGGGCATCTTCCTACATCGAAAACATGCATGAGAAACCCAGAAGATGGTACACCGTGTGATGGGGAAAGGTTTCTAAAACGCACCTCATTTCTCATCTCCTTGTGCTCGGGTTCGCCATTCCAGCCACTTTACTAGCAATCTCCCTACTTGGAGCCTCAGCACCTTTAACCTCCTGTTCCGTACAGGTTGCAATTTGTCCTGAGGATGATCGGGAAGACGGGGAACCAATGAGAGACTAGCTCTTGGTGTTGGGACAGGCACAGGTCACTCTACTTTCCCATCAGGAAGAAGAATTAACCACAGGCTCAGCCTGCCCCCCGGAACCAGAACAGGGCCTGAAGCCATCCTGCGCTTTTGCGGCCAGCTCCCAAAAAAGCGACTTGTAAAATGGAGCTTCAGGGCACTGCAATTCACAAACCTGCAGAGTTATAAATGATAACTCTCGTCCACAAATATATTGAGGGAAGGCAAAGAAGAGGATTTGAAATCAAGGCAGAATTGCAGGAAACAGATTTCAGGAGGTAGATTCGAATCGCCTTTAAAGCACATGAAAAGCGGCAAAACGTTGACAATGATGCCCTTGGCCAAAAAGGGCGTATGCGTTTTTTCCTGAATATATTCAGGAAAAAACGCATACGCCCTTGTTGGCCAACCAAGCAACCTGGAAAGGCAAATCAGCGCTACAAAGAAGTCTCGCTTCCCATCGGTCAAAAGGGCCATGCTGAAAAAAGTGTCAAAACCAGAAATGCAGGACAGGCCATGGAGAAATGGGAGCCTTGCTACACTGATGGGCGGGATGTAAATCGCCAACAGCCACTCTGGAGAAGTGTACGGTGTGTCCTGAAACATCTAAAAAACACAACTTAGAGAGCATAGGGCACTTCCACTCATGGGGGGTTAAAGTGGGAAAATTGAAAATCAGCAAGACACAAGCACCCCAAAATTTAGGGCTGCTCTGTTGACAAAGACCTCCACTTCATTCCACCTTAAATATCCCAGGAGAGCGAAAAATGGATAAAAAAGTTGTGGTCCTTATGTACAATGGAATATCACTCAGCCATGAAATCAATGTCATAAGGCTAGTAGCAGCATGATGAGTGGATTTAGGTAAGACGATTCTAAGTGAAATAAGTCACACAGAAAAGGACACTTCTCATAAGGTGTCACTTATAGAGGGAATGTAAAAACCGTTACACTTGAACTGAATTACAAAAGAGAACAGAGTCACACATGCAGAAAACACACTATGGCTGCTTAACGGGAAAGGTGAGGTGGGGTGATACATAAAACAAGAGTTTCAAATTAGCTCAGATACCGTTCCATAAACCCAATATGTAATAGACAGGACCTACTCCTTGCTCAGAGAACTGGACTCAACACGCCCGATTCACCGCACAAGAATATATCTGACTAGTAATAATCTTAAAACCTATGTATTGATATCTCTCTGTTAGTGTGTCAAGTGGGTGTAAGGCGGCATAAACACAGCCGTGAAAAGCAGCTAAACCCCATTATAAAAATAAATTACTTTTAAAAACCCATGAAACAAAGACAGGGAAAGACAGAGAAATTCTTACACAATTCGTTCAGGGGCTGTGATGCAACCTGGATTGACCATATCTAGACCCACAGCTGGATGAGACATAAGGGTGGACACTCTTGGGGCTGAGAGGTTTGGTGAGGTTGGGTGAGCAAACGCAGACCCTTTAAAGTAATACTGCGTGCTACCCATCGCATGGGTCCCAAATCTCCAGGTTCAAGGGCATCTTCCTACATCGAAAACATGCATGAGAAACCCAGAAGATGGTACACCGTGTGATGGGGAAAGGTTTCTAAAACGCACCTCATTTCTCATCTCCTTGTGCTCGGGTTCGCCATTCCAGCCACTTTACTAGCAATCTCCCTACTTGGAGCCTCAGCACCTTTAACCTCCTGTTCCGTACAGGTTGCAATTTGTCCTGAGGATGAACGGGAAGACGGGGAACCAATGAGAGACTAGCTCTTGGTGTTGGGACAGGCACAGGTCACTCTATTTTCCCATCAGGAAGAAGAATTAACCACAGGCTCAGCCTGCCCCCCGGAACCAGAACAGGGCCTGAAGCCATCCTGCGCTTTTGCGGCCAGCTCCCAAAAAAGCGACTTGTAAAATGGAGCTTCAGGGCACTGCAATTCACAAACCTGCAGAGTTATAAATGATAACTCTCGTCCACAAATATATTGAGGGAAGGCAAAGAAGAGGATTTGAAATCAAGGCAGAATTGCAGGAAACAGATTTCAGGAGGTAGATTCGAATCGCCTTTAAAGCACATGAAAAGCGGCAAAACGTTGACAATGATGCCCTTGGCCAAAAAGGGCGTATGCGTTTTTTCCTGAATATATTCAGGAAAAAACGCATACGCCCTTGTTGGCCAACCAAGCAACCTGGAAAGGCAAATCAGCGCTACAAAGAAGTCTCGCTTCCCATCGGTCAAAAGGGCCATGCTGAAAAAAGTGTCAAAACCAGAAATGCAGGACAGGCCATGGAGAAATGGGAGCCTTGCTACACTGATGGGCGGGATGTAAATCGCCAACAGCCACTCTGGAGAAGTGTACGGTGTGTCCTGAAACATCTAAAAAACACAGCTTAGAGAGCATAGGGCACTTCCACTCATGGGGGGATAAAGTGGGAAAATTGAAAATCAGCAAGACACAAGCACCCCAAAGTTTAGGGCTGCTCTGTTGACAAAGACCTCCACTTCATTCCACCTTAAATATCCCAGGAAAGCGAAAAATGGATCAAAAAGTTGTGGTCCTTATGTACAATGGAATATCACTCAGCCATGAAATCAATGTCATAAGGCTAGTAGCAGCATGATGAGTGGATTTAGGTAAGACGATTCTAAGTGAAATAAGTCACACAGAAAAGGACACTTCTCATAAGGTGTCACTTATAGAGGGAATGTAAAAACCGTTACACTTGAACTGAATTACAAAAGAGAACAGAGTCACACATGCAGAAAACACACTATGGCTGCTTAACGGGAAAGGTGAGGTGGGGTGATACATAAAACAAGAGTTTCAAATTAGCTCAGATACCGTTCCATAAACCCAATATGTAATAGACAGGACCTACTCCTTGCTCAGAGAACTCGACTCAACACGCCCGATTCACCGCACAAGAATATATCTGACTAGTAATAATCTTAAAACCTATGTATTGATATCTCTCTGTTAGTGTGTCAAGTGGGTGTAAAGCGGCATAAACACAGCCGTGAAAAGCAGCTAAACCCCATTATAAAAATAAATTACTTTTAAAAACCCATGAAACAAAGACAGGGAAAGACAGAGAAATTCTTACACAATTCGTTCAGGGGCTGTGATGCAACCTGTATTGACCATATCTAGACCCACAGCTGGATGAGACATAAGGGTGGACACTCTTGGGGCTGAGAGGTTTGGTGAGGTTGGGTGAGCAAACGCAGACCCTTTAAAGTAATACTGCGTGCTACCCATCGCATGGGTCCCAAATCTCCAGGTTCAAGGGCATCTTCCTACATCGAAAACATGCATGAGAAACCCAGAAGATGGTACACCGTGTGATGGGGAAAGGTTTCTAAAACGCACCTCATTTCTCATCTCCTTGTGCTCGGGTTCGCCATTCCAGCCACTTTACTAGCAATCTCCCTACTTGGAGCCTCAGCACCTTTAACCTCCTGTTCCGTACAGGTTGCAATTTGTCCTGAGGATGAACGGGAAGACGGGGAACCAATGAGAGACTAGCTCTTGGTGTTGGGACAGGCACAGGTCACTCTATTTTCCCATCAGGAAGAAGAATTAACCACAGGCTCAGCCTGCCCCCCGGAACAAGAACAGGGCCTGAAGCCATCCTGCGCTTTTGCGGCCAGCTCCCAAAAAAGCGACTTGTAAAATGGAGCTTCAGGGCACTGCAATTCACAAACCTGCAGAGTTATAAATGATAACTCTCGTCCACAAATATATTGAGGGAAGGCAAAGAAGAGGATTTGAAATCAAGGCAGAATTGCAGGAAACAGATTTCAGGAGGTAGATTCGAATCGCCTTTAAAGCACATGAAAAGCGGCAAAACGTTGACAATGATGCCCTTGGCCAAAAAGTGCGTATGCGTTTTTTCCTGAATATATTCAGGAAAAAACGCATACGCCCTTGTTGGCCAACCAAGCAACCTGGAAAGGCAAATCAGCGCTACAAAGAAGTCTCGCTTCCCATCGGTCAAAAGGGCCATGCTGAAAAAAGTGTCAAAACCAGAAATGCAGGACAGGCCATGGAGAAATGGGAGCCTTGCTACACTGATGGGCGGGATGTAAATCGCCAACAGCCACTCTGGAGAAGTGTACGGTGTGTCCTGAAACATCTAAAAAACACAGCTTAGAGAGCATAGGGCACTTCCACTCATGGGGGGATAAAGTGGGAAAATTGAAAATCAGCAAGACACAAGCACCCCAAAGTTTAGGGCTGCTCTGTTGACAAAGACCTCCACTTCATTCCACCTTAAATATCCCAGGAGAGCGAAAAATGGATAAAAAAGTTGTGGTCCTTATGTACAATGGAATATCACTCAGCCATGAAATCAATGTCATAAGGCTAGTAGCAGCATGATGAGTGGATTTAGATAAGACGATTCTAAGTGAAATAAGTCACACAGAAAAGGACACTTCTCATAAGGTGTCACTTATAGAGGGAATGTAAAAACCGTTACACTTGAACTGAATTACAAAAGAGAACAGAGTCACACATGCAGAAAACACACTATGGCTGCTTAACGGGAAAGGTGAGGTGGGGTGATACATAAAACAAGAGTTTCAAATTAGCTCAGATACCGTTCCATAAACCCAATATGTAATAGACAGGACCTACTCCTTGCTCAGAGAACTGGACTCAACACGCCCGATTCACCGCACAAGAATATATCTGACTAGTAATAATCTTAAAACCTATGTATTGATATCTCTCTGTTAGTGTGTCAAGTGGGTGTAAGGCGGCATAAACACAGCCGTGAAAAGCAGCTAAACCCCATTATAAAAATAAATTACTTTTAAAAACCCATGAAACAAAGACAGGGAAAGACAGAGAAATTCTTACACAATTCGTTCAGGGGCTGTGATGCAACCTGGATTGACCATATCTAGACCCACAGCTGGATGAGACATAAGGGTGGACACTCTTGGGGCTGAGAGGTTTGGTGAGGTTGGGTGAGCAAACGCAGACCCTTTAAAGTAATACTGCGTGCTACCCATCGCATGGGTCCCAAATCTCCAGGTTCAAGGGCATCTTCCTACATCGAAAACATGCATGAGAAACCCAGAAGATGGTACACCGTGTGATGGGGAAAGGTTTCTAAAACGCACCTCATTTCTCATCTCCTTGTGCTCGGGTTCGCCATTCCAGCCACTTTACTAGCAATCTCCCTACTTGGAGCCTCAGCACCTTTAACCTCCTGTTCCGTACAGGTTGCAATTTGTCCTGAGGATGAACGGGAAGACGGGGAACCAATGAGAGACTAGCTCTTGGTGTTGGGACAGGCACAGGTCACTCTATTTTCCCATCAGGAAGAAGAATTAACCACAGGCTCAGCCTGCCCCCCGGAACCAGAACAGGGCCTGAAGCCATCCTGCGCTTTTGCGGCCAGCTCCCAAAAAAGCGACTTGTAAAATGGAGCTTCAGGGCACTGCAATTCACAAACCTGCAGAGTTATAAATGATAACTCTCGTCCACAAATATATTGAGGGAAGGCAAAGAAGAGGATTTGAAATCAAGGCAGAATTGCAGGAAACAGATTTCAGGAGGTAGATTCGAATCGCCTTTAAAGCACATGAAAAGCGGCAAAACGTTGACAATGATGCCCTTGGCCAAAAAGGGCGTATGCGTTTTTTCCTGAATATATTCAGGAAAAAACGCATACGCCCTTTTTGGCCAACCAAGCAACCTGGAAAGGCAAATCAGCGCTACAAAGAAGTCTCGCTTCCCATCGGTCAAAAGGGCCATGCTGAAAAAAGTGTCAAAACCAGAAATGCAGGACAGGCCATGGAGAAATGGGAGCCTTGCTACACTGATGGGCGGGATGTAAATCGCCAACAGCCACTCTGGAGAAGTGTACGGTGTGTCCTGAAACATCTAAAAAACACAGCTTAGAGAGCATAGGGCACTTCCACGCATGGGGGGATAAAGTGGGAAAATTGAAAATCAGCAAGACACAAGCACCCCAAAGTTTAGGGCTGCTCTGTTGACAAGGACCTCCACTTCATTCCACCTTAAATATCCCAGGAAAGCGAAAAATGGATCAAAAATGCGTGGTTCTTATGTACAATGGAATATCACTCAGCCATGAAATCAATGTCATAAGGCTAGTAGCAGCATGATGAGTGGATTTAGGTAAGACGATTCTAAGTGAAATAAGTCACACAGAAAAGGACACTTCTCATAAGGTGTCACTTATAGAGGGAATGTAAAAACCGTTACACTTGAACTGAATTACAAAACAGAACAGAGTCACACATGCAGAAAACACACTATGGCTGCTTAACGGGAAAGGTGAGGTGGGGTGATACATAAAACAAGAGTTTCAAATTAGCTCAGATACCGTTCCATAAACCCAATATGTAATAGACAAGACCTACTCCTTGCTCAGAGAACTGGACTCAACACGCCCGATTCACCGCACAAGAATATATCTGACTAGTAATAATCTTAAAACCTATGTATTGATATCTCTCTGTTAGTGTGTCAAGTGGGTGTAAAGCGGCATAAACAGAGCCGTGAAAAGCAGCTAAACCCCATTATAAAAATAAATTACTTTTAAAAACCCATGAAACAAAGACAGGGAAAGACAGAGAAATTCTTACACAATTCGTTCAGGGGCTGTGATGCAACCTGGATTGACCATATCTAGACCCACAGCTGGATGAGACATAAGGGTGGACACTCTTGGGGCTGAGAGGTTTGGTGAGGTTGGGTGAGCAAACGCAGACCCTTTAAAGTAATACTGCGTGCTACCCATCGCATGGGTCCCAAATCTCCAGGTTCAAGGGCATCTTCCTACATCGAAAACATGCATGAGAAACCCAGATGATGGTACACCGTGTGATGGGGAAAGGTTTCTAAAACGCACCTCATTTCTCATCTCCTTGTGCTCGGGTTCGCCATTCCAGCCACTTTACTAGCAATCTCCCTACTTGGAGCCTCAGCACCTTTAACCTCCTGTTCCGTACAGGTTGCAATTTGTCCTGAGGATGAACGGGAAGACGGGGAACCAATGAGAGACTAGCTCTTGGTGTTGGGACAGGCACAGGTCACTCTATTTTCCCATCAGGAAGAAGAATTAACCACAGGCTCAGCCTGCCCCCCGGAACCAGAACAGGGCCTGAAGCCATCCTGCGCTTTTGCGGCCAGCTCCCAAAAAAGCGACTTGTAAAATGGAGCTTCAGGGCACTGCAATTCACAAACCTGCAGAGTTATAAATGATAACTCTCGTCCACAAATATATTGAGGGAAGGCAAATAAGAGGATTTGAAATCAAGGCAGAATTGCAGGAAACAGATTTCAGGAGGTAGATTCGAATCGCCTTTAAAGCACATGAAAAGCGGCAAAACGTTGACAATGATGCCCTTGGCCAAAAAGGGCGTATGCGTTTTTTCCTGAATATATTCAGGAAAAAACGCATACGCCCTTTTTGGCCAACCAAGCAACCTGGAAAGGCAAATCAGCGCTACAAAGAAGTCTCGCTTCCCATCGGTCAAAAGGGCCATGCTGAAAAAAGTGTCAAAACCAGAAATGCAGGACAGGCCATGGAGAAATGGGAGCCTTGCTACACTGATGGGCGGGATGTAAATCGCCAACAGCCACTCTGGAGAAGTGTACGGTGTGTCCTGAAACATCTAAAAAACACAGCTTAGAGAGCATAGGGCACTTCCACGCATGGGGGGATAAAGTGGGAAAATTGAAAATCAGCAAGACACAAGCACCCCAAAGTTTAGGGCTGCTCTGTTGACAAGGACCTCCACTTCATTCCACCTTAAATATCCCAGGAAAGCGAAAAATGGATCAAAAATGCGTGGTTCTTATGTACAATGGAATATCACTCAGCCATGAAATCAATGTCATAAGGCTAGTAGCAGCATGATGAGTGGATTTAGGTAAGACGATTCTAAGTGAAATAAGTCACACAGAAAAGGACACTTCTCATAAGGTGTCACTTATAGAGGGAATGTAAAAACCGTTACACTTGAACTGAATTACAAAACAGAACAGAGTCACACATGCAGAAAACACACTATGGCTGCTTAACGGGAAAGGTGAGGTGGGGTGATACATAAAACAAGAGTTTCAAATTAGCTCAGATACCGTTCCATAAACCCAATATGTAATAGACAAGACCTACTCCTTGCTCAGAGAACTGGACTCAACACGCCCGATTCACCGCACAAGAATATATCTGACTAGTAATAATCTTAAAACCTATGTATTGATATCTCTCTGTTAGTGTGTCAAGTGGGTGTAAAGCGGCATAAACACAGCCGTGAAAAGCAGCTAAACCCCATTATAAAAATAAATTACTTTTAAAAACCCATGAAACAAAGACAGGGAAAGACAGAGAAATTCTTACACAATTCGTTCAGGGGCTGTGATGCAACCTGGATTGACCATATCTAGACCCACAGCTGGATGAGACATAAGGGTGGACACTCTTGGGGCTGAGAGGTTTGGTGAGGTTGGGTGAGCAAACGCAGACCCTTTAAAGTAATACTGCGTGCTACCCATCGCATGGGTCCCAAATCTCCAGGTTCAAGGGCATCTTCCTACATCGAAAACATGCATGAGAAACCCAGATGATGGTACACCGTGTGATGGGGAAAGGTTTCTAAAACGCACCTCATTTCTCATCTCCTTGTGCTCGGTTTCGCCATTCCAGCCACTTTACTAGCAATCTCCCTACTTGGAGCCTCAGCACCTTTAATCTCCTGTTCCGTACAGGTTGCAATTTGTCCTGAGGATGAACGGGAAGACGGGGAACCAATGAGAGACTAGCTCTTGGTGTTGGGACAGGCACAGGTCACTCTATTTTCCCATCAGGAAGAAGAATTAACCACAGGCTCAGCCTGCCCCCCGGAACCAGAACAGGGCCTGAAGCCATCCTGCGCTTTTGCGGCCAGCTCCCAAAAAAGCGACTTGTAAAATGGAGCTTCAGGGCACTGCAATTCACAAACCTGCAGAGTTATAAATGATAACTCTCGTCCACAAATATATTGAGGGAAGGCAAAGAAGAGGATTTGAAATCAAGGTAGAATTGCAGGAAACAGATTTCAGGAGGTAGATTCGAATCGCCTTTAAAGCACATGAAAAGCGGCAAAACGTTGACAATGATGCCCTTGGCCAAAAAGGGCGTATGCGTTTTTTCCTGAATATATTCAGGAAAAAACGCATACGCCCTTTTTGGCCAACCAAGCAACCTGGAAAGGCAAATCAGCGCTACAAAGAAGTCTCGCTTCCCATCGGTCAAAAGGGCCATGCTGAAAAAAGTGTCAAAACCAGAAATGCAGGACAGGCCATGGAGGAATCGGAGCCTTGCTACACTGATGGGCGGGATGTAAATCGCCAACAGCCACTCTGGAGAAGTGTACGGTGTGTCCTGAAACATCTAAAAAACACAGCTTAGAGAGCATAGGGCACTTCCACGCATGGGGGGATAAAGTGGGAAAATTGAAAATCAGCAAGACACAAGCACCCCAAAGTTTAGGGCTGCTCTGTTGACAAGGACCTCCACTTCATTCCACCTTAAATATCCCAGGAGAGCGAAAAATGGATCAAAAAGTTGTGGTCCTTATGTACAATGGAATATCACTCAGCCATGAAATCAATGTCATAAGGCTAGTAGCAGCATGATGAGTGGATTTAGGTAAGACGATTCTAAGTGAAATAAGTCACACAGAAAAGGACACTTCTCCTAAGGTGTCACTTATAGAGGGAATGTAAAAACCGTTACACTTGAACTGAATTACAAAACAGAACAGAGTCACACATGCAGAAAACACACTATGGCTGCTTAACGGGAAAGGTGAGGTGGGGTGATACATAAAACAAGAGTTTCAAATTAGCTCAGATACCGTTCCATAAACCCAATATGTAATAGACAACACCTACTCCTTGCTCAGAGAACTGGACTCAACACGCCCGATTCACCGCACAAGAATATATCTGACTAGTAATAATCTTAAAACCTATGTATTGATATCTCTCTGTTAGTGTGTCAAGTGGGTGTAAAGCGGCATAAACACAGCCGTGAAAAGCAGCTAAACCCCATTATAAAAATAAATTACTTTTAAAAACCCATGAAACAAAGACAGGGAAAGACAGAGAAATTCTTACACAATTCGTTCAGGGGCTGTGATGCAACCTGGATTGACCATATCTAGACCCACAGCTGGATGAGACATAAGGGTGGACACTCTTGGGGCTGAGAGGTTTGGTGAGGTTGGGTGAGCAAACGCAGACCCTTTAAAGTAATACTGCGTGCTACCCATCGCATGGGTCCCAAATCTCCAGGTTCAAGGGCATCTTCCTACATCGAAAACATGCATGAGAAACCCAGAAGATGGTACACCGTGTGATGGGGAAAGGTTTCTAAAACGCACCTCATTTCTCATCTCCTTGTGCTCGGGTTCGCCATTCCAGCCACTTTACTAGCAATCTCCCTACTTGGAGCCTCAGCACCTTTAACCTCCTGTTCCGTACAGGTTGCAATTTGTCCTGAGGATGAACGGGAAGACGGGGAACCAATGAGAGACTAGCTCTTGGTGTTGGGACAGGCACAGGTCACTCTATTTTCCCATCAGGAAGAAGAATTAACCACAGGCTCAGCCTGCCCCCCGGAACCAGAACAGGGCCTGAAGCCATCCTGCGCTTTTGCGGCCAGCTCCCAAAAAAGCGACTTGTAAAATGGAGCTTCAGGGCACTGCAATTCACAAACCTGCAGAGTTATAAATGATAACTCTCGTCCACAAATATATTGAGGGAAGGCAAAGAAGAGGATTTGAAATCAAGGCAGAATTGCAGGAAACAGATTTCAGGAGGTAGATTCGAATCGCCTTTAAAGCACATGAAAAGCGGCAAAACGTTGACAATGATGCCCTTGGCCAAAAAGGGCGTATGCGTTTTTTCCTGAATATATTCAGGAAAAAACGCATACGCCCTTTTTGGCCAACCAAGCAACCTGGAAAGGCAAATCAGCGCTACAAAGAAGTCTCGCTTCCCATCGGTCAAAAGGGCCATGCTGAAAAAAGAGTCAAAACCAGAAATGCAGGACAGGCCATGGAGGAATCGGAGCCTTGCTACACTGATGGGCGGGATGTAAATCGCCAACAGCCACTCTGGATAAGTGTACGGTGTGTCCTGAAACATCTAAAAAACACAGCTTAGAGAGCATAGGGCACTTCCACGCATGGGGGGATAAAGTGGGAAAATTGAAAATCAGCAAGACACAAGCACCCCAAAGTTTAGGGCTGCTCTGTAGACAAGGACCTCCACTTCATTCCACCTTAAATATCCCAGGAGAGCGAAAAATGGATCAAAAAGTTGTGGTCCTTATGTACAATGGAATATCACTCAGCCATGAAATCAATGTCATAAGGCTAGTAGCAGCATGATGAGTGGATTTAGGTAAGACGATTCTAAGTGAAATAAGTCACACAGAAAAGGACACTTCTCATAAGGTGTCACTTATAGAGGGAATGTAAAAACCGTTACACTTGAACTGAATTACAAAACAGAACAGAGTCACACATGCAGAAAACACACTATGGCTGCTTAACGGGAAAGGTGAGGTGGGGTGATACATAAAACAAGAGTTTCAAATTAGCTCAGATACCGTTCCATAAACCCAATATGTAATAGACAAGACCTACTCCTTGCTCAGAGAACTGGACTCAACACGCCCGATTCACCGCACAAGAATATATCTGACTAGTAATAATCTTAAAACCTATGTATTGATATCTCTCTGTTAGTGTGTCAAGTGGGTGTAAAGCGGCATAAACAGAGCCGTGAAAAGCAGCTAAACCCCATTATAAAAATAAATTACTTTTAAAAACCCATGAAACAAAGACAGGGAAAGACAGAGAAATTCTTACACAATTCGTTCAGGGGCTGTGATGCAACCTGGATTGACCATATCTAGACCCACAGCTGGATGAGACATAAGGGTGGACACTCTTGGGGCTGAGAGGTTTGGTGAGGTTGGGTGAGCAAACGCAGACCCTTTAAAGTAATACTGCGTGCTACCCATCGCATGGGTCCCAAATCTCCAGGTTCAAGGGCATCTTCCTACATCGAAAACATGCATGAGAAACCCAGAAGATGGTACACCGTGTGATGGGGAAAGGTTTCTAAAACGCACCTCATTTCTCATCTCCTTGTGCTCGGGTTCGCCATTCCAGCCACTTTACTAGCAATCTCCCTACTTGGAGCCTCAGCACCTTTAACCTCCTGTTCCGTACAGGTTGCAATTTGTCCTGAGGATGAACGGGAAGACGGGGAACCAATGAGAGACTAGCTCTTGGTGTTGGGACAGGCACAGGTCACTCTACTTTCCCATCAGGAAGAAGAATTAACCACAGGCTCAGCCTGCCCCCCGGAACCAGAACAGGGCCTGAAGCCATCCTGCGCTTTTGCGGCCAGCTCCCAAAAAAGCGACTTGTAAAATGGAGCTTCAGGGCACTGCAATTCACAAACCTGCAGAGTTATAAATGATAACTCTCGTCCACAAATATATTGAGGGAAGGCAAAGAAGAGGATTTGAAATCAAGGCAGAATTGCAGGAAACAGATTTCAGGAGGTAGATTCGAATCGCCTTTAAAGCACATGAAAAGCGGCAAAACGTTGACAATGATGCCCTTGGCCAAAAAGGGCGTATGCGTTTTTTCCTGAATATATTCAGGAAAAAACGCATACGCCCTTTTTGGCCAACCAAGCAACCTGGAAAGGCAAATCAGCGCTACAAAGAAGTCTCGCTTCCCATCGGTCAAAAGGGCCATGCTGAAAAAAGTGTCAAAACCAGAAATGCAGGACAGGCCATGGAGAAATGGGAGCCTTGCTACACTGATGGGCGGGATGTAAATCGCCAACAGCCACTCTGGATAAGTGTACGGTGTGTCCTGAAACATCTAAAAAACACAGCTTAGAGAGCATAGGGCACTTCCACGCATGGGGGGATAAAGTGGGAAAATTGAAAATCAGCAAGACACAAGCACCCCAAAGTTTAGGGCTGCTCTGTAGACAAGGACCTCCACTTCATTCCACCTTAAATATCCCAGGAGAGCGAAAAATGGATCAAAAAGTTGTGGTCCTTATGTACAATGGAATATCACTCAGCCATGAAATCAATGTCATAAGGCTAGTAGCAGCATGATGAGTGGATTTAGGTAAGACGATTCTAAGTGAAATAAGTCACACAGAAAAGGACACTTCTCATAAGGTGTCACTTATAGAGGGAATGTAAAAACCGTTACACTTGAACTGAATTACAAAACAGAACAGAGTCACACATGCAGAAAACACACTATGGCTGCTTAACGGGAAAGGTGAGGTGGGGTGATACATAAAACAAGAGTTTCAAATTAGCTCAGATACCGTTCCATAAACCCAATATGTAATAGACAAGACCTACTCCTTGCTCAGAGAACTGGACTCAACACGCCCGATTCACCGCACAAGAATATATCTGACTAGTAATAATCTTAAAACCTATGTATTGATATCTCTCTGTTAGTGTGTCAAGTGGGTGTAAAGCGGCATAAACAGAGCCGTGAAAAGCAGCTAAACCCCATTATAAAAATAAATTACTTTTAAAAACCCATGAAACAAAGACAGGGAAAGACAGAGAAATTCTTACACAATTCGTTCAGGGGCTGTGATGCAACCTGGATTGACCATATCTAGACCCACAGCTGGATGAGACATAAGGGTGGACACTCTTGGGGCTGAGAGGTTTGGTGAGGTTGGGTGAGCAAACGCAGACCCTTTAAAGTAATACTGCGTGCTACCCATCGCATGGGTCCCAAATCTCCAGGTTCAAGGGCATCTTCCTACATCGAAAACATGCATGAGAAACCCAGAAGATGGTACACCGTGTGATGGGGAAAGGTTTCTAAAACGCACCTCATTTCTCATCTCCTTGTGCTCGGGTTCGCCATTCCAGCCACTTTACTAGCAATCTCCCTACTTGGAGCCTCAGCACCTTTAACCTCCTGTTCCGTACAGGTTGCAATTTGTCCTGAGGATGAACGGGAAGACGGGGAACCAATGAGAGACTAGCTCTTGGTGTTGGGACAGGCACAGGTCACTCTACTTTCCCATCAGGAAGAAGAATTAACCACAGGCTCAGCCTGCCCCCCGGAACCAGAACAGGGCCTGAAGCCATCCTGCGCTTTTGCGGCCAGCTCCCAAAAAAGCGACTTGTAAAATGGAGCTTCAGGGCACTGCAATTCACAAACCTGCAGAGTTATAAATGATAACTCTCGTCCACAAATATATTGAGGGAAGGCAAAGAAGAGGATTTGAAATCAAGGCAGAATTGCAGGAAACAGATTTCAGGAGGTAGATTCGAATCGCCTTTAAAGCACATGAAAAGCGGCAAAACGTTGACAATGATGCCCTTGGCCAAAAAGGGCGTATGCGTTTTTTCCTGAATATATTCAGGAAAAAACGCATACGCCCTTTTTGGCCAACCAAGCAACCTGGAAAGGCAAATCAGCGCTACAAAGAAGTCTCGCTTCCCATCGGTCAAAAGGGCCATGCTGAAAAAAGTGTCAAAACCAGAAATGCAGGACAGGCCATGGAGAAATGGGAGCCTTGCTACACTGATGGGCGGGATGTAAATCGCCAACAGCCACTCTGGATAAGTGTACGGTGTGTCCTGAAACATCTAAAAAACACAGCTTAGAGAGCATAGGGCACTTCCACGCATGGGGGGATAAAGTGGGAAAATTGAAAATCAGCAAGACACAAGCACCCCAAAGTTTAGGGCTGCTCTGTAGACAAGGACCTCCACTTCATTCCACCTTAAATATCCCAGGAGAGCGAAAAATGGATCAAAAAGTTGTGGTCCTTATGTACAATGGAATATCACTCAGCCATGAAATCAATGTCATAAGGCTAGTAGCAGCATGATGAGTGGATTTAGGTAAGACGATTCTAAGTGAAATAAGTCACACAGAAAAGGACACTTCTCATAAGGTGTCACTTATAGAGGGAATGTAAAAACCGTTACACTTGAACTGAATTACAAAACAGAACAGAGTCACACATGCAGAAAACACACTATGGCTGCTTAACGGGAAAGGTGAGGTGGGGTGATACATAAAACAAGAGTTTCAAATTAGCTCAGATACCGTTCCATAAACCCAATATGTAATAGACAAGACCTACTCCTTGCTCAGAGAACTGGACTCAACACGCCCGATTCACCGCACAAGAATATATCTGACTAGTAATAATCTTAAAACCTATGTATTGATATCTCTCTGTTAGTGTGTCAAGTGGGTGTAAAGCGGCATAAACAGAGCCGTGAAAAGCAGCTAAACCCCATTATAAAAATAAATTACTTTTAAAAACCCATGAAACAAAGACAGGGAAAGACAGAGAAATTCTTACACAATTCGTTCAGGGGCTGTGATGCAACCTGGATTGACCATATCTAGACCCACAGCTGGATGAGACATAAGGGTGGACACTCTTGGGGCTGAGAGGTTTGGTGAGGTTGGGTGAGCAAACGCAGACCCTTTAAAGTAATACTGCGTGCTACCCATCGCATGGGTCCCAAATCTCCAGGTTCAAGGGCATCTTCCTACATCGAAAACATGCATGAGAAACCCAGAAGATGGTACACCGTGTGATGGGGAAAGGTTTCTAAAACGCACCTCATTTCTCATCTCCTTGTGCTCGGGTTCGCCATTCCAGCCACTTTACTAGCAATCTCCCTACTTGGAGCCTCAGCACCTTTAACCTCCTGTTCCGTACAGGTTGCAATTTGTCCTGAGGATGAACGGGAAGACGGGGAACCAATGAGAGACTAGCTCTTGGTGTTGGGACAGGCACAGGTCACTCTACTTTCCCATCAGGAAGAAGAATTAACCACAGGCTCAGCCTGCCCCCCGGAACCAGAACAGGGCCTGAAGCCATCCTGCGCTTTTGCGGCCAGCTCCCAAAAAAGCGACTTGTAAAATGGAGCTTCAGGGCACTGCAATTCACAAACCTGCAGAGTTATAAATGATAACTCTCGTCCACAAATATATTGAGGGAAGGCAAAGAAGAGGATTTGAAATCAAGGCAGAATTGCAGGAAACAGATTTCAGGAGGTAGATTCGAATCGCCTTTAAAGCACATGAAAAGCGGCAAAACGTTGACAATGATGCCCTTGGCCAAAAAGGGCGTATGCGTTTTTTCCTGAATATATTCAGGAAAAAACGCATACGCCCTTTTTGGCCAACCAAGCAACCTGGAAAGGCAAATCAGCGCTACAAAGAAGTCTCGCTTCCCATCGGTCAAAAGGGCCATGCTGAAAAAAGTGTCAAAACCAGAAATGCAGGACAGGCCATGGAGAAATGGGAGCCTTGCTACACTGATGGGCGGGATGTAAATCGCCAACAGCCACTCTGGAGAAGTGTACGGTGTGTCCTGAAACATCTAAAAAACACAGCTTAGAGAGCATAGGGCACTTCCACTCATGGGGGGATAAAGTGGGAAAATTGAAAATCAGCAAGACACAAGCACCCCAAAGTTTAGGGCTGCTCTGTTGACAAAGACCTCCACTTCATTCCACCTTAAATATCCCAGGAGAGCGAAAAATGGATCAAAAAGTTGTGGTCCTTATGTACAATGGAATATCACTCAGCCATGAAATCAATGTCATAAGGCTAGTAGCAGCATGATGAGTGGATTTAGGTAAGACGATTCTAAGTGAAATAAGTCACACAGAAAAGGACACTTCTCATAAGGTGTCACTTATAGAGGGAATGTAAAAACCGTTACACTTGAACTGAATTACAAAACAGAACAGAATCACACATGCAGAAAACACACTATGGCTGCTTAAAGGGAAAGGTGAGGTGGGGTGATACATAAAACAAGAGTTTCAAATTAGCTCAGATACCGTTCCATAAACCCAATATGTAATAGACAAGACCTACTCCTTGCTCAGAGAACTGGACTCAACACGCCCGATTCACCGCACAAGAATATATCTGACTAGTAATAATCTTAAAACCTATGTATTGATATCTCTCTGTTAGTGTGTCAAGTGGGTGTAAAGCGGCATAAACACAGCCGTGAAAAGCAGCTAAACCCCATTATAAAAATAAATTACTTTTAAAAACCCATGAAACAAAGACAGGGAAAGACAGAGAAATTCTTACACAATTCGTTCAGGGGCTGTGATGCAACCTGGATTGACCATATCTAGACCCACAGCTGGATGAGACATAAGGGTGGACACTCTTGGGGCTGAGAGGTTTGGTGAGGTTGGGTGAGCAAACGCAGACCCTTTAAAGTAATACTGCGTGCTACCCATCGCATGGGTCCCAAATCTCCAGGTTCAAGGGCATCTTCCTACATCGAAAACATGCATGAGAAACCCAGAAGATGGTACACCGTGTGATGGGGAAAGGTTTCTAAAACGCACCTCATTTCTCATCTCCTTGTGCTCGGGTTCGCCATTCCAGCCACTTTACTAGCAATCTCCCTACTTGGAGCCTCAGCACCTTTAACCTCCTGTTCCGTACAGGTTGCAATTTGTCCTGAGGATGAACGGGAAGACGGGGAACCAATGAGAGACTAGCTCTTGGTGTTGGGACAGGCACAGGTCACTCTCTTTTCCCATCAGGAAGAAGAATTAACCACAGGCTCAGCCTGCCCCCCGGAACCAGAACAGGGCCTGAAGCCATCCTGCGCTTTTGCGGCCAGCTCCCAAAAAAGCGACTTGTAAAATGGAGCTTCAGGGCACTGCAATTCACAAACCTGCAGAGTTATAAATGATAACTCTCGTCCACAAATATATTGAGGGAAGGCAAATAAGAGGATTTGAAATCAAGGCAGAATTGCAGGAAACAGATTTCAGGAGGTAGATTCGAATCGCCTTTAAAGCACATGAAAAGCGGCAAAACGTTGACAATGATGCCCTTGGCCAAAAAGGGCGTATGCGTTTTTTCCTGAATATATTCAGGAAAAAACGCATACGCCCTTTTTGGCCAACCAAGCAACCTGGAAAGGCAAATCAGCGCTACAAAGAAGTCTCGCTTCCCATCGGTCAAAAGGGCCATGCTGAAAAAAGTGTCAAAACCAGAAATGCAGGACAGGCCATGGAGGAATCGGAGCCTTGCTACACTGATGGGCGGGATGTAAATCGCCAACAGCCACTCTGGATAAGTGTACGGTGTGTCCTGAAACATCTAAAAAACACAGCTTAGAGAGCATAGGGCACTTCCACGCATGGGGGGATAAAGTGGGAAAATTGAAAATCAGCAAGACACAAGCACCCCAAAGTTTAGGGCTGCTCTGTAGACAAGGACCTCCACTTCATTCCACCTTAAATATCCCAGGAGAGCGAAAAATGGATCAAAAAGTTGTGGTCCTTATGTACAATGGAATATCACTCAGCCATGAAATCAATGTCATAAGGCTAGTAGCAGCATGATGAGTGGATTTAGGTAAGACGATTCTAAGTGAAATAAGTCACACAGAAAAGGACACTTCTCATAAGGTGTCACTTATAGAGGGAATGTAAAAACCGTTACACTTGAACTGAATTACAAAACAGAACAGAGTCACACATGCAGAAAACACACTATGGCTGCTTAACGGGAAAGGTGAGGTGGGGTGATACATAAAACAAGAGTTTCAAATTAGCTCAGATACCGTTCCATAAACCCAATATGTAATAGACAAGACCTACTCCTTGCTCAGAGAACTGGACTCAACACGCCCGATTCACCGCACAAGAATATATCTGACTAGTAATAATCTTAAAACCTATGTATTGATATCTCTCTGTTAGTGTGTCAAGTGGGTGTAAAGCGGCATAAACACAGCCGTGAAAAGCAGCTAAACCCCATTATAAAAATAAATTACTTTTAAAAACCCATGAAACAAAGACAGGGAAAGACAGAGAAATTCTTACACAATTCGTTCAGGGGCTGTGATGCAACCTGGATTGACCATATCTAGACCCACAGCTGGATGAGACATAAGGGTGGACACTCTTGGGGCTGAGAGGTTTGGTGAGGTTGGGTGAGCAAACGCAGACCCTTTAAAGTAATACTGCGTGCTACCCATCGCATGGGTCCCAAATCTCCAGGTTCAAGGGCATCTTCCTACATCGAAAACATGCATGAGAAACCCAGAAGATGGTACACCATGTGATGGGGAAAGGTTTCTAAAACGCACCTCATTTCTCATCTCCTTGTGCTCGGGTTCGCCATTCCAGCCACTTTACTAGCAATCTCCCTACTTGGAGCCTCAGCACCTTTAACCTCCTGTTCCGTACAGGTTGCAATTTGTCCTGAGGATGAACGGGAAGACGGGGAACCAATGAGAGACTAGCTCTTGGTGTTGGGACAGGCACAGGTCACTCTATTTTCCCATCAGGAAGAAGAATTAACCACAGGCTCAGCCTGCCCCCCGGAACCAGAACAGGGCCTGAAGCCATCCTGCGCTTTTGCGGCCAGCTCCCAAAAAAGCGACTTGTAAAATGGAGCTTCAGGGCACTGCAATTCACAAACCTGCAGAGTTATAAATGATAACTCTCGTCCACAAATATATTGAGGGAAGGCAAAGAAGAGGATTTGAAATCAAGGCAGAATTGCAGGAAACAGATTTCAGGAGGTAGATTCGAATCGCCTTTAAAGCACATGAAAAGCGGCAAAACGTTGACAATGATGCCCTTGGCCAAAAAGGGCGTATGCGTTTTTTCCTGAATATATTCAGGAAAAAACGCATACGCCCTTTTTGGCCAACCAAGCAACCTGGAAAGGCAAATCAGCGCTACAAAGAAGTCTCGCTTCCCATCGGTCAAAAGGGCCATGCTGAAAAAAGTGTCAAAACCAGAAATGCAGGACAGGCCATGGAGGAATCGGAGCCTTGCTACACTGATGGGCGGGATGTAAATCGCCAACAGCCACTCTGGATAAGTGTACGGTGTGTCCTGAAACATCTAAAAAACACAGCTTAGAGAGCATAGGGCACTTCCACGCATGGGGGGATAAAGTGGGAAAATTGAAAATCAGCAAGACACAAGCACCCCAAAGTTTAGGGCTGCTCTGTAGACAAGGACCTCCACTTCATTCCACCTTAAATATCCCAGGAGAGCGAAAAATGGATCAAAAAGTTGTGGTCCTTATGTACAATGGAATATCACTCAGCCATGAAATCAATGTCATAAGGCTAGTAGCAGCATGATGAGTGGATTTAGGTAAGACGATTCTAAGTGAAATAAGTCACACAGAAAAGGACACTTCTCATAAGGTGTCACTTATAGAGGGAATGTAAAAACCGTTACACTTGAACTGAATTACAAAACAGAACAGAGTCACACATGCAGAAAACACACTATGGCTGCTTAACGGGAAAGGTGAGGTGGGGTGATACATAAAACAAGAGTTTCAAATTAGCTCAGATACCGTTCCATAAACCCAATATGTAATAGACAAGACCTACTCCTTGCTCAGAGAACTGGACTCAACACGCCCGATTCACCGCACAAGAATATATCTGACTAGTAATAATCTTAAAACCTATGTATTGATATCTCTCTGTTAGTGTGTCAAGTGGGTGTAAAGCGGCATAAACACAGCCGTGAAAAGCAGCTAAACCCCATTATAAAAATAAATTACTTTTAAAAACCCATGAAACAAAGACAGGGAAAGACAGAGAAATTCTTACACAATTCGTTCAGGGGCTGTGATGCAACCTGGATTGACCATATCTAGACCCACAGCTGGATGAGACATAAGGGTGGACACTCTTGGGGCTGAGAGGTTTGGTGAGGTTGGGTGAGCAAACGCAGACCCTTTAAAGTAATACTGCGTGCTACCCATCGCATGGGTCCCAAATCTCCAGGTTCAAGGGCATCTTCCTACATCGAAAACATGCATGAGAAACCCAGAAGATGGTACACCATGTGATGGGGAAAGGTTTCTAAAACGCACCTCATTTCTCATCTCCTTGTGCTCGGGTTCGCCATTCCAGCCACTTTACTAGCAATCTCCCTACTTGGAGCCTCAGCACCTTTAACCTCCTGTTCCGTACAGGTTGCAATTTGTCCTGAGGATGAACGGGAAGACGGGGAACCAATGAGAGACTAGCTCTTGGTGTTGGGACAGGCACAGGTCACTCTATTTTCCCATCAGGAAGAAGAATTAACCACAGGCTCAGCCTGCCCCCCGGAACCAGAACAGGGCCTGAAGCCATCCTGCGCTTTTGCGGCCAGCTCCCAAAAAAGCGACTTGTAAAATGGAGCTTCAGGGCACTGCAATTCACAAACCTGCAGAGTTATAAATGATAACTCTCGTCCACAAATATATTGAGGGAAGGCAAAGAAGAGGATTTGAAATCAAGGCAGAATTGCAGGAAACAGATTTCAGGAGGTAGATTCGAATCGCCTTTAAAGCACATGAAAAGCGGCAAAACGTTGACAATGATGCCCTTGGCCAAAAAGGGCGTATGCGTTTTTTCCTGAATATATTCAGGAAAAAACGCATACGCCCTTTTTGGCCAACCAAGCAACCTGGAAAGGCAAATCAGCGCTACAAAGAAGTCTCGCTTCCCATCGGTCAAAAGGGCCATGCTGAAAAAAGTGTCAAAACCAGAAATGCAGGACAGGCCATGGAGGAATCGGAGCCTTGCTACACTGATGGGCGGGATGTAAATCGCCAACAGCCACTCTGGATAAGTGTACGGTGTGTCCTGAAACATCTAAAAAACACAGCTTAGAGAGCATAGGGCACTTCCACGCATGGGGGGATAAAGTGGGAAAATTGAAAATCAGCAAGACACAAGCACCCCAAAGTTTAGGGCTGCTCTGTTGACAAGGACCTCCACTTCATTCCACCTTAAATATCCCAGGAGAGCGAAAAATGGATCAAAAAGTTGTGGTCCTTATGTACAATGGAATATCACTCAGCCATGAAATCAATGTCATAAGGCTAGTAGCAGCATGATGAGTGGATTTAGGTAAGACGATTCTAAGTGAAATAAGTCACACAGAAAAGGACACTTCTCATAAGGTGTCACTTATAGAGGGAATGTAAAAACCGTTACACTTGAACTGAATTACAAAACAGAACAGAGTCACACATGCAGAAAACACACTATGGCTGCTTAACGGGAAAGGTGAGGTGGGGTGATACATAAAACAAGAGTTTCAAATTAGCTCAGATACCGTTCCATAAACCCAATATGTAATAGACAAGACCTACTCCTTGCTCAGAGAACTGGACTCAACACGCCCGATTCACCGCACAAGAATATATCTGACTAGTAATAATCTTAAAACCTATGTATTGATATCTCTCTGTTAGTGTGTCAAGTGGGTGTAAAGCGGCATAAACAGAGCCGTGAAAAGCAGCTAAACCCCATTATAAAAATAAATTACTTTTAAAAACCCATGAAACAAAGACAGGGAAAGACAGAGAAATTCTTACACAAGTCGTTCAGGGGCTGTGATGCAACCTGGATTGACCATATCTAGACCCACAGCTGGATGAGACATAAGGGTGGACACTCTTGGGGCTGAGAGGTTTGGTGAGGTTGGGTGAGCAAACGCAGACCCTTTAAAGTAATACTGCGTGCTACCCATCGCATGGGTCCCAAATCTCCAGGTTCAAGGGCATCTTCCTACATCGAAAACATGCATGAGAAACCCAGAAGATGGTACACCGTGTGATGGGGAAAGGTTTCTAAAACGCACCTCATTTCTCATCTCCTTGTGCTCGGGTTCGCCATTCCAGCCACTTTACTAGCAATCTCCCTACTTGGAGCCTCAGCACCTTTAACCTCCTGTTCCGTACAGGTTGCAATTTGTCCTGAGGATGAACGGGAAGACGGGGAACCAATGAGAGACTAGCTCTTGGTGTTGGGACAGGCACAGGTCACTCTATTTTCCCATCAGGAAGAAGAATTAACCACAGGCTCAGCCTGCCCCCCGGAACCAGAACAGGGCCTGAAGCCATCCTGCGCTTTTGCGGCCAGCTCCCAAAAAAGCGACTTGTAAAATGGAGCTTCAGGGCACTGCAATTCACAAACCTGCAGAGTTATAAATGATAACTCTCGTCCACAAATATATTGAGGGAAGGCAAAGAAGAGGAATTGAAATCAAGGCAGAATTGCAGGAAACAGATTTCAGGAGGTAGATTCGAATCGCCTTTAAAGCACATGAAAAGCGGCAAAACGTTGACAATGATGCCCTTGGCCAAAAAGGGCGTATGCGTTTTTTCCTGAATATATTCAGGAAAAAACGCATACGCCCTTTTTGGCCAACCAAGCAACCTGGAAAGGCAAATCAGCGCTACAAAGAAGTCTCGCTTCCCATCGGTCAAAAGGGCCATGCTGAAAAAAGTGTCAAAACCAGAAATGCAGGACAGGCCATGGAGGAATCGGAGCCTTGCTACACTGATGGGCGGGATGTAAATCGCCAACAGCCACTCTGGATAAGTGTACGGTGTGTCCTGAAACATCTAAAAAACACAGCTTAGAGAGCATAGGGCACTTCCACGCATGGGGGGATAAAGTGGGAAAATTGAAAATCAGCAAGACACAAGCACCCCAAAGTTTAGGGCTGCTCTGTTGACAAGGACCTCCACTTCATTCCACCTTAAATATCCCAGGAAAGCGAAAAATGGATCAAAAAGTTGTGGTCCTTATGTACAATGGAATATCACTCAGCCATGAAATCAATGTCATAAGGCTAGTAGCAGCATGATGAGTGGATTTAGGTAAGACGATTCTAAGTGAAATAAGTCACACAGAAAAGGACACTTCTCATAAGGTGTCACTTATAGAGGGAATGTAAAAACCGTTACACTTGAACTGAATTACAAAACAGAACAGAGTCACACATGCAGAAAACACACTATGGCTGCTTAACGGGAAAGGTGAGGTGGGGTGATACATAAAACAAGAGTTTCAAATTAGCTCAGATACCGTTCCATAAACCCAATATGTAATAGACAAGACCTACTCCTTGCTCAGAGAACTGGACTCAACACGCCCGATTCACCGCACAAGAATATATCTGACTAGTAATAATCTTAAAACCTATGTATTGATATCTCTCTGTTAGTGTGTCAAGTGGGTGTAAAGCGGCATAAACAGAGCCGTGAAAAGCAGCTAAACCCCATTATAAAAATAAATTACTTTTAAAAACCCATGAAACAAAGACAGGGAAAGACAGAGAAATTCTTACACAATTCGTTCAGGGGCTGTGATGCAACCTGGATTGACCATATCTAGACCCACAGCTGGATGAGACATAAGGGTGGACACTCTTGGGGCTGAGAGGTTTGGTGAGGTTGGGTGAGCAAACGCAGACCCTTTAAAGTAATACTGCGTGCTACCCATCGCATGGGTCCCAAATCTCCAGGTTCAAGGGCATCTTCCTACATCGAAAACATGCATGAGAAACCCAGAAGATGGTACACCGTGTGATGGGGAAAGGTTTCTAAAACGCACCTCATTTCTCATCTCCTTGTGTTCGGGTTCGCCATTCCAGCCACTTTACTAGCAATCTCCCTACTTGGAGCCTCAGCACCTTTAACCTCCTGTTCCGTACAGGTTGCAATTTGTCCTGAGGATGAACGGGAAGACGGGGAACCAATGAGAGACTAGCTCTTGGTGTTGGGACAGGCACAGGTCACTCTATTTTCCCATCAGGAAGAAGAATTAACCACAGGCTCAGCCTGCCCCCCGGAACCAGAACAGGGCCTGAAGCCATCCTGCGCTTTTGCGGCCAGCTCCCAAAAAAGCGACTTGTAAAATGGAGCTTCAGGGCACTGCAATTCACAAACCTGCAGAGTTATAAATGATAACTCTCGTCCACAAATATATTGAGGGAAGGCAAAGAAGAGGATTTGAAATCAAGGCAGAATTGCAGGAAACAGATTTCAGGAGGTAGATTCGAATCGCCTTTAAAGCACATGAAAAGCGGCAAAACGTTGACAATGATGCCCTTGGCCAAAAAGGGCGTATGCGTTTTTTCCTGAATATATTCAGGAAAAAACGCATACGCCCTTTTTGGCCAACCAAGCAACCTGGAAAGGCAAATCAGCGCTACAAAGAAGTCTCGCTTCCCATCGGTCAAAAGGGCCATGCTGAAAAAAGTGTCAAAACCAGAAATGCAGGACAGGCCATGGAGGAATCGGAGCCTTGCTACACTGATGGGCGGGATGTAAATCGCCAACAGCCACTCTGGATAAGTGTACGGTGTGTCCTGAAACATCTAAGAAACACAGCTTAGAGAGCATAGGGCACTTCCACGCATGGGGGGATAAAGTGGGAAAATTGAAAATCAGCAAGACACAGGCACCCCAAAGTTTAGGGCTGCTCTGTTGACAAGGACCTCCACTTCATTCCACCTTAAATATCCCAGGAAAGCGAAAAATGGATCAAAAAGTTGTGGTCCTTATGTACAATGGAATATCACTCAGCCATGAAATCAATGTCATAAGGCTAGTAGCAGCATGATGAGTGGATTTAGGTAAGACGATTCTAAGTGAAATAAGTCACACAGAAAAGGACACTTCTCATAAGGTGTCACTTATAGAGGGAATGTAAAAACCGTTACACTTGAACTGAATTACAAAACAGAACAGAGTCACACATGCAGAAAACACACTATGGCTGCTTAACGGGAAAGGTGAGGTGGGGTGATACATAAAACAAGAGTTTCAAATTAGCTCAGATACCGTTCCATAAACCCAATATGTAATAGACAAGACCTACTCCTTGCTCAGAGAACTGGACTCAACACGCCCGATTCACCGCACAAGAATATATCTGACTAGTAATAATCTTAAAACCTATGTATTGATATCTCTCTGTTAGTGTGTCAAGTGGGTGTAAAGCGGCATAAACACAGCCGTGAAAAGCAGCTAAACCCCATTATAAAAATAAATTACTTTTAAAAACCCATGAAACAAAGACAGGGAAAGACAGAGAAATTCTTACACAATTCGTTCAGGGGCTGTGATGCAACCTGGATTGACCATATCTAGACCCACAGCTGGATGAGACATAAGGGTGGACACTCTTGGGGCTGAGAGGTTTGGTGAGGTTGGGTGAGCAAACGCAGACCCTTTAAAGTAATACTGCGTGCTACCCATCGCATGGGTCCCAAATCTCCAGGTTCAAGGGCATCTTCCTACATCGAAAACATGCATGAGAAACCCAGAAGATGGTACACCGTGTGATGGGGAAAGGTTTCTAAAACGCACCTCATTTCTCATCTCCTTGTGCTCGGGTTCGCCATTCCAGCCACTTTACTAGCAATCTCCCTACTTGGAGCCTCAGCACCTTTAACCTCCTGTTCCGTACAGGTTGCAATTTGTCCTGAGGATGAACGGGAAGACGGGGAACCAATGAGAGACTAGCTCTTGGTGTTGGGACAGGCACAGGTCACTCTACTTTCCCATCAGGAAGAAGAATTAACCACAGGCTCAGCCTGCCCCCCGGAACCAGAACAGGGCCTGAAGCCATCCTGCGCTTTTGCGGCCAGCTCCCAAAAAAGCGAATTGTAAAATGGAGCTTCAGGGCACTGCAATTCACAAACCTGCAGAGTTATAAATGATAACTCTCGTCCACAAATATATTGAGGGAAGGCAAAGAAGAGGATTTGAAATCAAGGCAGAATTGCAGGAAACAGATTTCAGGAGGTAGATTCGAATCGCCTTTAAAGCACATGAAAAGCGGCAAAACGTTGACAATGATGCCCTTGGCCAAAAAGGGCGTATGCGTTTTTTCCTGAATATATTCAGGAAAAAACGCATACGCCCTTTTTGGCCAACCAAGCAACCTGGAAAGGCAAATCAGCGCTACAAAGAAGTCTCGCTTCCCATCGGTCAAAAGGGCCATGCTGAAAAAAGTGTCAAAACCAGAAATGCAGGACAGGCCATGGAGAAATGGGAGCCTTGCTACACTGATGGGCGGGATGTAAATCGCCAACAGCCACTCTGGAGAAGTGTACGGTGTGTCCTGAAACATCTAAAAAACACAGCTTAGAGAGCATAGGGCACTTCCACTCATGGGGGGATAAAGTGGGAAAATTGAAAATCAGCAAGACACAGGCACCCCAAAGTTTAGGGCTGCTCTGTTGACAAAGACCTCCACTTCATTCCACCTTAAATATCCCAGGAGAGCGAAAAATGGATCAAAAAGTTGTGGTCCTTATGTACAATGGAATATCACTCAGCCATGAAATCAATGTCATAAGGCTAGTAGCAGCATGATGAGTGGATTTAGGTAAGACGATTCTAAGTGAAATAAGTCACACAGAAAAGGACACTTCTCATAAGGTGTCACTTATAGAGGGAATGTAAAAACCGTTACACTTGAACTGAATTACAAAACAGAACAGAGTCACACATGCAGAAAACACACTATGGCTGCTTAACGGGAAAGGTGAGGTGGGGTGTTACATAAAACAAGAGTTTCAAATTAGCTCAGATACCGTTCCATAAACCCAATATGTAATAGACAAGACCTACTCCTTGCTCAGAGAACTGGACTCAACACGCCCGATTCACCGCACAAGAATATATCTGACTAGTAATAATCTTAAAACCTATGTATTGATATCTCTCTGTTAGTGTGTCAAGTGGGTGTAAAGCGGCATAAACAGAGCCGTGAAAAGCAGCTAAACCCCATTATAAAAATAAATTACTTTTAAAAACCCATGAAACAAAGACAGGGAAAGACAGAGAAATTCTTACACAATTCGTTCAGGGGCTGTGATGCAACCTGGATTGACCATATCTAGACCCACAGCTGGATGAGACATAAGGGTGGACACTCTTGGGGCTGAGAGGTTTGGTGAGGTTGGGTGAGCAAACGCAGACCCTTTAAAGTAATACTGCGTGCTACCCATCGCATGGGTCCCAAATCTCCAGGTTCAAGGGCATCTTCCTACATCGAAAACATGCATGAGAAACCCAGAAGATGGTACACCGTGTGATGGGGAAAGGTTTCTAAAACGCACCTCATTTCTCATCTCCTTGTGCTCGGGTTCGCCATTCCAGCCACTTTACTAGCAATCTCCCTACTTGGAGCCTCAGCACCTTTAACCTCCTGTTCCGTACAGGTTGCAATTTGTCCTGAGGATGAACGGGAAGACGGGGAACCAATGAGAGACTAGCTCTTGGTGTTGGGACAGGCACAGGTCACTCTACTTTCCCATCAGGAAGAAGAATTAACCACAGGCTCAGCCTGCCCCCCGGAACCAGAACAGGGCCTGAAGCCATCCTGCGCTTTTGCGGCCAGCTCCCAAAAAAGCGACTTGTAAAATGGAGCTTCAGGGCACTGCAATTCACAAACCTGCAGAGTTATAAATGATAACTCTCGTCCACAAATATATTGAGGGAAGGCAAAGAAGAGGATTTGAAATCAAGGCAGAATTGCAGGAAACAGATTTCAGGAGGTAGATTCGAATCGCCTTTAAAGCACATGAAAAGCGGCAAAACGTTGACAATGATGCCCTTGGCCAAAAAGGGCGTATGCGTTTTTTCCTGAATATATTCAGGAAAAAACGCATACGCCCTTGTTGGCCAACCAAGCAACCTGGAAAGGCAAATCAGCGCTACAAAGAAGTCTCGCTTCCCATCGGTCAAAAGGGCCATGCTGAAAAAAGTGTCAAAACCAGAAATGCAGGACAGGCCATGGAGAAATGGGAGCCTTGCTACACTGATGGGCGGGATGTAAATCGCCAACAGCCACTCTGGAGAAGTGTACGGTGTGTCCTGAAACATCTAAAAAACACAACTTAGAGAGCATAGGGCACTTCCACTCATGGGGGGTTAAAGTGGGAAAATTGAAAATCAGCAAGACACAAGCACCCCAAAATTTAGGGCTGCTCTGTTGACAAAGACCTCCACTTCATTCCACCTTAAATATCCCAGGAGAGCGAAAAATGGATAAAAAAGTTGTGGTCCTTATGTACAATGGAATATCACTCAGCCATGAAATCAATGTCATAAGGCTAGTAGCAGCATGATGAGTGGATTTAGGTAAGACGATTCTAAGTGAAATAAGTCACACAGAAAAGGACACTTCTCATAAGGTGTCACTTATAGAGGGAATGTAAAAACCGTTACACTTGAACTGAATTACAAAAGAGAACAGAGTCACACATGCAGAAAACACACTATGGCTGCTTAACGGGAAAGGTGAGGTGGGGTGATACATAAAACAAGAGTTTCAAATTAGCTCAGATACCGTTCCATAAACCCAATATGTAATAGACAGGACCTACTCCTTGCTCAGAGAACTGGACTCAACACGCCCGATTCACCGCACAAGAATATATCTGACTAGTAATAATCTTAAAACCTATGTATTGATATCTCTCTGTTAGTGTGTCAAGTGGGTGTAAGGCGGCATAAACACAGCCGTGAAAAGCAGCTAAACCCCATTATAAAAATAAATTACTTTTAAAAACCCATGAAACAAAGACAGGGAAAGACAGAGAAATTCTTACACAATTCGTTCAGGGGCTGTGATGCAACCTGGATTGACCATATCTAGACCCACAGCTGGATGAGACATAAGGGTGGACACTCTTGGGGCTGAGAGGTTTGGTGAGGTTGGGTGAGCAAACGCAGACCCTTTAAAGTAATACTGCGTGCTACCCATCGCATGGGTCCCAAATCTCCAGGTTCAAGGGCATCTTCCTACATCGAAAACATGCATGAGAAACCCAGAAGATGGTACACCGTGTGATGGGGAAAGGTTTCTAAAACGCACCTCATTTCTCATCTCCTTGTGCTCGGGTTCGCCATTCCAGCCACTTTACTAGCAATCTCCCTACTTGGAGCCTCAGCACCTTTAACCTCCTGTTCCGTACAGGTTGCAATTTGTCCTGAGGATGAACGGGAAGACGGGGAACCAATGAGAGACTAGCTCTTGGTGTTGGGACAGGCACAGGTCACTCTATTTTCCCATCAGGAAGAAGAATTAACCACAGGCTCAGCCTGCCCCCCGGAACCAGAACAGGGCCTGAAGCCATCCTGCGCTTTTGCGGCCAGCTCCCAAAAAAGCGACTTGTAAAATGGAGCTTCAGGGCACTGCAATTCACAAACCTGCAGAGTTATAAATGATAACTCTCGTCCACAAATATATTGAGGGAAGGCAAAGAAGAGGATTTGAAATCAAGGCAGAATTGCAGGAAACAGATTTCAGGAGGTAGATTCGAATCGCCTTTAAAGCACATGAAAAGCGGCAAAACGTTGACAATGATGCCCTTGGCCAAAAAGGGCGTATGCGTTTTTTCCTGAATATATTCAGGAAAAAACGCATACGCCCTTGTTGGCCAACCAAGCAACCTGGAAAGGCAAATCAGCGCTACAAAGAAGTCTCGCTTCCCATCGGTCAAAAGGGCCATGCTGAAAAAAGTGTCAAAACCAGAAATGCAGGACAGGCCATGGAGAAATGGGAGCCTTGCTACACTGATGGGCGGGATGTAAATCGCCAACAGCCACTCTGGAGAAGTGTACGGTGTGTCCTGAAACATCTAAAAAACACAGCTTAGAGAGCATAGGGCACTTCCACTCATGGGAGGATAAAGTGGGAAAATTGAAAATCAGCAAGACACAAGCACCCCAAAGTTTAGGGCTGCTCTGTTGACAAAGACCTCCACTTCATTCCACCTTAAATATCCCAGGAAAGCGAAAAATGGATAAAAAAGTTGTGGTCCTTATGTACAATGGAATATCACTCAGCCATGAAATCAATGTCATAAGGCTAGTAGCAGCATGATGAGTGGATTTAGGTAAGACGATTCTAAGTGAAATAAGTCACACAGAAAAGGACACTTCTCATAAGGTGTCACTTATAGAGGGAATGTAAAAACCGTTACACTTGAACTGAATTACAAAAGAGAACAGAGTCACACATGCAGAAAACACACTATGGCTGCTTAACGGGAAAGGTGAGGTGGGGTGATACATAAAACAAGAGTTTCAAATTAGCTCAGATACCGTTCCATAAACCCAATATGTAATAGACAGGACCTACTCCTTGCTCAGAGAACTCGACTCAACACGCCCGATTCACCGCACAAGAATATATCTGACTAGTAATAATCTTAAAACCTATGTATTGATATCTCTCTGTTAGTGTGTCAAGTGGGTGTAAAGCGGCATAAACACAGCCGTGAAAAGCAGCTAAACCCCATTATAAAAATAAATTACTTTTAAAAACCCATGAAACAAAGACAGGGAAAGACAGAGAAATTCTTACACAATTCGTTCAGGGGCTGTGATGCAACCTGTATTGACCATATCTAGACCCACAGCTGGATGAGACATAAGGGTGGACACTCTTGGGGCTGAGAGGTTTGGTGAGGTTGGGTGAGCAAACGCAGACCCTTTAAAGTAATACTGCGTGCTACCCATCGCATGGGTCCCAAATCTCCAGGTTCAAGGGCATCTTCCTACATCGAAAACATGCATGAGAAACCCAGAAGATGGTACACCGTGTGATGGGGAAAGGTTTCTAAAACGCACCTCATTTCTCATCTCCTTGTGCTCGGGTTCGCCATTCCAGCCACTTTACTAGCAATCTCCCTACTTGGAGCCTCAGCACCTTTAACCTCCTGTTCCGTACAGGTTGCAATTTGTCCTGAGGATGAACGGGAAGACGGGGAACCAATGAGAGACTAGCTCTTGGTGTTGGGACAGGCACAGGTCACTCTATTTTCCCATCAGGAAGAAGAATTAACCACAGGCTCAGCCTGCCCCCCGGAACAAGAACAGGGCCTGAAGCCATCCTGCGCTTTTGCGGCCAGCTCCCAAAAAAGCGACTTGTAAAATGGAGCTTCAGGGCACTGCAATTCACAAACCTGCAGAGTTATAAATGATAACTCTCGTCCACAAATATATTGAGGGAAGGCAAAGAAGAGGATTTGAAATCAAGGCAGAATTGCAGGAAACAGATTTCAGGAGGTAGATTCGAATCGCCTTTAAAGCACATGAAAAGCGGCAAAACGTTGACAATGATGCCCTTGGCCAAAAAGTGCGTATGCGTTTTTTCCTGAATATATTCAGGAAAAAACGCATACGCCCTTGTTGGCCAACCAAGCAACCTGGAAAGGCAAATCAGCGCTACAAAGAAGTCTCGCTTCCCATCGGTCAAAAGGGCCATGCTGAAAAAAGTGTCAAAACCAGAAATGCAGGACAGGCCATGGAGAAATGGGAGCCTTGCTACACTGATGGGCGGGATGTAAATCGCCAACAGCCACTCTGGAGAAGTGTACGGTGTGTCCTGAAACATCTAAAAAACACAGCTTAGAGAGCATAGGGCACTTCCACTCATGGGGGGATAAAGTGGGAAAATTGAAAATCAGCAAGACACAAGCACCCCAAAGTTTAGGGCTGCTCTGTTGACAAAGACCTCCACTTCATTCCACCTTAAATATCCCAGGAGAGCGAAAAATGGATAAAAAAGTTGTGGTCCTTATGTACAATGGAATATCACTCAGCCATGAAATCAATGTCATAAGGCTAGTAGCAGCATGATGAGTGGATTTAGATAAGACGATTCTAAGTGAAATAAGTCACACAGAAAAGGACACTTCTCATAAGGTGTCACTTATAGAGGGAATGTAAAAACCGTTACACTTGAACTGAATTACAAAAGAGAACAGAGTCACACATGCAGAAAACACACTATGGCTGCTTAACGGGAAAGGTGAGGTGGGGTGATACATAAAACAAGAGTTTCAAATTAGCTCAGATACCGTTCCATAAACCCAATATGTAATAGACAGGACCTACTCCTTGCTCAGAGAACTGGACTCAACACGCCCGATTCACCGCACAAGAATATATCTGACTAGTAATAATCTTAAAACCTATGTATTGATATCTCTCTGTTAGTGTGTCAAGTGGGTGTAAGGCGGCATAAACACAGCCGTGAAAAGCAGCTAAACCCCATTATAAAAATAAATTACTTTTAAAAACCCATGAAACAAAGACAGGGAAAGACAGAGAAATTCTTACACAATTCGTTCAGGGGCTGTGATGCAACCTGGATTGACCATATCTAGACCCACAGCTGGATGAGACATAAGGGTGGACACTCTTGGGGCTGAGAGGTTTGGTGAGGTTGGGTGAGCAAACGCAGACCCTTTAAAGTAATACTGCGTGCTACCCATCGCATGGGTCCCAAATCTCCAGGTTCAAGGGCATCTTCCTACATCGAAAACATGCATGAGAAACCCAGAAGATGGTACACCGTGTGATGGGGAAAGGTTTCTAAAACGCACCTCATTTCTCATCTCCTTGTGCTCGGGTTCGCCATTCCAGCCACTTTACTAGCAATCTCCCTACTTGGAGCCTCAGCACCTTTAACCTCCTGTTCCGTACAGGTTGCAATTTGTCCTGAGGATGAACGGGAAGACGGGGAACCAATGAGAGACTAGCTCTTGGTGTTGGGACAGGCACAGGTCACTCTATTTTCCCATCAGGAAGAAGAATTAACCACAGGCTCAGCCTGCCCCCCGGAACCAGAACAGGGCCTGAAGCCATCCTGCGCTTTTGCGGCCAGCTCCCAAAAAAGCGACTTGTAAAATGGAGCTTCAGGGCACTGCAATTCACAAACCTGCAGAGTTATAAATGATAACTCTCGTCCACAAATATATTGAGGGAAGGCAAAGAAGAGGATTTGAAATCAAGGCAGAATTGCAGGAAACAGATTTCAGGAGGTAGATTCGAATCGCCTTTAAAGCACATGAAAAGCGGCAAAACGTTGACAATGATGCCCTTGGCCAAAAAGGGCGTATGCGTTTTTTCCTGAATATATTCAGGAAAAAACGCATACGCCCTTGTTGGCCAACCAAGCAACCTGGAAAGGCAAATCAGCGCTACAAAGAAGTCTCGCTTCCCATCGGTCAAAAGGGCCATGCTGAAAAAAGTGTCAAAACCAGAAATGCAGGACAGGCCATGGAGAAATGGGAGCCTTGCTACACTGATGGGCGGGATGTAAATCGCCAACAGCCACTCTGGAGAAGTGTACGGTGTGTCCTGAAACATCTAAAAAACACAGCTTAGAGAGCATAGGGCACTTCCACTCATGGGGGGATAAAGTGGGAAAATTGAAAATCAGCAAGACACAAGCACCCCAAAGTTTAGGGCTGCTCTGTTGACAAAGACCTCCACTTCATTCCACCTTAAATATCCCAGGAAAGCGAAAAATGGATCAAAAAGTTGTGGTCCTTATGTACAATGGAATATCACTCAGCCATGAAATCAATGTCATAAGGCTAGTAGCAGCATGATGAGTGGATTTAGGTAAGACGATTCTAAGTGAAATAAGTCACACAGAAAAGGACACTTCTCATAAGGTGTCACTTATAGAGGGAATGTAAAAACCGTTACACTTGAACTGAATTACAAAAGAGAACAGAGTCACACATGCAGAAAACACACTATGGCTGCTTAACGGGAAAGGTGAGGTGGGGTGATACATAAAACAAGAGTTTCAAATTAGCTCAGATACCGTTCCATAAACCCAATATGTAATAGACAGGACCTACTCCTTGCTCAGAGAACTCGACTCAACACGCCCGATTCACCGCACAAGAATATATCTGACTAGTAATAATCTTAAAACCTATGTATTGATATCTCTCTGTTAGTGTGTCAAGTGGGTGTAAGGCGGCATAAACACAGCCGTGAAAAGCAGCTAAACCCCATTATAAAAATAAATTACTTTTAAAAACCCATGAAACAAAGACAGGGAAAGACAGAGAAATTCTTACACAATTCGTTCAGGGGCTGTGATGCAACCTGGATTGACCATATCTAGACCCACAGCTGGATGAGACATAAGGGTGGACACTCTTGGGGCTGAGAGGTTTGGTGAGGTTGGGTGAGCAAACGCAGACCCTTTAAAGTAATACTGCGTGCTACCCATCGCATGGGTCCCAAATCTCCAGGTTCAAGGGCATCTTCCTACATCGAAAACATGCATGAGAAACCCAGAAGATGGTACACCGTGTGATGGGGAAAGGTTTCTAAAACGCACCTCATTTCTCATCTCCTTGTGCTCGGGTTCGCCATTCCAGCCACTTTACTAGCAATCTCCCTACT
The DNA here is from genome assembly GCF_965194825.1 of Balaenoptera physalus. Classification (NCBI taxonomy): domain Eukaryota; kingdom Metazoa; phylum Chordata; class Mammalia; order Artiodactyla; family Balaenopteridae; genus Balaenoptera; species Balaenoptera physalus. The sequence continues at coordinate 939,526 of NW_028126375.1, forward strand.
TGGAGCCTCAGCACCTTTAACCTCCTGTTCCGTACAGGTTGCAATTTGTCCTGAGGATGAACGGGAAGACGGGGAACCAATGAGAGACTAGCTCTTGGTGTTGGGACAGGCACAGGTCACTCTATTTTCCCATCAGGAAGAAGAATTAACCACAGGCTCAGCCTGCCCCCCGGAACCAGAACAGGGCCTGAAGCCATCCTGCGCTTTTGCGGCCAGCTCCCAAAAAAGCGACTTGTAAAATGGAGCTTCAGGGCACTGCAATTCACAAACCTGCAGAGTTATAAATGATAACTCTCGTCCACAAATATATTGAGGGAAGGCAAAGAAGAGGATTTGAAATCAAGGCAGAATTGCAGGAAACAGATTTCAGGAGGTAGATTCGAATCGCCTTTAAAGCACATGAAAAGCGGCAAAACGTTGACAATGATGCCCTTGGCCAAAAAGGGCGTATGCGTTTTTTCCTGAATATATTCAGGAAAAAACGCATACGCCCTTGTTGGCCAACCAAGCAACCTGGAAAGGCAAATCAGCGCTACAAAGAAGTCTCGCTTCCCATCGGTCAAAAGGGCCATGCTGAAAAAAGTGTCAAAACCAGAAATGCAGGACAGGCCATGGAGAAATGGGAGCCTTGCTACACTGATGGGCGGGATGTAAATCGCCAACAGCCACTCTGGAGAAGTGTACGGTGTGTCCTGAAACATCTAAAAAACACAGCTTAGAGAGCATAGGGCACTTCCACTCATGGGGGGATAAAGTGGGAAAATTGAAAATCAGCAAGACACAAGCACCCCAAAGTTTAGGGCTGCTCTGTTGACAAAGACCTCCACTTCATTCCACCTTAAATATCCCAGGAAAGCGAAAAATGGATAAAAAAGTTGTGGTCCTTATGTACAATGGAATATCACTCAGCCATGAAATCAATGTCATAAGGCTAGTAGCAGCATGACGAGTGGATTTAGGTAAGACGATTCTAAGTGAAATAAGTCACACAGAAAAGGACACTTCTCATAAGGTGTCACTTATAGAGGGAATGTAAAAACCGTTACACTTGAACTGAATTACAAAACAGAACAGAGTCACACATGCAGAAAACACACTATGGCTGCTTAACGGGAAAGGTGAGGTGGGGTGATACATAAAACAAGAGTTTCAAATTAGCTCAGATACCGTTCCATAAACCCAATATGTAATAGACAGGACCTACTCCTTGCTCAGAGAACTCGACTCAACACGCCCGATTCACCGCACAAGAATATATCTGACTAGTAATAATCTTAAAACCTATGTATTGATATCTCTCTGTTAGTGTGTCAAGTGGGTGTAAAGCGGCATAAACACAGCCGTGAAAAGCAGCTAAACCCCATTATAAAAATAAATTACTTTTAAAAACCCATGAAACAAAGACAGGGAAAGACAGAGAAATTCTTACACAATTCGTTCAGGGGCTGTGATGCAACCTGGATTGACCATATCTAGACCCACAGCTGGATGAGACATAAGGGTGGACACTCTTGGGGCTGAGAGGTTTGGTGAGGTTGGGTGAGCAAACGCAGACCCTTTAAAGTAATACTGCGTGCTACCCATCGCATGGGTCCCAAATCTCCAGGTTCAAGGGCATCTTCCTACATCGAAAACATGCATGAGAAACCCAGAAGATGGTACACCGTGTGATGGGGAAAGGTTTCTAAAACGCACCTCATTTCTCATCTCCTTGTGCTCGGGTTCGCCATTCCAGCCACTTTACTAGCAATCTCCCTACTTGGAGCCTCAGCACCTTTAACCTCCTGTTCCGTACAGGTTGCAATTTGTCCTGAGGATGAACGGGAAGACGGGGAACCAATGAGAGACTAGCTCTTGGTGTTGGGACAGGCACAGGTCACTCTATTTTCCCATCAGGAAGAAGAATTAACCACAGGCTCAGCCTGCCCCCCGGAACCAGAACAGGGCCTGAAGCCATCCTGCGCTTTTGCGGCCAGCTCCCAAAAAAGCGACTTGTAAAATGGAGCTTCAGGGCACTGCAATTCACAAACCTGCAGAGTTATAAATGATAACTCTCGTCCACAAATATATTGAGGGAAGGCAAAGAAGAGGATTTGAAATCAAGGCAGAATTGCAGGAAACAGATTTCAGGAGGTAGATTCGAATCGCCTTTAAAGCACATGAAAAGCGGCAAAACGTTGACAATGATGCCCTTGGCCAAAAAGGGCGTATGCGTTTTTTCCTGAATATATTCAGGAAAAAACGCATACGCCCTTGTTGGCCAACCAAGCAACCTGGAAAGGCAAATCAGCGCTACAAAGAAGTCTCGCTTCCCATCGGTCAAAAGGGCCATGCTGAAAAAAGTGTCAAAACCAGAAATGCAGGACAGGCCATGGAGAAATGGGAGCCTTGCTACACTGATGGGCGGGATGTAAATCGCCAACAGCCACTCTGGAGAAGTGTACGGTGTGTCCTGAAACATCTAAAAAACACAGCTTAGAGAGCATAGGGCACTTCCACTCATGGGGGGATAAAGTGGGAAAATTGAAAATCAGCAAGACACAAGCACCCCAAAGTTTAGGGCTGCTCTGTTGACAAAGACCTCCACTTCATTCCACCTTAAATATCCCAGGAGAGCGAAAAATGGATCAAAAAGTTGTGGTCCTTATGTACAATGGAATATCACTCAGCCATGAAATCAATGTCATAAGGCTAGTAGCAGCATGATGAGTGGATTTAGGTAAGACGATTCTAAGTGAAATAAGTCACACAGAAAAGGACACTTCTCATAAGGTGTCACTTATAGAGGGAATGTAAAAACCGTTACACTTGAACTGAATTACAAAACAGAACAGAGTCACACATGCAGAAAACACACTATGGCTGCTTAACGGGAAAGGTGAGGTGGGGTGATACATAAAACAAGAGTTTCAAATTAGCTCAGATACCGTTCCATAAACCCAATATGTAATAGACAAGACCTACTCCTTGCTCAGAGAACTGGACTCAACACGCCCGATTCACCGCACAAGAATATATCTGACTAGTAATAATCTTAAAACCTATGTATTGATATCTCTCTGTTAGTGTGTCAAGTGGGTGTAAAGCGGCATAAACACAGCCGTGAAAAGCAGCTAAACCCCATTATAAAAATAAATTACTTTTAAAAACCCATGAAACAAAGACAGGGAAAGACAGAGAAATTCTTACACAATTCGTTCAGGGGCTGTGATGCAACCTGGATTGACCATATCTAGACCCACAGCTGGATGAGACATAAGGGTGGACACTCTTGGGGCTGAGAGGTTTGGTGAGGTTGGGTGAGCAAACGCAGACCCTTTAAAGTAATACTGCGTGCTACCCATCGCATGGGTCCCAAATCTCCAGGTTCAAGGGCATCTTCCTACATCGAAAACATGCATGAGAAACCCAGAAGATGGTACACCGTGTGATGGGGAAAGGTTTCTAAAACGCACCTCATTTCTCATCTCCTTGTGCTCGGGTTCGCCATTCCAGCCACTTTACTAGCAATCTCCCTACTTGGAGCCTCAGCACCTTTAACCTCCTGTTCCGTACAGGTTGCAATTTGTCCTGAGGATGAACGGGAAGACGGGGAACCAATGAGAGACTAGCTCTTGGTGTTGGGACAGGCACAGGTCACTCTATTTTCCCATCAGGAAGAAGAATTAACCACAGGCTCAGCCTGCCCCCCGGAACCAGAACAGGGCCTGAAGCCATCCTGCGCTTTTGCGGCCAGCTCCCAAAAAAGCGACTTGTAAAATGGAGCTTCAGGGCACTGCAATTCACAAACCTGCAGAGTTATAAATGATAACTCTCGTCCACAAATATATTGAGGGAAGGCAAAGAAGAGGATTTGAAATCAAGGCAGAATTGCAGGAAACAGATTTCAGGAGGTAGATTCGAATCGCCTTTAAAGCACATGAAAAGCGGCAAAACGTTGACAATGATGCCCTTGGCCAAAAAGGGCGTATGTGTTTTTTCCTGAATATATTCAGGAAAAAACGCATACGCCCTTGTTGGCCAACCAAGCAACCTGGAAAGGCAAATCAGCGCTACAAAGAAGTCTCGCTTCCCATCGGTCAAAAGGGCCATGCTGAAAAAAGTGTCAAAACCAGAAATGCAGGACAGGCCATGGAGAAATGGGAGCCTTGCTACACTGATGGGCGGGATGTAAATCGCCAACAGCCACTCTGGAGAAGTGTACGGTGTGTCCTGAAACATCTAAAAAACACAGCTTAGAGAGCATAGGGCACTTCCACTCATGGGGGGATAAAGTGGGAAAATTGAAAATCAGCAAGACACAAGCACCCCAAAGTTTAGGGCTGCTCTGTTGACAAAGACCTCCACTTCATTCCACCTTAAATATCCCAGGAGAGCGAAAAATGGATCAAAAAGTTGTGGTCCTTATGTACAATGGAATATCACTCAGCCATGAAATCAATGTCATAAGGCTAGTAGCAGCATGATGAGTGGATTTAGGTAAGACGATTCTAAGTGAAATAAGTCACACAGAAAAGGACACTTCTCATAAGGTGTCACTTATAGAGGGAATGTAAAAACCGTTACACTTGAACTGAATTACAAAACAGAACAGAGTCACACATGCAGAAAACACACTATGGCTGCTTAACGGGAAAGGTGAGGTGGGGTGATACATAAAACAAGAGTTTCAAATTAGCTCAGATACCGTTCCATAAACCCAATATGTAATAGACAAGACCTACTCCTTGCTCAGAGAACTGGACTCAACACGCCCGATTCACCGCACAAGAATATATCTGACTAGTAATAATCTTAAAACCTATGTATTGATATCTCTCTGTTAGTGTGTCAAGTGGGTGTAAAGCGGCATAAACACAGCCGTGAAAAGCAGCTAAACCCCATTATAAAAATAAATTACTTTTAAAAACCCATGAAACAAAGACAGGGAAAGACAGAGAAATTCTTACACAATTCGTTCAGGGGCTGTGATGCAACCTGGATTGACCATATCTAGACCCACAGCTGGATGAGACATAAGGGTGGACACTCTTGGGGCTGAGAGGTTTGGTGAGGTTGGGTGAGCAAACGCAGACCCTTTAAAGTAATACTGCGTGCTACCCATCGCATGGGTCCCAAATCTCCAGGTTCAAGGGCATCTTCCTACATCGAAAACATGCATGAGAAACCCAGAAGATGGTACACCGTGTGATGGGGAAAGGTTTCTAAAACGCACCTCATTTCTCATCTCCTTGTGCTCGGGTTCGCCATTCCAGCCACTTTACTAGCAATCTCCCTACTTGGAGCCTCAGCACCTTTAACCTCCTGTTCCGTACAGGTTGCAGTTTGTCCTGAGGATGAACGGGAAGACGGGGAACCAATGAGAGACTAGCTCTTGGTGTTGGGACAGGCACAGGTCACTCTATTTTCCCATCAGGAAGAAGAATTAACCACAGGCTCAGCCTGCCCCCCGGAACCAGAACAGGGCCTGAAGCCATCCTGCGCTTTTGCGGCCAGCTCCCAAAAAAGCGACTTGTAAAATGGAGCTTCAGGGCACTGCAATTCACAAACCTGCAGAGTTATAAATGATAACTCTCGTCCACAAATATATTGAGGGAAGGCAAAGAAGAGGATTTGAAATCAAGGCAGAATTGCAGGAAACAGATTTCAGGAGGTAGATTCGAATCGCCTTTAAAGCACATGAAAAGCGGCAAAACGTTGACAATGATGCCCTTGGCCAAAAAGGGCGTATGCGTTTTTTCCTGAATATATTCAGGAAAAAACGCATACGCCCTTTTTGGCCAACCAAGCAACCTGGAAAGGCAAATCAGCGCTACAAAGAAGTCTCGCTTCCCATCGGTCAAAAGGGCCATGCTGAAAAAAGTGTCAAAACCAGAAATGCAGGACAGGCCATGGAGGAATCGGAGCCTTGCTACACTAATGGGCGGGATGTAAATCGCCAACAGCCACTCTGGATAAGTGTACGGTGTGTCCTGAAACATCTAAAAAACACAGCTTAGAGAGCATAGGGCACTTCCACTCATGGGGGGATAAAGTGGGAAAATTGAAAATCAGCAAGACACAAGCACCCCAAAGTTTAGGGCTGCTCTGTTGACAAGGACCTCCACTTCATTCCACCTTAAATATCCCAGGAAAGCGAAAAATGGATCAAAAAGTTGTGGTCCTTATGTACAATGGAATATCACTCAGCCATGAAATCAATGTCATAAGGCTAGTAGCAGCATGATGAGTGGATTTAGGTAAGACGATTCTAAGTGAAATAAGTCACACAGAAAAGGACACTTCTCATAAGGTGTCACTTATAGAGGGAATGTAAAAACCGTTACACTTGAACTGAATTACAAAACAGAACAGAGTCACACATGCAGAAAACACACTATGGTTGCTTAACGGGAAAGGTGAGGTGGGGTGATACATAAAACAAGAGTTTCAAATTAGCTCAGATACCGTTCCATAAACCCAATATGTAATAGACAAGACCTACTCCTTGCTCAGAGAACTGGACTCAACACGCCCGATTCACCGCACAAGAATATATCTGACTAGTAATAATCTTAAAACCTATGTATTGATATCTCTCTGTTAGTGTGTCAAGTGGGTGTAAAGCGGCATAAACACAGCCGTGAAAAGCAGCTAAACCCCATTATAAAAATAAATTACTTTTAAAAACCCATGAAACAAAGACAGGGAAAGACAGAGAAATTCTTACACAATTCGTTCAGGGGCTGTGATGCAACCTGGATTGACCATATCTAGACCCACAGCTGGATGAGACATAAGGGTGGACACTCTTGGGGCTGAGAGGTTTGGTGAGGTTGGGTGAGCAAACGCAGACCCTTTAAAGTAATACTGCGTGCTACCCATCGCATGGGTCCCAAATCTCCAGGTTCAAGGGCATCTTCCTACATCGAAAACATGCATGAGAAACCCAGAAGATGGTACACCGTGTGATGGGGAAAGGTTTCTAAAACGCACCTCATTTCTCATCTCCTTGTGCTCGGGTTCGCCATTCCAGCCACTTTACTAGCAATCTCCCTACTTGGAGCCTCAGCACCTTTAACCTCCTGTTCCGTACAGGTTGCAATTTGTCCTGAGGATGAAGGGGAAGACGGGGAACCAATGAGAGACTAGCTCTTGGTGTTGGGACAGGCACAGGTCACTCTATTTTCCCATCAGGAAGAAGAATTAACCACAGGCTCAGCCTGCCCCCCGGAACCAGAACAGGGCCTGAAGCCATCCTGCGCTTTTGCGGCCAGCTCCCAAAAAAGCGACTTGTAAAATGGAGCTTCAGGGCACTGCAATTCACAAACCTGCAGAGTTATAAATGATAACTCTCGTCCACAAATATATTGAGGGAAGGCAAAGAAGAGGATTTGAAATCAAGGCAGAATTGCAGGAAACAGATTTCAGGAGGTAGATTCGAATCGCCTTTAAAGCACATGAAAAGCGGCAAAACGTTGACAATGATGCCCTTGGCCAAAAAGGGCGTATGCGTTTTTTCCTGAATATATTCAGGAAAAAACGCATACGCCCTTGTTGGCCAACCAAGCAACCTGGAAAGGCAAATCAGCGCTACAAAGAAGTCTCGCTTCCCATCGGTCAAAAGGGCCATGCTGAAAAAAGTGTCAAAACCAGAAATGCAGGACAGGCCATGGAGAAATGGGAGCCTTGCTACACTGATGGGCGGGATGTAAATCGCCAACAGCCACTCTGGAGAAGTGTACGGTGTGTCCTGAAACATCTAAAAAACACAGCTTAGAGAGCATAGGGCACTTCCACTCATGGGGGGATAAAGTGGGAAAATTGAAAATCAGCAAGACACAAGCACCCCAAAGTTTAGGGCTGCTCTGTTGACAAAGACCTCCACTTCATTCCACCTTAAATATCCCAGGAAAGCGAAAAATGGATCAAAAAGTTGTGGTCCTTATGTACAATGGAATATCACTCAGCCATGAAATCAATGTCATAAGGCTAGTAGCAGCATGATGAGTGGATTTAGGTAAGACGATTCTAAGTGAAATAAGTCACACAGAAAAGGACACTTCTCATAAGGTGTCACTTATAGAGGGAATGTAAAAACCGTTACACTTGAACTGAATTACAAAACAGAACAGAGTCACACATGCAGAAAACACACTATGGCTGCTTAACGGGAAAGGTGAGGTGGGGTGATACATAAAACAAGAGTTTCAAATTAGCTCAGATACCGTTCCATAAACCCAATATGTAATAGACAAGACCTACTCCTTGCTCAGAGAACTGGACTCAACACGCCCGATTCACCGCACAAGAATATATCTGACTAGTAATAATCTTAAAACCTATGTATTGATATCTCTCTGTTAGTGTGTCAAGTGGGTGTAAAGCGGCATAAACACAGCCGTGAAAAGCAGCTAAACCCCATTATAAAAATAAATTACTTTTAAAAACCCATGAAACAAAGACAGGGAAAGACAGAGAAATTCTTACACAAGTCGTTCAGGGGCTGTGATGCAACCTGGATTGACCATATCTAGACCCACAGCTGGATGAGACATAAGGGTGGACACTCTTGGGGCTGAGAGGTTTGGTGAGGTTGGGTGAGCAAACGCAGACCCTTTAAAGTAATACTGCGTGCTACCCATCGCATGGGTCCCAAATCTCCAGGTTCAAGGGCATCTTCCTACATCGAAAACATGCATGAGAAACCCAGAAGATGGTACACCGTGTGATGGGGAAAGGTTTCTAAAACGCACCTCATTTCTCATCTCCTTGTGCTCGGGTTCGCCATTCCAGCCACTTTACTAGCAATCTCCCTACTTGGAGCCTCAGCACCTTTAACCTCCTGTTCCGTACAGGTTGCAATTTGTCCTGAGGATGAACGGGAAGACGGGGAACCAATGAGAGACTAGCTCTTGGTGTTGGGACAGGCACAGGTCACTCTATTTTCCCATCAGGAAGAAGAATTAACCACAGGCTCAGCCTGCCCCCCGGAACCAGAACAGGGCCTGAAGCCATCCTGCGCTTTTGCGGCCAGCTCCCAAAAAAGCGACTTGTAAAATGGAGCTTCAGGGCACTGCAATTCACAAACCTGCAGAGTTATAAATGATAACTCTCGTCCACAAATATATTGAGGGAAGGCAAAGAAGAGGATTTGAAATCAAGGCAGAATTGCAGGAAACAGATTTCAGGAGGTAGATTCGAATCGCCTTTAAAGCACATGAAAAGCGGCAAAACGTTGACAATGATGCCCTTGGCCAAAAAGGGCGTATGCGTTTTTTCCTGAATATATTCAGGAAAAAACGCATACGCCCTTGTTGGCCAACCAAGCAACCTGGAAAGGCAAATCAGCGCTACAAAGAAGTCTCGCTTCCCATCGGTCAAAAGGGCCATGCTGAAAAAAGTGTCAAAACCAGAAATGCAGGACAGGCCATGGAGAAATGGGAGCCTTGCTACACTGATGGGCGGGATGTAAATCGCCAACAGCCACTCTGGAGAAGTGTACGGTGTGTCCTGAAACATCTAAAAAACACAGCTTAGAGAGCATAGGGCACTTCCACTCATGGGGGGATAAAGTGGGAAAATTGAAAATCAGCAAGACACAAGCACCCCAAAGTTTAGGGCTGCTCTGTTGACAAAGACCTCCACTTCATTCCACCTTAAATATCCCAGGAAAGCGAAAAATGGATCAAAAAGTTGTGGTCCTTATGTACAATGGAATATCACTCAGCCATGAAATCAATGTCATAAGGCTAGTAGCAGCATGATGAGTGGATTTAGGTAAGACGATTCTAAGTGAAATAAGTCACACAGAAAAGGACACTTCTCATAAGGTGTCACTTATAGAGGGAATGTAAAAACCGTTACACTTGAACTGAATTACAAAACAGAACAGAGTCACACATGCAGAAAACACACTATGGCTGCTTAACGGGAAAGGTGAGGTGGGGTGATACATAAAACAAGAGTTTCAAATTAGCTCAGATACCGTTCCATAAACCCAATATGTAATAGACAAGACCTACTCCTTGCTCAGAGAACTGCACTCAACACGCCCGATTCACCGCACAAGAATATATCTGACTAGTAATAATCTTAAAACCTATGTATTGATATCTCTCTGTTAGTGTGTCAAGTGGGTGTAAAGCGGCATAAACACAGCCGTGAAAAGCAGCTAAACCCCATTATAAAAATAAATTACTTTTAAAAACCCATGAAACAAAGACAGGGAAAGACAGAGAAATTCTTACACAAGTCGTTCAGGGGCTGTGATGCAACCTGGATTGACCATATCTAGACCCACAGCTGGATGAGACATAAGGGTGGACACTCTTGGGGCTGAGAGGTTTGGTGAGGTTGGGTGAGCAAACGCAGACCCTTTAAAGTAATACTGCGTGCTACCCATCGCATGGGTCCCAAATCTCCAGGTTCAAGGGCATCTTCCTACATCGAAAACATGCATGAGAAACCCAGAAGATGGTACACCGTGTGATGGGGAAAGGTTTCTAAAACGCACCTCATTTCTCATCTCCTTGTGCTCGGGTTCGCCATTCCAGCCACTTTACTAGCAATCTCCCTACTTGGAGCATCAGCACCTTTAACCTCCTGTTCCGTACAGGTTGCAATTTGTCCTGAGGATGAACGGGAAGACGGGGAACCAATGAGAGACTAGCTCTTGGTGTTGGGACAGGCACAGGTCACTCTATTTTCCCATCAGGAAGAAGAATTAACCACAGGCTCAGCCTGCCCCCCGGAACCAGAACAGGGCCTGAAGCCATCCTGCGCTTTTGCGGCCAGCTCCCAAAAAAGCGACTTGTAAAATGGAGCCTCAGGGCACTGCAATTCACAAACCTGCAGAGTTATAAATGATAACTCTCGTCCACAAATATATTGAGGGAAGGCAAAGAAGAGGATTTGAAATCAAGGCAGAATTGCAGGAAACAGATTTCAGGAGGTAGATTCGAATCGCCTTTAAAGCACATGAAAAGCGGCAAAACGTTGACAATGATGCCCTTGGCCAAAAAGGGCGTATGCGTTTTTTCCTGAATATATTCAGGAAAAAACGCATACGCCCTTTTTGGCCAACCAAGCAACCTGGAAAGGCAAATCAGCGCTACAAAGAAGTCGCGCTTCCCATCGGTCAAAAGGGCCATGCTGAAAAAAGTGTCAAAACCAGAAATGCAGGACAGGCCATGGAGAAATGGGAGCCTTGCTACACTGATGGGCGGGATGTAAATCGCCAACAGCCACTCTGGAGAAGTGTACGGTGTGTCCTGAAACATCTAAAAAACACAGCTTAGAGAGCATAGGGCACTTCCACTCATGGGGGGATAAAGTGGGAAAATTGAAAATCAGCAAGACACAAGCACCCCAAAGTTTAGGGCTGCTCTGTTGACAAGGACCTCCACTTCATTCCACCTTAAATATCCCAGGAAAGCGAAAAATGGATAAAAAAGTTGTGGTCCTTATGTACAGTGGAATATCACTCAGCCATGAAATCAATGTCATAAGGCTAGTAGCAGCATGATGAGTGGATTTAGGTAAGACGATTCTAAGTGAAATAAGTCACACAGAAAAGGACACTTCTCATAAGGTGTCACTTATAGAGGGAATGTAAAAACCGTTACACTTGAACTGAATTACAAAACAGAACAGAGTCACACATGCAGAAAACACACTATGGCTGCTTAACGGGAAAGGTGAGGTGGGGTGATACATAAAACAAGAGTTTCAAATTAGCTCAGATACCGTTCCATAAACCCAATATGTAATAGACAAGACCTACTCCTTGCTCAGAGAACTGCACTCAACACGCCCGATTCACCGCACAAGAATATATCTGACTAGTAATAATCTTAAAACCTATGTATTGATATCTCTCTGTTAGTGTGTCAAGTGGGTGTAAAGCGGCATAAACACAGCCGTGAAAAGCAGCTAAACCCCATTATAAAAATAAATTACTTTTAAAAACCCATGAAACAAAGACAGGGAAAGACAGAGAAATTCTTACACAAGTCGTTCAGGGGCTGTGATGCAACCTGGATTGACCATATCTAGACCCACAGCTGGATGAGACATAAGGGTGGACACTCTTGGGGCTGAGAGGTTTGGTGAGGTTGGGTGAGCAAACGCAGACCCTTTAAAGTAATACTGCGTGCTACCCATCGCATGGGTCCCAAATCTCCAGGTTCAAGGGCATCTTCCTACATCGAAAACATGCATGAGAAACCCAGAAGATGGTACACCGTGTGATGGGGAAAGGTTTCTAAAACGCACCTCATTTCTCATCTCCTTGTGCTCGGGTTCGCCATTCCAGCCACTTTACTAGCAATCTCCCTACTTGGAGCATCAGCACCTTTAACCTCCTGTTCCGTACAGGTTGCAATTTGTCCTGAGGATGAACGGGAAGACGGGGAACCAATGAGAGACTAGCTCTTGGTGTTGGGACAGGCACAGGTCACTCTATTTTCCCATCAGGAAGAAGAATTAACCACAGGCTCAGCCTGCCCCCCGGAACCAGAACAGGGCCTGAAGCCATCCTGCGCTTTTGCGGCCAGCTCCCAAAAAAGCGACTTGTAAAATGGAGCCTCAGGGCACTGCAATTCACAAACCTGCAGAGTTATAAATGATAACTCTCGTCCACAAATATATTGAGGGAAGGCAAAGAAGAGGATTTGAAATCAAGGCAGAATTGCAGGAAACAGATTTCAGGAGGTAGATTCGAATCGCCTTTAAAGCACATGAAAAGCGGCAAAACGTTGACAATGATGCCCTTGGCCAAAAAGGGCGTATGCGTTTTTTCCTGAATATATTCAGGAAAAAACGCATACGCCCTTTTTGGCCAACCAAGCAACCTGGAAAGGCAAATCAGCGCTACAAAGAAGTCTCGCTTCCCATCGGTCAAAAGGGCCATGCTGAAAAAAGTGTCAAAACCAGAAATGCAGGACAGGCCATGGAGAAATGGGAGCCTTGCTACACTGATGGGCGGGATGTAAATCGCCAACAGCCACTCTGGAGAAGTGTACGGTGTGTCCTGAAACATCTAAAAAACACAGCTTAGAGAGCATAGGGCACTTCCACTCATGGGGGGATAAAGTGGGAAAATTGAAAATCAGCAAGACACAAGCACCCCAAAGTTTAGGGCTGCTCTGTTGACAAGGACCTCCACTTCATTCCACCTTAAATATCCCAGGAAAGCGAAAAATGGATAAAAAAGTTGTGGTCCTTATGTACAATGGAATATCACTCAGCCATTAAATCAATGTCATAAGGCTAGTAACAGCATGATGAGTGGATTTAGGTAAGACGATTCTAAGTGAAATAAGTCACACAGAAAAGGACACTTCTCATAAGGTGTCACTTATAGAGGGAATGTAAAAACCGTTACACTTGAACTGAATTACAAAACAGAACAGAGTCACACATGCAGAAAACACACTATGGCTGCTTAACGGGAAAGGTGAGGTGGGGTGATACATAAAACAAGAGTTTCAAATTAGCTCAGATACCGTTCCATAAACCCAATATGTAATAGACAAGACCTACTCCTTGCTCAGAGAACTGGACTCAACACGCCCGATTCACCGCACAAGAATATATCTGACTAGTAATAATCTTAAAACCTATGTATTGATATCTCTCTGTTAGTGTGTCAAGTGGGTGTAAAGCGGCATAAACACAGCCGTGAAAAGCAGCTAAACCCCATTATAAAAATAAATTACTTTTAAAAACCCATGAAACAAAGACAGGGAAAGACAGAGAAATTCTTACACAAGTCGTTCAGGGGCTGTGATGCAACCTGGATTGACCATATCTAGACCCACAGCTGGATGAGACATAAGGGTGGACACTCTTGGGGCTGAGAGGTTTGGTGAGGTTGGGTGAGCAAACGCAGACCCTTTAAAGTAATACTGCGTGCTACCCATCGCATGGGTCCCAAATCTCCAGGTTCAAGGGCATCTTCCTACATCGAAAACATGCATGAGAAACCCAGAAGATGGTACACCGTGTGATGGGGAAAGGTTTCTAAAACGCACCTCATTTCTCATCTCCTTGTGCTCGGGTTCGCCATTCCAGCCACTTTACTAGCAATCTCCCTACTTGGAGCATCAGCACCTTTAACCTCCTGTTCCGTACAGGTTGCAATTTGTCCTGAGGATGAACGGGAAGACGGGGAACCAATGAGAGACTAGCTCTTGGTGTTGGGACAGGCACAGGTCACTCTATTTTCCCATCAGGAAGAAGAATTAACCACAGGCTCAGCCTGCCCCCCGGAACCAGAACAGGGCCTGAAGCCATCCTGCGCTTTTGCGGCCAGCTCCCAAAAAAGCGACTTGTAAAATGGAGCCTCAGGGCACTGCAATTCACAAACCTGCAGAGTTATAAATGATAACTCTCGTCCACAAATATATTGAGGGAAGGCAAAGAAGAGGATTTGAAATCAAGGCAGAATTGCAGGAAACAGATTTCAGGAGGTAGATTCGAATCGCCTTTAAAGCACATGAAAAGCGGCAAAACGTTGACAATGATGCCCTTGGCCAAAAAGGGCGTATGCGTTTTTTCCTGAATATATTCAGGAAAAAACGCATACGCCCTTTTTGGCCAACCAAGCAACCTGGAAAGGCAAATCAGCGCTACAAAGAAGTCTCGCTTCCCATCGGTCAAAAGGGCCATGCTGAAAAAAGTGTCAAAACCAGAAATGCAGGACAGGCCATGGAGAAATGGGAGCCTTGCTACACTGATGGGCGGGATGTAAATCGCCAACAGCCACTCTGGAGAAGTGTACGGTGTGTCCTGAAACATCTAAAAAACACAGCTTAGAGAGCATAGGGCACTTCCACGCATGGGGGGATAAAGTGGGAAAATTGAAAATCAGCAAGACACAAGCACCCCAAAGTTTAGGGCTGCTCTGTTGACAAGGACCTCCACTTCATTCCACCTTAAATATCCCAGGAAAGCGAAAAATGGATAAAAAAGTTGTGGTCCTTATGTACAATGGAATATCACTCAGCCATGAAATCAATGTCATAAGGCTAGTAGCAGCATGATGAGTGGATTTAGGTAAGACGATTCTAAGTGAAATAAGTCACACAGAAAAGGACACTTCTCATAAGGTGTCACTTATAGAGGGAATGTAAAAACCGTTACACTTGAACTGAATTACAAAACAGAACAGAGTCACACATGCAGAAAACACACTATGGCTGCTTAACGGGAAAGGTGAGGTGGGGTGATACATAAAACAAGAGTTTCAAATTAGCTCAGATACCGTTCCATAAACCCAATATGTAATAGACAAGACCTACTCCTTGCTCAGAGAACTGGACTCAACACGCCCGATTCACCGCACAAGAATATATCTGACTAGTAATAATCTTAAAACCTATGTATTGATATCTCTCTGTTAGTGTGTCAAGTGGGTGTAAAGCGGCATAAACACAGCCGTGAAAAGCAGCTAAACCCCATTATAAAAATAAATTACTTTTAAAAACCCATGAAACAAAGACAGGGAAAGACAGAGAAATTCTTACACAATTCGTTCAGGGGCTGTGATGCAACCTGGATTGACCATATCTAGACCCACAGCTGGATGAGACATAAGGGTGGACACTCTTGGGGCTGAGAGGTTTGGTGAGGTTGGGTGAGCAAACGCAGACCCTTTAAAGTAATACTGCGTGCTACCCATCGCATGGGTCCCAAATCTCCAGGTTCAAGGGCATCTTCCTACATCGAAAACATGCATGAGAAACCCAGAAGATGGTACACCGTGTGATGGGGAAAGGTTTCTAAAACGCACCTCATTTCTCATCTCCTTGTGCTCGGGTTCGCCATTCCAGCCACTTTACTAGCAATCTCCCTACTTGGAGCATCAGCACCTTTAACCTCCTGTTCCGTACAGGTTGCAATTTGTCCTGAGGATGAACGGGAAGACGGGGAACCAATGAGAGACTAGCTCTTGGTGTTGGGACAGGCACAGGTCACTCTATTTTCCCATCAGGAAGAAGAATTAACCACAGGCTCAGCCTGCCCCCCGGAACCAGAACAGGGCCTGAAGCCATCCTGCGCTTTTGCGGCCAGCTCCCAAAAAAGCGACTTGTAAAATGGAGCCTCAGGGCACTGCAATTCACAAACCTGCAGAGTTATAAATGATAACTCTCGTCCACAAATATATTGAGGGAAGGCAAAGAAGAGGATTTGAAATCAAGGCAGAATTGCAGGAAACAGATTTCAGGAGGTAGATTCGAATCGCCTTTAAAGCACATGAAAAGCGGCAAAACGTTGACAATGATGCCCTTGGCCAAAAAGGGCGTATGCGTTTTTTCCTGAATATATTCAGGAAAAAACGCATACGCCCTTTTTGGCCAACCAAGCAACCTGGAAAGGCAAATCAGCGCTACAAAGAAGTCTCGCTTCCCATCGGTCAAAAGGGCCATGCTGAAAAAAGTGTCAAAACCAGAAATGCAGGACAGGCCATGGAGAAATGGGAGCCTTGCTACACTGATGGGCGGGATGTAAATCGCCAACAGCCACTCTGGAGAAGTGTACGGTGTGTCCTGAAACATCTAAAAAACACAGCTTAGAGAGCATAGGGCACTTCCACGCATGGGGGGATAAAGTGGGAAAATTGAAAATCAGCAAGACACAAGCACCCCAAAGTTTAGGGCTGCTCTGTTGACAAGGACCTCCACTTCATTCCACCTTAAATATCCCAGGAAAGCGAAAAATGGATAAAAAAGTTGTGGTCCTTATGTACAATGGAATATCACTCAGCCATGAAATCAATGTCATAAGGCTAGTAGCAGCATGATGAGTGGATTTAGGTAAGACGATTCTAAGTGAAATAAGTCACACAGAAAAGGACACTTCTCATAAGGTGTCACTTATAGAGGGAATGTAAAAACCGTTACACTTGAACTGAATTACAAAACAGAACAGAGTCACACATGCAGAAAACACACTATGGCTGCTTAACGGGAAAGGTGAGGTGGGGTGATACATAAAACAAGAGTTTCAAATTAGCTCAGATACCGTTCCATAAACCCAATATGTAATAGACAAGACCTACTCCTTGCTCAGAGAACTGGACTCAACACGCCCGATTCACCGCACAAGAATATATCTGACTAGTAATAATCTTAAAACCTATGTATTGATATCTCTCTGTTAGTGTGTCAAGTGGGTGTAAAGCGGCATAAACACAGCCGTGAAAAGCAGCTAAACCCCATTATAAAAATAAATTACTTTTAAAAACCCATGAAACAAAGACAGGGAAAGACAGAGAAATTCTTACACAAGTCGTTCAGGGGCTGTGATGCAACCTGGATTGACCATATCTAGACCCACAGCTGGATGAGACATAAGGGTGGACACTCTTGGGGCTGAGAGGTTTGGTGAGGTTGGGTGAGCAAACGCAGACCCTTTAAAGTAATACTGCGTGCTACCCATCGCATGGGTCCCAAATCTCCAGGTTCAAGGGCATCTTCCTACATCGAAAACATGCATGAGAAACCCAGAAGATGGTACACCGTGTGATGGGGAAAGGTTTCTAAAACGCACCTCATTTCTCATCTCCTTGTGCTCGGGTTCGCCATTCCAGCCACTTTACTAGCAATCTCCCTACTTGGAGCATCAGCACCTTTAACCTCCTGTTCCGTACAGGTTGCAATTTGTCCTGAGGATGAACGGGAAGACGGGGAACCAATGAGAGACTAGCTCTTGGTGTTGGGACAGGCACAGGTCACTCTATTTTCCCATCAGGAAGAAGAATTAACCACAGGCTCAGCCTGCCCCCCGGAACCAGAACAGGGCCTGAAGCCATCCTGCGCTTTTGCGGCCAGCTCCCAAAAAAGCGACTTGTAAAATGGAGCCTCAGGGCACTGCAATTCACAAACCTGCAGAGTTATAAATGATAACTCTCGTCCACAAATATATTGAGGGAAGGCAAAGAAGAGGATTTGAAATCAAGGCAGAATTGCAGGAAACAGATTTCAGGAGGTAGATTCGAATCGCCTTTAAAGCACATGAAAAGCGGCAAAACGTTGACAATGATGCCCTTGGCCAAAAAGGGCGTATGCGTTTTTTCCTGAATATATTCAGGAAAAAACGCATACGCCCTTTTTGGCCAACCAAGCAACCTGGAAAGGCAAATCAGCGCTACAAAGAAGTCTCGCTTCCCATCGGTCAAAAGGGCCATGCTGAAAAAAGTGTCAAAACCAGAAATGCAGGACAGGCCATGGAGAAATGGGAGCCTTGCTACACTGATGGGCGGGATGTAAATCGCCAACAGCAACTCTGGAGAAGTGTACGGTGTGTCCTGAAACATCTAAAAAACACAGCTTAGAGAGCATAGGGCACTTCCACTCATGGGGGGATAAAGTGGGAAAATTGAAAATCAGCAAGACACAAGCACCCCAAAGTTTAGGGCTGCTCTGTTGACAAGGACCTCCACTTCATTCCACCTTAAATATCCCAGGAAAGCGAAAAATGGATAAAAAAGTTGTGGTCCTTATGTACAATGGAATATCACTCAGCCATTAAATCAATGTCATAAGGCTAGTAACAGCATGATGAGTGGATTTAGGTAAGACGATTCTAAGTGAAATAAGTCACACAGAAAAGGACACTTCTCATAAGGTGTCACTTATAGAGGGAATGTAAAAACCGTTACACTTGAACTGAATTACAAAACAGAACAGAGTCACACATGCAGAAAACACACTATGGCTGCTTAACGGGAAAGGTGAGGTGGGGTGATACATAAAACAAGAGTTTCAAATTAGCTCAGATACCGTTCCATAAACCCAATATGTAATAGACAAGACCTACTCCTTGCTCAGAGAACTGCACTCAACACGCCCGATTCACCGCACAAGAATATATCTGACTAGTAATAATCTTAAAACCTATGTATTGATATCTCTCTGTTAGTGTGTCAAGTGGGTGTAAAGCGGCATAAACACAGCCGTGAAAAGCAGCTAAACCCCATTATAAAAATAAATTACTTTTAAAAACCCATGAAACAAAGACAGGGAAAGACAGAGAAATTCTTACACAAGTCGTTCAGGGGCTGTGATGCAACCTGGATTGACCATATCTAGACCCACAGCTGGATGAGACATAAGGGTGGACACTCTTGGGGCTGAGAGGTTTGGTGAGGTTGGGTGAGCAAACGCAGACCCTTTAAAGTAATACTGCGTGCTACCCATCGCATGGGTCCCAAATCTCCAGGTTCAAGGGCATCTTCCTACATCGAAAACATGCATGAGAAACCCAGAAGATGGTACACCGTGTGATGGGGAAAGGTTTCTAAAACGCACCTCATTTCTCATCTCCTTGTGCTCGGGTTCGCCATTCCAGCCACTTTACTAGCAATCTCCCTACTTGGAGCATCAGCACCTTTAACCTCCTGTTCCGTACAGGTTGCAATTTGTCCTGAGGATGAACGGGAAGACGGGGAACCAATGAGAGACTAGCTCTTGGTGTTGGGACAGGCACAGGTCACTCTATTTTCCCATCAGGAAGAAGAATTAACCACAGGCTCAGCCTGCCCCCCGGAACCAGAACAGGGCCTGAAGCCATCCTGCGCTTTTGCGGCCAGCTCCCAAAAAAGCGACTTGTAAAATGGAGCCTCAGGGCACTGCAATTCACAAACCTGCAGAGTTATAAATGATAACTCTCGTCCACAAATATATTGAGGGAAGGCAAAGAAGAGGATTTGAAATCAAGGCAGAATTGCAGGAAACAGATTTCAGGAGGTAGATTCGAATCGCCTTTAAAGCACATGAAAAGCGGCAAAACGTTGACAATGATGCCCTTGGCCAAAAAGGGCGTATGCGTTTTTTCCTGAATATATTCAGGAAAAAACGCATACGCCCTTTTTGGCCAACCAAGCAACCTGGAAAGGCAAATCAGCGCTACAAAGAAGTCGCGCTTCCCATCGGTCAAAAGGGCCATGCTGAAAAAAGTGTCAAAACCAGAAATGCAGGACAGGCCATGGAGAAATGGGAGCCTTGCTACACTGATGGGCGGGATGTAAATCGCCAACAGCCACTCTGGAGAAGTGTACGGTGTGTCCTGAAACATCTAAAAAACACAGCTTAGAGAGCATAGGGCACTTCCACTCATGGGGGGATAAAGTGGGAAAATTGAAAATCAGCAAGACACAAGCACCCCAAAGTTTAGGGCTGCTCTGTTGACAAGGACCTCCACTTCATTCCACCTTAAATATCCCAGGAAAGCGAAAAATGGATAAAAAAGTTGTGGTCCTTATGTACAATGGAATATCACTCAGCCATGAAATCAATGTCATAAGGCTAGTAGCAGCATGATGAGTGGATTTAGGTAAGACGATTCTAAGTGAAATAAGTCACACAGAAAAGGACACTTCTCATAAGGTGTCACTTATAGAGGGAATGTAAAAACCGTTACACTTGAACTGAATTACAAAACAGAACAGAGTCACACATGCAGAAAACACACTATGGCTGCTTAACGGGAAAGGTGAGGTGGGGTGATACATAAAACAAGAGTTTCAAATTAGCTCAGATACCGTTCCATAAACCCAATATGTAATAGACAAGACCTACTCCTTGCTCAGAGAACTGGACTCAACACGCCCGATTCACCGCACAAGAATATATCTGACTAGTAATAATCTTAAAACCTATGTATTGATATCTCTCTGTTAGTGTGTCAAGTGGGTGTAAAGCGGCATAAACACAGCCGTGAAAAGCAGCTAAACCCCATTATAAAAATAAATTACTTTTAAAAACCCATGAAACAAAGACAGGGAAAGACAGAGAAATTCTTACACAAGTCGTTCAGGGGCTGTGATGCAACCTGGATTGACCATATCTAGACCCACAGCTGGATGAGACATAAGGGTGGACACTCTTGGGGCTGAGAGGTTTGGTGAGGTTGGGTGAGCAAACGCAGACCCTTTAAAGTAATACTGCGTGCTACCCATCGCATGGGTCCCAAATCTCCAGGTTCAAGGGCATCTTCCTACATCGAAAACATGCATGAGAAACCCAGAAGATGGTACACCGTGTGATGGGGAAAGGTTTCTAAAACGCACCTCATTTCTCATCTCCTTGTGCTCGGGTTCGCCATTCCAGCCACTTTACTAGCAATCTCCCTACTTGGAGCATCAGCACCTTTAACCTCCTGTTCCGTACAGGTTGCAATTTGTCCTGAGGATGAACGGGAAGACGGGGAACCAATGAGAGACTAGCTCTTGGTGTTGGGACAGGCACAGGTCACTCTATTTTCCCATCAGGAAGAAGAATTAACCACAGGCTCAGCCTGCCCCCCGGAACCAGAACAGGGCCTGAAGCCATCCTGCGCTTTTGCGGCCAGCTCCCAAAAAAGCGACTTGTAAAATGGAGCCTCAGGGCACTGCAATTCACAAACCTGCAGAGTTATAAATGATAACTCTCGTCCACAAATATATTGAGGGAAGGCAAAGAAGAGGATTTGAAATCAAGGCAGAATTGCAGGAAACAGATTTCAGGAGGTAGATTCGAATCGCCTTTAAAGCACATGAAAAGCGGCAAAACGTTGACAATGATGCCCTTGGCCAAAAAGGGCGTATGCGTTTTTTCCTGAATATATTCAGGAAAAAACGCATACGCCCTTTTTGGCCAACCAAGCAACCTGGAAAGGCAAATCAGCGCTACAAAGAAGTCTCGCTTCCCATCGGTCAAAAGGGCCATGCTGAAAAAAGTGTCAAAACCAGAAATGCAGGACAGGCCATGGAGAAATGGGAGCCTTGCTACACTGATGGGCGGGATGTAAATCGCCAACAGCCACTCTGGAGAAGTGTACGGTGTGTCCTGAAACATCTAAAAAACACAGCTTAGAGAGCATAGGGCACTTCCACTCATGGGGGGATAAAGTGGGAAAATTGAAAATCAGCAAGACACAAGCACCCCAAAGTTTAGGGCTGCTCTGTTGACAAGGACCTCCACTTCATTCCACCTTAAATATCCCAGGAAAGCGAAAAATGGATAAAAAAGTTGTGGTCCTTATGTACAATGGAATATCACTCAGCCATGAAATCAATGTCATAAGGCTAGTAGCAGCATGATGAGTGGATTTAGGTAAGACGATTCTAAGTGAAATAAGTCACACAGAAAAGGACACTTCTCATAAGGTGTCACTTATAGAGGGAATGTAAAAACCGTTACACTTGAACTGAATTACAAAACAGAACAGAGTCACACATGCAGAAAACACACTATGGCTGCTTAACGGGAAAGGTGAGGTGGGGTGATACATAAAACAAGAGTTTCAAATTAGCTCAGATACCGTTCCATAAACCCAATATGTAATAGACAAGACCTACTCCTTGCTCAGAGAACTGGACTCAACACGCCCGATTCACCGCACAAGAATATATCTGACTAGTAATAATCTTAAAACCTATGTATTGATATCTCTCTGTTAGTGTGTCAAGTGGGTGTAAAGCGGCATAAACACAGCCGTGAAAAGCAGCTAAACCCCATTATAAAAATAAATTACTTTTAAAAACCCATGAAACAAAGACAGGGAAAGACAGAGAAATTCTTACACAAGTCGTTCAGGGGCTGTGATGCAACCTGGATTGACCATATCTAGACCCACAGCTGGATGAGACATAAGGGTGGACACTCTTGGGGCTGAGAGTTTTGGTGAGGTTGGGTGAGCAAACGCAGACCCTTTAAAGTAATACTGCGTGCTACCCATCGCATGGGTCCCAAATCTCCAGGTTCAAGGGCATCTTCCTACATCGAAAACATGCATGAGAAACCCAGAAGATGGTACACCGTGTGATGGGGAAAGGTTTCTAAAACGCACCTCATTTCTCATCTCCTTGTGCTCGGGTTCGCCATTCCAGCCACTTTACTAGCAATCTCCCTACTTGGAGCATCAGCACCTTTAACCTCCTGTTCCGTACAGGTTGCAATTTGTCCTGAGGATGAACGGGAAGACGGGGAACCAATGAGAGACTAGCTCTTGGTGTTGGGACAGGCACAGGTCACTCTATTTTCCCATCAGGAAGAAGAATTAACCACAGGCTCAGCCTGCCCCCCGGAACCAGAACAGGGCCTGAAGCCATCCTGCGCTTTTGCGGCCAGCTCCCAAAAAAGCGACTTGTAAAATGGAGCCTCAGGGCACTGCAATTCACAAACCTGCAGAGTTATAAATGATAACTCTCGTCCACAAATATATTGAGGGAAGGCAAAGAAGAGGATTTGAAATCAAGGCAGAATTGCAGGAAACAGATTTCAGGAGGTAGATTCGAATCGCCTTTAAAGCACATGAAAAGCGGCAAAACGTTGACAATGATGCCCTTGGCCAAAAAGGGCGTATGCGTTTTTTCCTGAATATATTCAGGAAAAAACGCATACGCCCTTTTTGGCCAACCAAGCAACCTGGAAAGGCAAATCAGCGCTACAAAGAAGTCTCGCTTCCCATCGGTCAAAAGGGCCATGCTGAAAAAAGTGTCAAAACCAGAAATGCAGGACAGGCCATGGAGAAATGGGAGCCTTGCTACACTGATGGGCGGGATGTAAATCGCCAACAGCCACTCTGGAGAAGTGTACGGTGTGTCCTGAAACATCTAAAAAACACAGCTTAGAGAGCATAGGGCACTTCCACTCATGGGGGGATAAAGTGGGAAAATTGAAAATCAGCAAGACACAAGCACCCCAAAGTTTAGGGCTGCTCTGTTGACAAGGACCTCCACTTCATTCCACCTTAAATATCCCAGGAAAGCGAAAAATGGATAAAAAAGTTGTGGTCCTTATGTACAATGGAATATCACTCAGCCATGAAATCAATGTCATAAGGCTAGTAGCAGCATGATGAGTGGATTTAGGTAAGACGATTCTAAGTGAAATAAGTCACACAGAAAAGGACACTTCTCATAAGGTGTCACTTATAGAGGGAATGTAAAAACCGTTACACTTGAACTGAATTACAAAACAGAACAGAGTCACACATGCAGAAAACACACTATGGCTGCTTAACGGGAAAGGTGAGGTGGGGTGATACATAAAACAAGAGTTTCAAATTAGCTCAGATACCGTTCCATAAACCCAATATGTAATAGACAAGACCTACTCCTTGCTCAGAGAACTGGACTCAACACGCCCGATTCACCGCACAAGAATATATCTGACTAGTAATAATCTTAAAACCTATGTATTGATATCTCTCTGTTAGTGTGTCAAGTGGGTGTAAAGCGGCATAAACACAGCCGTGAAAAGCAGCTAAACCCCATTATAAAAATAAATTACTTTTAAAAACCCATGAAACAAAGACAGGGAAAGACAGAGAAATTCTTACACAAGTCGTTCAGGGGCTGTGATGCAACCTGGATTGACCATATCTAGACCCACAGCTGGATGAGACATAAGGGTGGACACTCTTGGGGCTGAGAGGTTTGGTGAGGTTGGGTGAGCAAACGCAGACCCTTTAAAGTAATACTGCGTGCTACCCATCGCATGGGTCCCAAATCTCCAGGTTCAAGGGCATCTTCCTACATCGAAAACATGCATGAGAAACCCAGAAGATGGTACACCGTGTGATGGGGAAAGGTTTCTAAAACGCACCTCATTTCTCATCTCCTTGTGCTCGGGTTCGCCATTCCAGCCACTTTACTAGCAATCTCCCTACTTGGAGCATCAGCACCTTTAACCTCCTGTTCCGTACAGGTTGCAATTTGTCCTGAGGATGAACGGGAAGACGGGGAACCAATGAGAGACTAGCTCTTGGTGTTGGGACAGGCACAGGTCACTCTATTTTCCCATCAGGAAGAAGAATTAACCACAGGCTCAGCCTGCCCCCCGGAACCAGAACAGGGCCTGAAGCCATCCTGCGCTTTTGCGGCCAGCTCCCAAAAAAGCGACTTGTAAAATGGAGCCTCAGGGCACTGCAATTCACAAACCTGCAGAGTTATAAATGATAACTCTCGTCCACAAATATATTGAGGGAAGGCAAAGAAGAGGATTTGAAATCAAGGCAGAATTGCAGGAAACAGATTTCAGGAGGTAGATTCGAATCGCCTTTAAAGCACATGAAAAGCGGCAAAACGTTGACAATGATGCCCTTGGCCAAAAAGGGCGTATGCGTTTTTTCCTGAATATATTCAGGAAAAAACGCATACGCCCTTTTTGGCCAACCAAGCAACCTGGAAAGGCAAATCAGCGCTACAAAGAAGTCTCGCTTCCCATCGGTCAAAAGGGCCATGCTGAAAAAAGTGTCAAAACCAGAAATGCAGGACAGGCCATGGAGAAATGGGAGCCTTGCTACACTGATGGGCGGGATGTAAATCGCCAACAGCCACTCTGGAGAAGTGTACGGTGTGTCCTGAAACATCTAAAAAACACAGCTTAGAGAGCATAGGGCACTTCCACTCATGGGGGGATAAAGTGGGAAAATTGAAAATCAGCAAGACACAAGCACCCCAAAGTTTAGGGCTGCTCTGTTGACAAGGACCTCCACTTCATTCCACCTTAAATATCCCAGGAAAGCGAAAAATGGATAAAAAAGTTGTGGTCCTTATGTACAATGGAATATCACTCAGCCATGAAATCAATGTCATAAGGCTAGTAGCAGCATGATGAGTGGATTTAGGTAAGACGATTCTAAGTGAAATAAGTCACACAGAAAAGGACACTTCTCATAAGGTGTCACTTATAGAGGGAATGTAAAAACCGTTACACTTGAACTGAATTACAAAACAGAACAGAGTCACACATGCAGAAAACACACTATGGCTGCTTAACGGGAAAGGTGAGGTGGGGTGATACATAAAACAAGAGTTTCAAATTAGCTCAGATACCGTTCCATAAACCCAATATGTAATAGACAAGACCTACTCCTTGCTCAGAGAACTGGACTCAACACGCCCGATTCACCGCACAAGAATATATCTGACTAGTAATAATCTTAAAACCTATGTATTGATATCTCTCTGTTAGTGTGTCAAGTGGGTGTAAAGCGGCATAAACACAGCCGTGAAAAGCAGCTAAACCCCATTATAAAAATAAATTACTTTTAAAAACCCATGAAACAAAGACAGGGAAAGACAGAGAAATTCTTACACAAGTCGTTCAGGGGCTGTGATGCAACCTGGATTGACCATATCTAGACCCACAGCTGGATGAGACATAAGGGTGGACACTCTTGGGGCTGAGAGTTTTGGTGAGGTTGGGTGAGCAAACGCAGACCCTTTAAAGTAATACTGCGTGCTACCCATCGCATGGGTCCCAAATCTCCAGGTTCAAGGGCATCTTCCTACATCGAAAACATGCATGAGAAACCCAGAAGATGGTACACCGTGTGATGGGGAAAGGTTTCTAAAACGCACCTCATTTCTCATCTCCTTGTGCTCGGGTTCGCCATTCCAGCCACTTTACTAGCAATCTCCCTACTTGGAGCATCAGCACCTTTAACCTCCTGTTCCGTACAGGTTGCAATTTGTCCTGAGGATGAACGGGAAGACGGGGAACCAATGAGAGACTAGCTCTTGGTGTTGGGACAGGCACAGGTCACTCTATTTTCCCATCAGGAAGAAGAATTAACCACAGGCTCAGCCTGCCCCCCGGAACCAGAACAGGGCCTGAAGCCATCCTGCGCTTTTGCGGCCAGCTCCCAAAAAAGCGACTTGTAAAATGGAGCCTCAGGGCACTGCAATTCACAAACCTGCAGAGTTATAAATGATAACTCTCGTCCACAAATATATTGAGGGAAGGCAAAGAAGAGGATTTGAAATCAAGGCAGAATTGCAGGAAACAGATTTCAGGAGGTAGATTCGAATCGCCTTTAAAGCACATGAAAAGCGGCAAAACGTTGACAATGATGCCCTTGGCCAAAAAGGGCGTATGCGTTTTTTCCTGAATATATTCAGGAAAAAACGCATACGCCCTTTTTGGCCAACCAAGCAACCTGGAAAGGCAAATCAGCGCTACAAAGAAGTCTCGCTTCCCATCGGTCAAAAGGGCCATGCTGAAAAAAGTGTCAAAACCAGAAATGCAGGACAGGCCATGGAGAAATGGGAGCCTTGCTACACTGATGGGCGGGATGTAAATCGCCAACAGCCACTCTGGAGAAGTGTACGGTGTGTCCTGAAACATCTAAAAAACACAGCTTAGAGAGCATAGGGCACTTCCACTCATGGGGGGATAAAGTGGGAAAATTGAAAATCAGCAAGACACAAGCACCCCAAAGTTTAGGGCTGCTCTGTTGACAAGGACCTCCACTTCATTCCACCTTAAATATCCCAGGAAAGCGAAAAATGGATAAAAAAGTTGTGGTCCTTATGTACAATGGAATATCACTCAGCCATGAAATCAATGTCATAAGGCTAGTAGCAGCATGATGAGTGGATTTAGGTAAGACGATTCTAAGTGAAATAAGTCACACAGAAAAGGACACTTCTCATAAGGTGTCACTTATAGAGGGAATGTAAAAACCGTTACACTTGAACTGAATTACAAAACAGAACAGAGTCACACATGCAGAAAACACACTATGGCTGCTTAACGGGAAAGGTGAGGTGGGGTGATACATAAAACAAGAGTTTCAAATTAGCTCAGATACCGTTCCATAAACCCAATATGTAATAGACAAGACCTACTCCTTGCTCAGAGAACTGGACTCAACACGCCCGATTCACCGCACAAGAATATATCTGACTAGTAATAATCTTAAAACCTATGTATTGATATCTCTCTGTTAGTGTGTCAAGTGGGTGTAAAGCGGCATAAACACAGCCGTGAAAAGCAGCTAAACCCCATTATAAAAATAAATTACTTTTAAAAACCCATGAAACAAAGACAGGGAAAGACAGAGAAATTCTTACACAAGTCGTTCAGGGGCTGTGATGCAACCTGGATTGACCATATCTAGACCCACAGCTGGATGAGACATAAGGGTGGACACTCTTGGGGCTGAGAGGTTTGGTGAGGTTGGGTGAGCAAACGCAGACCCTTTAAAGTAATACTGCGTGCTACCCATCGCATGGGTCCCAAATCTCCAGGTTCAAGGGCATCTTCCTACATCGAAAACATGCATGAGAAACCCAGAAGATGGTACACCGTGTGATGGGGAAAGGTTTCTAAAACGCACCTCATTTCTCATCTCCTTGTGCTCGGGTTCGCCATTCCAGCCACTTTACTAGCAATCTCCCTACTTGGAGCATCAGCACCTTTAACCTCCTGTTCCGTACAGGTTGCAATTTGTCCTGAGGATGAACGGGAAGACGGGGAACCAATGAGAGACTAGCTCTTGGTGTTGGGACAGGCACAGGTCACTCTATTTTCCCATCAGGAAGAAGAATTAACCACAGGCTCAGCCTGCCCCCCGGAACCAGAACAGGGCCTGAAGCCATCCTGCGCTTTTGCGGCCAGCTCCCAAAAAAGCGACTTGTAAAATGGAGCCTCAGGGCACTGCAATTCACAAACCTGCAGAGTTATAAATGATAACTCTCGTCCACAAATATATTGAGGGAAGGCAAAGAAGAGGATTTGAAATCAAGGCAGAATTGCAGGAAACAGATTTCAGGAGGTAGATTCGAATCGCCTTTAAAGCACATGAAAAGCGGCAAAACGTTGACAATGATGCCCTTGGCCAAAAAGGGCGTATGCGTTTTTTCCTGAATATATTCAGGAAAAAACGCATACGCCCTTTTTGGCCAACCAAGCAACCTGGAAAGGCAAATCAGCGCTACAAAGAAGTCTCGCTTCCCATCGGTCAAAAGGGCCATGCTGAAAAAAGTGTCAAAACCAGAAATGCAGGACAGGCCATGGAGAAATGGGAGCCTTGCTACACTGATGGGCGGGATGTAAATCGCCAACAGCCACTCTGGAGAAGTGTACGGTGTGTCCTGAAACATCTAAAAAACACAGCTTAGAGAGCATAGGGCACTTCCACTCATGGGGGGATAAAGTGGGAAAATTGAAAATCAGCAAGACACAAGCACCCCAAAGTTTAGGGCTGCTCTGTTGACAAGGACCTCCACTTCATTCCACCTTAAATATCCCAGGAAAGCGAAAAATGGATAAAAAAGTTGTGGTCCTTATGTACAATGGAATATCACTCAGCCATGAAATCAATGTCATAAGGCTAGTAGCAGCATGATGAGTGGATTTAGGTAAGACGATTCTAAGTGAAATAAGTCACACAGAAAAGGACACTTCTCATAAGGTGTCACTTATAGAGGGAATGTAAAAACCGTTACACTTGAACTGAATTACAAAACAGAACAGAGTCACACATGCAGAAAACACACTATGGCTGCTTAACGGGAAAGGTGAGGTGGGGTGATACATAAAACAAGAGTTTCAAATTAGCTCAGATACCGTTCCATAAACCCAATATGTAATAGACAAGACCTACTCCTTGCTCAGAGAACTGGACTCAACACGCCCGATTCACCGCACAAGAATATATCTGACTAGTAATAATCTTAAAACCTATGTATTGATATCTCTCTGTTAGTGTGTCAAGTGGGTGTAAAGCGGCATAAACACAGCCGTGAAAAGCAGCTAAACCCCATTATAAAAATAAATTACTTTTAAAAACCCATGAAACAAAGACAGGGAAAGACAGAGAAATTCTTACACAAGTCGTTCAGGGGCTGTGATGCAACCTGGATTGACCATATCTAGACCCACAGCTGGATGAGACATAAGGGTGGACACTCTTGGGGCTGAGAGTTTTGGTGAGGTTGGGTGAGCAAACGCAGACCCTTTAAAGTAATACTGCGTGCTACCCATCGCATGGGTCCCAAATCTCCAGGTTCAAGGGCATCTTCCTACATCGAAAACATGCATGAGAAACCCAGAAGATGGTACACCGTGTGATGGGGAAAGGTTTCTAAAACGCACCTCATTTCTCATCTCCTTGTGCTCGGGTTCGCCATTCCAGCCACTTTACTAGCAATCTCCCTACTTGGAGCATCAGCACCTTTAACCTCCTGTTCCGTACAGGTTGCAATTTGTCCTGAGGATGAACGGGAAGACGGGGAACCAATGAGAGACTAGCTCTTGGTGTTGGGACAGGCACAGGTCACTCTATTTTCCCATCAGGAAGAAGAATTAACCACAGGCTCAGCCTGCCCCCCGGAACCAGAACAGGGCCTGAAGCCATCCTGCGCTTTTGCGGCCAGCTCCCAAAAAAGCGACTTGTAAAATGGAGCCTCAGGGCACTGCAATTCACAAACCTGCAGAGTTATAAATGATAACTCTCGTCCACAAATATATTGAGGGAAGGCAAAGAAGAGGATTTGAAATCAAGGCAGAATTGCAGGAAACAGATTTCAGGAGGTAGATTCGAATCGCCTTTAAAGCACATGAAAAGCGGCAAAACGTTGACAATGATGCCCTTGGCCAAAAAGGGCGTATGCGTTTTTTCCTGAATATATTCAGGAAAAAACGCATACGCCCTTTTTGGCCAACCAAGCAACCTGGAAAGGCAAATCAGCGCTACAAAGAAGTCTCGCTTCCCATCGGTCAAAAGGGCCATGCTGAAAAAAGTGTCAAAACCAGAAATGCAGGACAGACCATGGAGAAATGGGAGCCTTGCTACACTGATGGGCGGGATGTAAATCGCCAACAGCCACTCTGGAGAAGTGTACGGTGTGTCCTGAAACATCTAAAAAACACAGCTTAGAGAGCATAGGGCACTTCCACTCATGGGGGGATAAAGTGGGAAAATTGAAAATCAGCAAGACACAAGCACCCCAAAGTTTAGGGCTGCTCTGTTGACAAGGACCTCCACTTCATTCCACCTTAAATATCCCAGGAAAGCGAAAAATGGATAAAAAAGTTGTGGTCCTTATGTACAATGGAATATCACTCAGCCATGAAATCAATGTCATAAGGCTAGTAGCAGCATGATGAGTGGATTTAGGTAAGACGATTCTAAGTGAAATAAGTCACACAGAAAAGGACACTTCTCATAAGGTGTCACTTATAGAGGGAATGTAAAAACCGTTACACTTGAACTGAATTACAAAACAGAACAGAGTCACACATGCAGAAAACACACTATGGCTGCTTAACGGGAAAGGTGAGGTGGGGTGATACATAAAACAAGAGTTTCAAATTAGCTCAGATACCGTTCCATAAACCCAATATGTAATAGACAAGACCTACTCCTTGCTCAGAGAACTGGACTCAACACGCCCGATTCACCGCACAAGAATATATCTGACTAGTAATAATCTTAAAACCTATGTATTGATATCTCTCTGTTAGTGTGTCAAGTGGGTGTAAAGCGGCATAAACACAGCCGTGAAAAGCAGCTAAACCCCATTATAAAAATAAATTACTTTTAAAAACCCATGAAACAAAGACAGGGAAAGACAGAGAAATTCTTACACAAGTCGTTCAGGGGCTGTGATGCAACCTGGATTGACCATATCTAGACCCACAGCTGGATGAGACATAAGGGTGGACACTCTTGGGGCTGAGAGGTTTGGTGAGGTTGGGTGAGCAAACGCAGACCCTTTAAAGTAATACTGCGTGCTACCCATCGCATGGGTCCCAAATCTCCAGGTTCAAGGGCATCTTCCTACATCGAAAACATGCATGAGAAACCCAGAAGATGGTACACCGTGTGATGGGGAAAGGTTTCTAAAACGCACCTCATTTCTCATCTCCTTGTGCTCGGGTTCGCCATTCCAGCCACTTTACTAGCAATCTCCCTACTTGGAGCATCAGCACCTTTAACCTCCTGTTCCGTACAGGTTGCAATTTGTCCTGAGGATGAACGGGAAGACGGGGAACCAATGAGAGACTAGCTCTTGGTGTTGGGACAGGCACAGGTCACTCTATTTTCCCATGAGGAAGAAGAATTAACCACAGGCTCAGCCTGCCCCCCGGAACCAGAACAGGGCCTGAAGCCATCCTGCGCTTTTGCGGCCAGCTCCCAAAAAAGCGACTTGTAAAATGGAGCCTCAGGGCACTGCAATTCACAAACCTGCAGAGTTATAAATGATAACTCTCGTCCACAAATATATTGAGGGAAGGCAAAGAAGAGGATTTGAAATCAAGGCAGAATTGCAGGAAACAGATTTCAGGAGGTAGATTCGAATCGCCTTTAAAGCACATGAAAAGCGGCAAAACGTTGACAATGATGCCCTTGGCCAAAAAGGGCGTATGCGTTTTTTCCTGAATATATTCAGGAAAAAACGCATACGCCCTTTTTGGCCAACCAAGCAACCTGGAAAGGCAAATCAGCGCTACAAAGAAGTCTCGCTTCCCATCGGTCAAAAGGGCCATGCTGAAAAAAGTGTCAAAACCAGAAATGCAGGACAGGCCATGGAGAAATGGGAGCCTTGCTACACTGATGGGCGGGATGTAAATCGCCAACAGCCACTCTGGAGAAGTGTACGGTGTGTCCTGAAACATCTAAAAAACACAGCTTAGAGAGCATAGGGCACTTCCACTCATGGGGGGATAAAGTGGGAAAATTGAAAATCAGCAAGACACAAGCACCCCAAAGTTTAGGGCTGCTCTGTTGACAAGGACCTCCACTTCATTCCACCTTAAATATCCCAGGAAAGCGAAAAATGGATAAAAAAGTTGTGGTCCTTATGTACAATGGAATATCACTCAGCCATGAAATCAATGTCATAAGGCTAGTAGCAGCATGATGAGTGGATTTAGGTAAGACGATTCTAAGTGAAATAAGTCACACAGAAAAGGACACTTCTCATAAGGTGTCACTTATAGAGGGAATGTAAAAACCGTTACACTTGAACTGAATTACAAAACAGAACAGAGTCACACATGCAGAAAACACACTATGGCTGCTTAACGGGAAAGGTGAGGTGGGGTGATACATAAAACAAGAGTTTCAAATTAGCTCAGATACCGTTCCATAAACCCAATATGTAATAGACAAGACCTACTCCTTGCTCAGAGAACTGGACTCAACACGCCCGATTCACCGCACAAGAATATATCTGACTAGTAATAATCTTAAAACCTATGTATTGATATCTCTCTGTTAGTGTGTCAAGTGGGTGTAAAGCGGCATAAACACAGCCGTGAAAAGCAGCTAAACCCCATTATAAAAATAAATTACTTTTAAAAACCCATGAAACAAAGACAGGGAAAGACAGAGAAATTCTTACACAAGTCGTTCAGGGGCTGTGATGCAACCTGGATTGACCATATCTAGACCCACAGCTGGATGAGACATAAGGGTGGACACTCTTGGGGCTGAGAGGTTTGGTGAGGTTGGGTGAGCAAACGCAGACCCTTTAAAGTAATACTGCGTGCTACCCATCGCATGGGTCCCAAATCTCCAGGTTCAAGGGCATCTTCCTACATCGAAAACATGCATGAGAAACCCAGAAGATGGTACACCGTGTGATGGGGAAAGGTTTCTAAAACGCACCTCATTTCTCATCTCCTTGTGCTCGGGTTCGCCATTCCAGCCACTTTACTAGCAATCTCCCTACTTGGAGCATCAGCACCTTTAACCTCCTGTTCCGTACAGGTTGCAATTT
This sequence comes from Balaenoptera physalus, assembly GCF_965194825.1. Taxonomy (NCBI): domain Eukaryota; kingdom Metazoa; phylum Chordata; class Mammalia; order Artiodactyla; family Balaenopteridae; genus Balaenoptera; species Balaenoptera physalus. Next base: position 973,013 of record NW_028126375.1, read on the forward strand.
GTCCTGAGGATGAACGGGAAGACGGGGAACCAATGAGAGACTAGCTCTTGGTGTTGGGACAGGCACAGGTCACTCTATTTTCCCATCAGGAAGAAGAATTAACCACAGGCTCAGCCTGCCCCCCGGAACCAGAACAGGGCCTGAAGCCATCCTGCGCTTTTGCGGCCAGCTCCCAAAAAAGCGACTTGTAAAATGGAGCCTCAGGGCACTGCAATTCACAAACCTGCAGAGTTATAAATGATAACTCTCGTCCACAAATATATTGAGGGAAGGCAAAGAAGAGGATTTGAAATCAAGGCAGAATTGCAGGAAACAGATTTCAGGAGGTAGATTCGAATCGCCTTTAAAGCACATGAAAAGCGGCAAAACGTTGACAATGATGCCCTTGGCCAAAAAGGGCGTATGCGTTTTTTCCTGAATATATTCAGGAAAAAACGCATACGCCCTTTTTGGCCAACCACGCAACCTGGAAAGGCAAATCAGCGCTACAAAGAAGTCGCGCTTCCCATCGGTCAAAAGGGCCATGCTGAAAAAAGTGTCAAAACCAGAAATGCAGGACAGGCCATGGAGAAATGGGAGCCTTGCTACACTGATGGGCGGGATGTAAATCGCCAACAGCCACTCTGGAGAAGTGTACGGTGTGTCCTGAAACATCTAAAAAACACAGCTTAGAGAGCATAGGGCACTTCCACTCATGGGGGGATAAAGTGGGAAAATTGAAAATCAGCAAGACACAAGCACCCCAAAGTTTAGGGCTGCTCTGTTGACAAGGACCTCCACTTCATTCCACCTTAAATATCCCAGGAAAGCGAAAAATGGATAAAAAAGTTGTGGTCCTTATGTACAATGGAATATCACTCAGCCATGAAATCAATGTCATAAGGCTAGTAGCAGCATGATGAGTGGATTTAGGTAAGACGATTCTAAGTGAAATAAGTCACACAGAAAAGGACACTTCTCATAAGGTGTCACTTATAGAGGGAATGTAAAAACCGTTACACTTGAACTGAATTACAAAACAGAACAGAGTCACACATGCAGAAAACACACTATGGCTGCTTAACGGGAAAGGTGAGGTGGGGTGATACATAAAACAAGAGTTTCAAATTAGCTCAGATACCGTTCCATAAACCCAATATGTAATAGACAAGACCTACTCCTTGCTCAGAGAACTGGACTCAACACGCCCGATTCACCGCACAAGAATATATCTGACTAGTAATAATCTTAAAACCTATGTATTGATATCTCTCTGTTAGTGTGTCAAGTGGGTGTAAAGCGGCATAAACACAGCCGTGAAAAGCAGCTAAACCCCATTATAAAAATAAATTACTTTTAAAAACCCATGAAACAAAGACAGGGAAAGACAGAGAAATTCTTACACAAGTCGTTCAGGGGCTGTGATGCAACCTGGATTGACCATATCTAGACCCACAGCTGGATGAGACATAAGGGTGGACACTCTTGGGGCTGAGAGGTTTGGTGAGGTTGGGTGAGCAAACGCAGACCCTTTAAAGTAATACTGCGTGCTACCCATCGCATGGGTCCCAAATCTCCAGGTTCAAGGGCATCTTCCTACATCGAAAACATGCATGAGAAACCCAGAAGATGGTACACCGTGTGATGGGGAAAGGTTTCTAAAACGCACCTCATTTCTCATCTCCTTGTGCTCGGGTTCGCCATTCCAGCCACTTTACTAGCAATCTCCCTACTTGGAGCATCAGCACCTTTAACCTCCTGTTCCGTACAGGTTGCAATTTGTCCTGAGGATGAACGGGAAGACGGGGAACCAATGAGAGACTAGCTCTTGGTGTTGGGACAGGCACAGGTCACTCTATTTTCCCATCAGGAAGAAGAATTAACCACAGGCTCAGCCTGCCCCCCGGAACCAGAACAGGGCCTGAAGCCATCCTGCGCTTTTGCGGCCAGCTCCCAAAAAAGCGACTTGTAAAATGGAGCCTCAGGGCACTGCAATTCACAAACCTGCAGAGTTATAAATGATAACTCTCGTCCACAAATATATTGAGGGAAGGCAAAGAAGAGGATTTGAAATCAAGGCAGAATTGCAGGAAACAGATTTCAGGAGGTAGATTCGAATCGCCTTTAAAGCACATGAAAAGCGGCAAAACGTTGACAATGATGCCCTTGGCCAAAAAGGGCGTATGCGTTTTTTCCTGAATATATTCAGGAAAAAACGCATACGCCCTTTTTGGCCAACCAAGCAACCTGGAAAGGCAAATCAGCGCTACAAAGAAGTCGCGCTTCCCATCGGTCAAAAGGGCCATGCTGAAAAAAGTGTCAAAACCAGAAATGCAGGACAGGCCATGGAGAAATGGGAGCGTTGCTACACTGATGGGCGGGATGTAAATCGCCAACAGCCACTCTGGAGAAGTGTACGGTGTGTCCTGAAACATCTAAAAAACACAGCTTAGAGAGCATAGGGCACTTCCACTCATGGGGGGATAAAGTGGGAAAATTGAAAATCAGCAAGACACAAGCACCCCAAAGTTTAGGGCTGCTCTGTTGACAAGGACCTCCACTTCATTCCACCTTAAATATCCCAGGAAAGCGAAAAATGGATAAAAAAGTTGTGGTCCTTATGTACAATGGAATATCACTCAGCCATGAAATCAATGTCATAAGGCTAGTAGCAGCATGATGAGTGGATTTAGGTAAGACGATTCTAAGTGAAATAAGTCACACAGAAAAGGACACTTCTCATAAGGTGTCACTTATAGAGGGAATGTAAAAACCGTTACACTTGAACTGAATTACAAAACAAAACAGAGTCACACATGCAGAAAACACACTATGGCTGCTTAACGGGAAAGGTGAGGTGGGGTGATACATAAAACAAGAGTTTCAAATTAGCTCAGATACCGTTCCATAAACCCAATATGTAATAGACAAGACCTACTCCTTGCTCAGAGAACTGCACTCAACACGCCCGATTCACCGCACAAGAATATATCTGACTAGTAATAATCTTAAAACCTATGTATTGATATCTCTCTGTTAGTGTGTCAAGTGGGTGTAAAGCGGCATAAACACAGCCGTGAAAAGCAGCTAAACCCCATTATAAAAATAAATTACTTTTAAAAACCCATGAAACAAAGACAGGGAAAGACAGAGAAATTCTTACACAAGTCGTTCAGGGGCTGTGATGCAACCTGGATTGACCATATCTAGACCCACAGCTGGATGAGACATAAGGGTGGACACTCTTGGGGCTGAGAGGTTTGGTGAGGTTGGGTGAGCAAACGCAGACCCTTTAAAGTAATACTGCGTGCTACCCATCGCATGGGTCCCAAATCTCCAGGTTCAAGGGCATCTTCCTACATCGAAAACATGCATGAGAAACCCAGAAGATGGTACACCGTGTGATGGGGAAAGGTTTCTAAAACGCACCTCATTTCTCATCTCCTTGTGCTCGGGTTCGCCATTCCAGCCACTTTACTAGCAATCTCCCTACTTGGAGCATCAGCACCTTTAACCTCCTGTTCCGTACAGGTTGCAATTTGTCCTGAGGATGAACGGGAAGACGGGGAACCAATGAGAGACTAGCTCTTGGTGTTGGGACAGGCACAGGTCACTCTATTTTCCCATCAGGAAGAAGAATTAACCACAGGCTCAGCCTGCCCCCCGGAACCAGAACAGGGCCTGAAGCCATCCTGCGCTTTTGCGGCCAGCTCCCAAAAAAGCGACTTGTAAAATGGAGCCTCAGGGCACTGCAATTCACAAACCTGCAGAGTTATAAATGATAACTCTCGTCCACAAATATATTGAGGGAAGGCAAAGAAGAGGATTTGAAATCAAGGCAGAATTGCAGGAAACAGATTTCAGGAGGTAGATTCGAATCGCCTTTAAAGCACATAAAAAGCGGCAAAACGTTGACAATGATGCCCTTGGCCAAAAAGGGCGTATGCGTTTTTTCCTGAATATATTCAGGAAAAAACGCATACGCCCTTTTTGGCCAACCAAGCAACCTGGAAAGGCAAATCAGCGCTACAAAGAAGTCGCGCTTCCCATCGGTCAAAAGGGCCATGCTGAAAAAAGTGTCAAAACCAGAAATGCAGGACAGGCCATGGAGAAATGGGAGCGTTGCTACACTGATGGGCGGGATGTAAATCGCCAACAGCCACTCTGGAGAAGTGTACGGTGTGTCCTGAAACATCTAAAAAACACAGCTTAGAGAGCATAGGGCACTTCCACTCATGGGGGGATAAAGTGGGAAAATTGAAAATCAGCAAGACACAAGCACCCCAAAGTTTAGGGCTGCTCTGTTGACAAGGACCTCCACTTCATTCCACCTTAAATATCCCAGGAAAGCGAAAAATGGATAAAAAAGTTGTGGTCCTTATGTACAATGGAATATCACTCAGCCATGAAATCAATGTCATAAGGCTAGTAGCAGCATGATGAGTGGATTTAGGTAAGACGATTCTAAGTGAAATAAGTCACACAGAAAAGGACACTTCTCATAAGGTGTCACTTATAGAGGGAATGTAAAAACCGTTACACTTGAACTGAATTACAAAACAGAACAGAGTCACACATGCAGAAAACACACTATGGCTGCTTAACGGGAAAGGTGAGGTGGGGTGATACATAAAACAAGAGTTTCAAATTAGCTCAGATACCGTTCCATAAACCCAATATGTAATAGACAAGACCTACTCCTTGCTCAGAGAACTGCACTCAACACGCCCGATTCACCGCACAAGAATATATCTGACTAGTAATAATCTTAAAACCTATGTATTGATATCTCTCTGTTAGTGTGTCAAGTGGGTGTAAAGCGGCATAAACACAGCCGTGAAAAGCAGCTAAACCCCATTATAAAAATAAATTACTTTTAAAAACCCATGAAACAAAGACAGGGAAAGACAGAGAAATTCTTACACAAGTCGTTCAGGGGCTGTGATGCAACCTGGATTGACCATATCTAGACCCACAGCTGGATGAGACATAAGGGTGGACACTCTTGGGGCTGAGAGGTTTGGTGAGGTTGGGTGAGCAAACGCAGACCCTTTAAAGTAATACTGCGTGCTACCCATCGCATGGGTCCCAAATCTCCAGGTTCAAGGGCATCTTCCTACATCGAAAACATGCATGAGAAACCCAGAAGATGGTACACCGTGTGATGGGGAAAGGTTTCTAAAACGCACCTCATTTCTCATCTCCTTGTGCTCGGGTTCGCCATTCCAGCCACTTTACTAGCAATCTCCCTACTTGGAGCATCAGCACCTTTAACCTCCTGTTCCGTACAGGTTGCAATTTGTCCTGAGGATGAACGGGAAGACGGGGAACCAATGAGAGACTAGCTCTTGGTGTTGGGACAGGCACAGGTCACTCTATTTTCCCATCAGGAAGAAGAATTAACCACAGGCTCAGCCTGCCCCCCGGAACCAGAACAGGGCCTGAAGCCATCCTGCGCTTTTGCGGCCAGCTCCCAAAAAAGCGACTTGTAAAATGGAGCCTCAGGGCACTGCAATTCACAAACCTGCAGAGTTATAAATGATAACTCTCGTCCACAAATATATTGAGGGAAGGCAAAGAAGAGGATTTGAAATCAAGGCAGAATTGCAGGAAACAGATTTCAGGAGGTAGATTCGAATCGCCTTTAAAGCACATGAAAAGCGGCAAAACGTTGACAATGATGCCCTTGGCCAAAAAGGGCGTATGCGTTTTTTCCTGAATATATTCAGGAAAAAACGCATACGCCCTTTTTGGCCAACCAAGCAACCTGGAAAGGCAAATCAGCGCTACAAAGAAGTCGCGCTTCCCATCGGTCAAAAGGGCCATGCTGAAAAAAGTGTCAAAACCAGAAATGCAGGACAGGCCATGGAGAAATGGGAGCCTTGCTACACTGATGGGCGGGATGTAAATCGCCAACAGCCACTCTGGAGAAGTGTACGGTGTGTCCTGAAACATCTAAAAAACACAGCTTAGAGAGCATAGGGCACTTCCACTCATGGGGGGATAAAGTGGGAAAATTGAAAATCAGCAAGACACAAGCACCCCAAAGTTTAGGGCTGCTCTGTTGACAAGGACCTCCACTTCATTCCACCTTAAATATCCCAGGAAAGCGAAAAATGGATAAAAAAGTTGTGGTCCTTATGTACAATGGAATATCACTCAGCCATGAAATCAATGTCATAAGGCTAGTAGCAGCATGATGAGTGGATTTAGGTAAGACGATTCTAAGTGAAATAAGTCACACAGAAAAGGACACTTCTCATAAGGTGTCACTTATAGAGGGAATGTAAAAACCGTTACACTTGAACTGAATTACAAAACAGAACAGAGTCACACATGCAGAAAACACACTATGGCTGCTTAACGGGAAAGGTGAGGTGGGGTGATACATAAAACAAGAGTTTCAAATTAGCTCAGATACCGTTCCATAAACCCAATATGTAATAGACAAGACCTACTCCTTGCTCAGAGAACTGCACTCAACACGCCCGATTCACCGCACAAGAATATATCTGACTAGTAATAATCTTAAAACCTATGTATTGATATCTCTCTGTTAGTGTGTCAAGTGGGTGTAAAGCGGCATAAACACAGCCGTGAAAAGCAGCTAAACCCCATTATAAAAATAAATTACTTTTAAAAACCCATGAAACAAAGACAGGGAAAGACAGAGAAATTCTTACACAAGTCGTTCAGGGGCTGTGATGCAACCTGGATTGACCATATCTAGACCCACAGCTGGATGAGACATAAGGGTGGACACTCTTGGGGCTGAGAGGTTTGGTGAGGTTGGGTGAGCAAACGCAGACCCTTTAAAGTAATACTGCGTGCTACCCATCGCATGGGTCCCAAATCTCCAGGTTCAAGGGCATCTTCCTACATCGAAAACATGCATGAGAAACCCAGAAGATGGTACACCGTGTGATGGGGAAAGGTTTCTAAAACGCACCTCATTTCTCATCTCCTTGTGCTCGGGTTCGCCATTCCAGCCACTTTACTAGCAATCTCCCTACTTGGAGCATCAGCACCTTTAACCTCCTGTTCCGTACAGGTTGCAATTTGTCCTGAGGATGAACGGGAAGACGGGGAACCAATGAGAGACTAGCTCTTGGTGTTGGGACAGGCACAGGTCACTCTATTTTCCCATCAGGAAGAAGAATTAACCACAGGCTCAGCCTGCCCCCCGGAACCAGAACAGGGCCTGAAGCCATCCTGCGCTTTTGCGGCCAGCTCCCAAAAAAGCGACTTGTAAAATGGAGCCTCAGGGCACTGCAATTCACAAACCTGCAGAGTTATAAATGATAACTCTCGTCCACAAATATATTGAGGGAAGGCAAAGAAGAGGATTTGAAATCAAGGCAGAATTGCAGGAAACAGATTTCAGGAGGTAGATTCGAATCGCCTTTAAAGCACATGAAAAGCGGCAAAACGTTGACAATGATGCCCTTGGCCAAAAAGGGCGTATGCGTTTTTTCCTGAATATATTCAGGAAAAAACGCATACGCCCTTTTTGGCCAACCAAGCAACCTGGAAAGGCAAATCAGCGCTACAAAGAAGTCGCGCTTCCCATCGGTCAAAAGGGCCATGCTGAAAAAAGTGTCAAAACCAGAAATGCAGGACAGGCCATGGAGAAATGGGAGCCTTGCTACACTGATGGGCGGGATGTAAATCGCCAACAGCCACTCTGGAGAAGTGTACGGTGTGTCCTGAAACATCTAAAAAACACAGCTTAGAGAGCATAGGGCACTTCCACTCATGGGGGGATAAAGTGGGAAAATTGAAAATCAGCAAGACACAAGCACCCCAAAGTTTAGGGCTGCTCTGTTGACAAGGACCTCCACTTCATTCCACCTTAAATATCCCAGGAAAGCGAAAAATGGATAAAAAAGTTGTGGTCCTTATGTACAATGGAATATCACTCAGCCATGAAATCAATGTCATAAGGCTAGTAGCAGCATGATGAGTGGATTTAGGTAAGACGATTCTAAGTGAAATAAGTCACACAGAAAAGGACACTTCTCATAAGGTGTCACTTATAGAGGGAATGTAAAAACCGTTACACTTGAACTGAATTACAAAACAGAACAGAGTCACACATGCAGAAAACACACTATGGCTGCTTAACGGGAAAGGTGAGGTGGGGTGATACATAAAACAAGAGTTTCAAATTAGCTCAGATACCGTTCCATAAACCCAATATGTAATAGACAAGACCTACTCCTTGCTCAGAGAACTGCACTCAACACGCCCGATTCACCGCACAAGAATATATCTGACTAGTAATAATCTTAAAACCTATGTATTGATATCTCTCTGTTAGTGTGTCAAGTGGGTGTAAAGCGGCATAAACACAGCCGTGAAAAGCAGCTAAACCCCATTATAAAAATAAATTACTTTTAAAAACCCATGAAACAAAGACAGGGAAAGACAGAGAAATTCTTACACAAGTCGTTCAGGGGCTGTGATGCAACCTGGATTGACCATATCTAGACCCACAGCTGGATCAGACATAAGGGTGGACACTCTTGGGGCTGAGAGGTTTGGTGAGGTTGGGTGAGCAAACGCAGACCCTTTAAAGTAATAGTGCGTGCTACCCATCGCATGGGTCCCAAATCTCCAGGTTCAAGGGCATCTTCCTACATCGAAAACATGCATGAGAAACCCAGAAGATGGTACACCGTGTGATGGGGAAAGGTTTCTAAAACGCACCTCATTTCTCATCTCCTTGTGCTCGGGTTCGCCATTCCAGCCACTTTACTAGCAATCTCCCTACTTGGAGCATCAGCACCTTTAACCTCCTGTTCCGTACAGGTTGCAATTTGTCCTGAGGATGAACGGGAAGACGGGGAACCAATGAGAGACTAGCTCTTGGTGTTGGGACAGGCACAGGTCACTCTATTTTCCCATCAGGAAGAAGAATTAACCACAGGCTCAGCCTGCCCCCCGGAACCAGAACAGGGCCTGAAGCCATCCTGCGCTTTTGCGGCCAGCTCCCAAAAAAGCGACTTGTAAAATGGAGCCTCAGGGCACTGCAATTCACAAACCTGCAGAGTTATAAATGATAACTCTCGTCCACAAATATATTGAGGGAAGGCAAAGAAGAGGATTTGAAATCAAGGCAGAATTGCAGGAAACAGATTTCAGGAGGTAGATTCGAATCGCCTTTAAAGCACATGAAAAGCGGCAAAACGTTGACAATGATGCCCTTGGCCAAAAAGGGCGTATGCGTTTTTTCCTGAATATATTCAGGAAAAAACGCATACGCCCTTTTTGGCCAACCAAGCAACCTGGAAAGGCAAATCAGCGCTACAAAGAAGTCTCGCTTCCCATCGGTCAAAAGGGCCATGCTGAAAAAAGTGTCAAAACCAGAAATGCAGGACAGGCCATGGAGAAATGGGAGCCTTGCTACACTGATGGGCGGGATGTAAATCGCCAACAGCCACTCTGGAGAAGTGTACGGTGTGTCCTGAAACATCTAAAAAACACAGCTTAGAGAGCATAGGGCACTTCCACTCATGGGGGGATAAAGTGGGAAAATTGAAAATCAGCAAGACACAAGCACCCCAAAGTTTAGGGCTGCTCTGTTGACAAGGACCTCCACTTCATTCCACCTTAAATATCCCAGGAAAGCGAAAAATGGATAAAAAAGTTGTGGTCCTTATGTACAATGGAATATCACTCAGCCATGAAATCAATGTCATAAGGCTAGTAGCAGCATGATGAGTGGATTTAGGTAAGACGATTCTAAGTGAAATAAGTCACACAGAAAAGGACACTTCTCATAAGGTGTCACTTATAGAGGGAATGTAAAAACCGTTACACTTGAACTGAATTACAAAACAGAACAGAGTCACACATGCAGAAAACACACTATGGCTGCTTAACGGGAAAGGTGAGGTGGGGTGATACATAAAACAAGAGTTTCAAATTAGCTCAGATACCGTTCCATAAACCCAATATGTAATAGACAAGACCTACTCCTTGCTCAGAGAACTGGACTCAACACGCCCGATTCACCGCACAAGAATATATCTGACTAGTAATAATCTTAAAACCTATGTATTGATATCTCTCTGTTAGTGTGTCAAGTGGGTGTAAAGCGGCATAAACACAGCCGTGAAAAGCAGCTAAACCCCATTATAAAAATAAATTACTTTTAAAAACCCATGAAACAAAGACAGGGAAAGACAGAGAAATTCTTACACAAGTCGTTCAGGGGCTGTGATGCAACCTGGATTGACCATATCTAGACCCACAGCTGGATGAGACATAAGGGTGGACACTCTTGGGGCTGAGAGGTTTGGTGAGGTTGGGTGAGCAAACGCAGACCCTTTAAAGTAATACTGCGTGCTACCCATCGCATGGGTCCCAAATCTCCAGGTTCAAGGGCATCTTCCTACATCGAAAACATGCATGAGAAACCCAGAAGATGGTACACCGTGTGATGGGGAAAGGTTTCTAAAACGCACCTCATTTCTCATCTCCTTGTGCTCGGGTTCGCCATTCCAGCCACTTTACTAGCAATCTCCCTACTTGGAGCATCAGCACCTTTAACCTCCTGTTCCGTACAGGTTGCAATTTGTCCTGAGGATGAACGGGAAGACGGGGAACCAATGAGAGACTAGCTCTTGGTGTTGGGACAGGCACAGGTCACTCTATTTTCCCATCAGGAAGAAGAATTAACCACAGGCTCAGCCTGCCCCCCGGAACCAGAACAGGGCCTGAAGCCATCCTGCGCTTTTGCGGCCAGCTCCCAAAAAAGCGACTTGTAAAATGGAGCCTCAGGGCACTGCAATTCACAAACCTGCAGAGTTATAAATGATAACTCTCGTCCACAAATATATTGAGGGAAGGCAAAGAAGAGGATTTGAAATCAAGGCAGAATTGCAGGAAACAGATTTCAGGAGGTAGATTCGAATCGCCTTTAAAGCACATGAAAAGCGGCAAAACGTTGACAATGATGCCCTTGGCCAAAAAGGGCGTATGCGTTTTTTCCTGAATATATTCAGGAAAAAACGCATACGCCCTTTTTGGCCAACCAAGCAACCTGGAAAGGCAAATCAGCGCTACAAAGAAGTCGCGCTTCCCATCGGTCAAAAGGGCCATGCTGAAAAAAGTGTCAAAACCAGAAATGCAGGACAGGCCATGGAGAAATGGGAGCCTTGCTACACTGATGGGCGGGATGTAAATCGCCAACAGCCACTCTGGAGAAGTGTACGGTGTGTCCTGAAACATCTAAAAAACACAGCTTAGAGAGCATAGGGCACTTCCACTCATGGGGGGATAAAGTGGGAAAATTGAAAATCAGCAAGACACAAGCACCCCAAAGTTTAGGGCTGCTCTGTTGACAAGGACCTCCACTTCATTCCACCTTAAATATCCCAGGAAAGCGAAAAATGGATAAAAAAGTTGTGGTCCTTATGTACAATGGAATATCACTCAGCCATGAAATCAATGTCATAAGGCTAGTAGCAGCATGATGAGTGGATTTAGGTAAGACGATTCTAAGTGAAATAAGTCACACAGAAAAGGACACTTCTCATAAGGTGTCACTTATAGAGGGAATGTAAAAACCGTTACACTTGAACTGAATTACAAAACAGAACAGAGTCACACATGCAGAAAACACACTATGGCTGCTTAACGGGAAAGGTGAGGTGGGGTGATACATAAAACAAGAGTTTCAAATTAGCTCAGATACCGTTCCATAAACCCAATATGTAATAGACAAGACCTACTCCTTGCTCAGAGAACTGGACTCAACACGCCCGATTCACCGCACAAGAATATATCTGACTAGTAATAATCTTAAAACCTATGTATTGATATCTCTCTGTTAGTGTGTCAAGTGGGTGTAAAGCGGCATAAACACAGCCGTGAAAAGCAGCTAAACCCCATTATAAAAATAAATTACTTTTAAAAACCCATGAAACAAAGACAGGGAAAGACAGAGAAATTCTTACACAAGTCGTTCAGGGGCTGTGATGCAACCTGGATTGACCATATCTAGACCCACAGCTGGATGAGACATAAGGGTGGACACTCTTGGGGCTGAGAGGTTTGGTGAGGTTGGGTGAGCAAACGCAGACCCTTTAAAGTAATACTGCGTGCTACCCATCGCATGGGTCCCAAATCTCCAGGTTCAAGGGCATCTTCCTACATCGAAAACATGCATGAGAAACCCAGAAGATGGTACACCGTGTGATGGGGAAAGGTTTCTAAAACGCACCTCATTTCTCATCTCCTTGTGCTCGGGTTCGCCATTCCAGCCACTTTACTAGCAATCTCCCTACTTGGAGCATCAGCACCTTTAACCTCCTGTTCCGTACAGGTTGCAATTTGTCCTGAGGATGAACGGGAAGACGGGGAACCAATGAGAGACTAGCTCTTGGTGTTGGGACAGGCACAGGTCACTCTATTTTCCCATCAGGAAGAAGAATTAACCACAGGCTCAGCCTGCCCCCCGGAACCAGAACAGGGCCTGAAGCCATCCTGCGCTTTTGCGGCCAGCTCCCAAAAAAGCGACTTGTAAAATGGAGCCTCAGGGCACTGCAATTCACAAACCTGCAGAGTTATAAATGATAACTCTCGTCCACAAATATATTGAGGGAAGGCAAAGAAGAGGATTTGAAATCAAGGCAGAATTGCAGGAAACAGATTTCAGGAGGTAGATTCGAATCGCCTTTAAAGCACATGAAAAGCGGCAAAACGTTGACAATGATGCCCTTGGCCAAAAAGGGCGTATGCGTTTTTTCCTGAATATATTCAGGAAAAAACGCATACGCCCTTTTTGGCCAACCAAGCAACCTGGAAAGGCAAATCAGCGCTACAAAGAAGTCGCGCTTCCCATCGGTCAAAAGGGCCATGCTGAAAAAAGTGTCAAAACCAGAAATGCAGGACAGGCCATGGAGAAATGGGAGCCTTGCTACACTGATGGGCGGGATGTAAATCGCCAACAGCCACTCTGGAGAAGTGTACGGTGTGTCCTGAAACATCTAAAAAACACAGCTTAGAGAGCATAGGGCACTTCCACTCATGGGGGGATAAAGTGGGAAAATTGAAAATCAGCAAGACACAAGCACCCCAAAGTTTAGGGCTGCTCTGTTGACAAGGACCTCCACTTCATTCCACCTTAAATATCCCAGGAAAGCGAAAAATGGATAAAAAAGTTGTGGTCCTTATGTACAATGGAATATCACTCAGCCATGAAATCAATGTCATAAGGCTAGTAGCAGCATGATGAGTGGATTTAGGTAAGACGATTCTAAGTGAAATAAGTCACACAGAAAAGGACACTTCTCATAAGGTGTCACTTATAGAGGGAATGTAAAAACCGTTACACTTGAACTGAATTACAAAACAGAACAGAGTCACACATGCAGAAAACACACTATGGCTGCTTAACGGGAAAGGTGAGGTGGGGTGATACATAAAACAAGAGTTTCAAATTAGCTCAGATACCGTTCCATAAACCCAATATGTAATAGACAAGACCTACTCCTTGCTCAGAGAACTGCACTCAACACGCCCGATTCACCGCACAAGAATATATCTGACTAGTAATAATCTTAAAACCTATGTATTGATATCTCTCTGTTAGTGTGTCAAGTGGGTGTAAAGCGGCATAAACACAGCCGTGAAAAGCAGCTAAACCCCATTATAAAAATAAATTACTTTTAAAAACCCATGAAACAAAGACAGGGAAAGACAGAGAAATTCTTACACAAGTCGTTCAGGGGCTGTGATGCAACCTGGATTGACCATATCTAGACCCACAGCTGGATCAGACATAAGGGTGGACACTCTTGGGGCTGAGAGGTTTGGTGAGGTTGGGTGAGCAAACGCAGACCCTTTAAAGTAATAGTGCGTGCTACCCATCGCATGGGTCCCAAATCTCCAGGTTCAAGGGCATCTTCCTACATCGAAAACATGCATGAGAAACCCAGAAGATGGTACACCGTGTGATGGGGAAAGGTTTCTAAAACGCACCTCATTTCTCATCTCCTTGTGCTCGGGTTCGCCATTCCAGCCACTTTACTAGCAATCTCCCTACTTGGAGCATCAGCACCTTTAACCTCCTGTTCCGTACAGGTTGCAATTTGTCCTGAGGATGAACGGGAAGACGGGGAACCAATGAGAGACTAGCTCTTGGTGTTGGGACAGGCACAGGTCACTCTATTTTCCCATCAGGAAGAAGAATTAACCACAGGCTCAGCCTGCCCCCCGGAACCAGAACAGGGCCTGAAGCCATCCTGCGCTTTTGCGGCCAGCTCCCAAAAAAGCGACTTGTAAAATGGAGCCTCAGGGCACTGCAATTCACAAACCTGCAGAGTTATAAATGATAACTCTCGTCCACAAATATATTGAGGGAAGGCAAAGAAGAGGATTTGAAATCAAGGCAGAATTGCAGGAAACAGATTTCAGGAGGTAGATTCGAATCGCCTTTAAAGCACATGAAAAGCGGCAAAACGTTGACAATGATGCCCTTGGCCAAAAAGGGCGTATGCGTTTTTTCCTGAATATATTCAGGAAAAAACGCATACGCCCTTTTTGGCCAACCAAGCAACCTGGAAAGGCAAATCAGCGCTACAAAGAAGTCTCGCTTCCCATCGGTCAAAAGGGCCATGCTGAAAAAAGTGTCAAAACCAGAAATGCAGGACAGGCCATGGAGAAATGGGAGCCTTGCTACACTGATGGGCGGGATGTAAATCGCCAACAGCCACTCTGGAGAAGTGTACGGTGTGTCCTGAAACATCTAAAAAACACAGCTTAGAGAGCATAGGGCACTTCCACTCATGGGGGGATAAAGTGGGAAAATTGAAAATCAGCAAGACACAAGCACCCCAAAGTTTAGGGCTGCTCTGTTGACAAGGACCTCCACTTCATTCCACCTTAAATATCCCAGGAAAGCGAAAAATGGATAAAAAAGTTGTGGTCCTTATGTACAATGGAATATCACTCAGCCATGAAATCAATGTCATAAGGCTAGTAGCAGCATGATGAGTGGATTTAGGTAAGACGATTCTAAGTGAAATAAGTCACACAGAAAAGGACACTTCTCATAAGGTGTCACTTATAGAGGGAATGTAAAAACCGTTACACTTGAACTGAATTACAAAACAGAACAGAGTCACACATGCAGAAAACACACTATGGCTGCTTAACGGGAAAGGTGAGGTGGGGTGATACATAAAACAAGAGTTTCAAATTAGCTCAGATACCGTTCCATAAACCCAATATGTAATAGACAAGACCTACTCCTTGCTCAGAGAACTGGACTCAACACGCCCGATTCACCGCACAAGAATATATCTGACTAGTAATAATCTTAAAACCTATGTATTGATATCTCTCTGTTAGTGTGTCAAGTGGGTGTAAAGCGGCATAAACACAGCCGTGAAAAGCAGCTAAACCCCATTATAAAAATAAATTACTTTTAAAAACCCATGAAACAAAGACAGGGAAAGACAGAGAAATTCTTACACAAGTCGTTCAGGGGCTGTGATGCAACCTGGATTGACCATATCTAGACCCACAGCTGGATGAGACATAAGGGTGGACACTCTTGGGGCTGAGAGGTTTGGTGAGGTTGGGTGAGCAAACGCAGACCCTTTAAAGTAATACTGCGTGCTACCCATCGCATGGGTCCCAAATCTCCAGGTTCAAGGGCATCTTCCTACATCGAAAACATGCATGAGAAACCCAGAAGATGGTACACCGTGTGATGGGGAAAGGTTTCTAAAACGCACCTCATTTCTCATCTCCTTGTGCTCGGGTTCGCCATTCCAGCCACTTTACTAGCAATCTCCCTACTTGGAGCATCAGCACCTTTAACCTCCTGTTCCGTACAGGTTGCAATTTGTCCTGAGGATGAACGGGAAGACGGGGAACCAATGAGAGACTAGCTCTTGGTGTTGGGACAGGCACAGGTCACTCTATTTTCCCATCAGGAAGAAGAATTAACCACAGGCTCAGCCTGCCCCCCGGAACCAGAACAGGGCCTGAAGCCATCCTGCGCTTTTGCGGCCAGCTCCCAAAAAAGCGACTTGTAAAATGGAGCCTCAGGGCACTGCAATTCACAAACCTGCAGAGTTATAAATGATAACTCTCGTCCACAAATATATTGAGGGAAGGCAAAGAAGAGGATTTGAAATCAAGGCAGAATTGCAGGAAACAGATTTCAGGAGGTAGATTCGAATCGCCTTTAAAGCACATGAAAAGCGGCAAAACGTTGACAATGATGCCCTTGGCCAAAAAGGGCGTATGCGTTTTTTCCTGAATATATTCAGGAAAAAACGCATACGCCCTTTTTGGCCAACCAAGCAACCTGGAAAGGCAAATCAGCGCTACAAAGAAGTCGCGCTTCCCATCGGTCAAAAGGGCCATGCTGAAAAAAGTGTCAAAACCAGAAATGCAGGACAGGCCATGGAGAAATGGGAGCCTTGCTACACTGATGGGCGGGATGTAAATCGCCAACAGCCACTCTGGAGAAGTGTACGGTGTGTCCTGAAACATCTAAAAAACACAGCTTAGAGAGCATAGGGCACTTCCACTCATGGGGGGATAAAGTGGGAAAATTGAAAATCAGCAAGACACAAGCACCCCAAAGTTTAGGGCTGCTCTGTTGACAAGGACCTCCACTTCATTCCACCTTAAATATCCCAGGAAAGCGAAAAATGGATAAAAAAGTTGTGGTCCTTATGTACAATGGAATATCACTCAGCCATGAAATCAATGTCATAAGGCTAGTAGCAGCATGATGAGTGGATTTAGGTAAGACGATTCTAAGTGAAATAAGTCACACAGAAAAGGACACTTCTCATAAGGTGTCACTTATAGAGGGAATGTAAAAACCGTTACACTTGAACTGAATTACAAAACAGAACAGAGTCACACATGCAGAAAACACACTATGGCTGCTTAACGGGAAAGGTGAGGTGGGGTGATACATAAAACAAGAGTTTCAAATTAGCTCAGATACCGTTCCATAAACCCAATATGTAATAGACAAGACCTACTCCTTGCTCAGAGAACTGGACTCAACACGCCCGATTCACCGCACAAGAATATATCTGACTAGTAATAATCTTAAAACCTATGTATTGATATCTCTCTGTTAGTGTGTCAAGTGGGTGTAAAGCGGCATAAACACAGCCGTGAAAAGCAGCTAAACCCCATTATAAAAATAAATTACTTTTAAAAACCCATGAAACAAAGACAGGGAAAGACAGAGAAATTCTTACACAAGTCGTTCAGGGGCTGTGATGCAACCTGGATTGACCATATCTAGACCCACAGCTGGATGAGACATAAGGGTGGACACTCTTGGGGCTGAGAGGTTTGGTGAGGTTGGGTGAGCAAACGCAGACCCTTTAAAGTAATACTGCGTGCTACCCATCGCATGGGTCCCAAATCTCCAGGTTCAAGGGCATCTTCCTACATCGAAAACATGCATGAGAAACCCAGAAGATGGTACACCGTGTGATGGGGAAAGGTTTCTAAAACGCACCTCATTTCTCATCTCCTTGTGCTCGGGTTCGCCATTCCAGCCACTTTACTAGCAATCTCCCTACTTGGAGCATCAGCACCTTTAACCTCCTGTTCCGTACAGGTTGCAATTTGTCCTGAGGATGAACGGGAAGACGGGGAACCAATGAGAGACTAGCTCTTGGTGTTGGGACAGGCACAGGTCACTCTATTTTCCCATCAGGAAGAAGAATTAACCACAGGCTCAGCCTGCCCCCCGGAACCAGAACAGGGCCTGAAGCCATCCTGCGCTTTTGCGGCCAGCTCCCAAAAAAGCGACTTGTAAAATGGAGCCTCAGGGCACTGCAATTCACAAACCTGCAGAGTTATAAATGATAACTCTCGTCCACAAATATATTGAGGGAAGGCAAAGAAGAGGATTTGAAATCAAGGCAGAATTGCAGGAAACAGATTTCAGGAGGTAGATTCGAATCGCCTTTAAAGCACATGAAAAGCGGCAAAACGTTGACAATGATGCCCTTGGCCAAAAAGGGCGTATGCGTTTTTTCCTGAATATATTCAGGAAAAAACGCATACGCCCTTTTTGGCCAACCAAGCAACCTGGAAAGGCAAATCAGCGCTACAAAGAAGTCGCGCTTCCCATCGGTCAAAAGGGCCATGCTGAAAAAAGTGTCAAAACCAGAAATGCAGGACAGGCCATGGAGAAATGGGAGCCTTGCTACACTGATGGGCGGGATGTAAATCGCCAACAGCCACTCTGGAGAAGTGTACGGTGTGTCCTGAAACATCTAAAAAACACAGCTTAGAGAGCATAGGGCACTTCCACTCATGGGGGGATAAAGTGGGAAAATTGAAAATCAGCAAGACACAAGCACCCCAAAGTTTAGGGCTGCTCTGTTGACAAGGACCTCCACTTCATTCCACCTTAAATATCCCAGGAAAGCGAAAAATGGATAAAAAAGTTGTGGTCCTTATGTACAATGGAATATCACTCAGCCATGAAATCAATGTCATAAGGCTAGTAGCAGCATGATGAGTGGATTTAGGTAAGACGATTCTAAGTGAAATAAGTCACACAGAAAAGGACACTTCTCATAAGGTGTCACTTATAGAGGGAATGTAAAAACCGTTACACTTGAACTGAATTACAAAACAGAACAGAGTCACACATGCAGAAAACACACTATGGCTGCTTAACGGGAAAGGTGAGGTGGGGTGATACATAAAACAAGAGTTTCAAATTAGCTCAGATACCGTTCCATAAACCCAATATGTAATAGACAAGACCTACTCCTTGCTCAGAGAACTGCACTCAACACGCCCGATTCACCGCACAAGAATATATCTGACTAGTAATAATCTTAAAACCTATGTATTGATATCTCTCTGTTAGTGTGTCAAGTGGGTGTAAAGCGGCATAAACACAGCCGTGAAAAGCAGCTAAACCCCATTATAAAAATAAATTACTTTTAAAAACCCATGAAACAAAGACAGGGAAAGACAGAGAAATTCTTACACAAGTCGTTCAGGGGCTGTGATGCAACCTGGATTGACCATATCTAGACCCACAGCTGGATGAGACATAAGGG
Source organism: Balaenoptera physalus (assembly GCF_965194825.1). Taxonomy (NCBI): domain Eukaryota; kingdom Metazoa; phylum Chordata; class Mammalia; order Artiodactyla; family Balaenopteridae; genus Balaenoptera; species Balaenoptera physalus. Next base: position 992,068 of record NW_028126375.1, read on the forward strand.
TGGACACTCTTGGGGCTGAGAGGTTTGGTGAGGTTGGGTGAGCAAACGCAGACCCTTTAAAGTAATACTGCGTGCTACCCATCGCATGGGTCCCAAATCTCCAGGTTCAAGGGCATCTTCCTACATCGAAAACATGCATGAGAAACCCAGAAGATGGTACACCGTGTGATGGGGAAAGGTTTCTAAAACGCACCTCATTTCTCATCTCCTTGTGCTCGGGTTCGCCATTCCAGCCACTTTACTAGCAATCTCCCTACTTGGAGCATCAGCACCTTTAACCTCCTGTTCCGTACAGGTTGCAATTTGTCCTGAGGATGAACGGGAAGACGGGGAACCAATGAGAGATTAGCTCTTGGTGTTGGGACAGGCACAGGTCACTCTATTTTCCCATCAGGAAGAAGAATTAACCACAGGCTCAGCCTGCCCCCCGGAACCAGAACAGGGCCTGAAGCCATCCTGCGCTTTTGCGGCCAGCTCCCAAAAAAGCGACTTGTAAAATGGAGCCTCAGGGCACTGCAATTCACAAACCTGCAGAGTTATAAATGATAACTCTCGTCCACAAATATATTGAGGGAAGGCAAAGAAGAGGATTTGAAATCAAGGCAGAATTGCAGGAAACAGATTTCAGGAGGTAGATTCGAATCGCCTTTAAAGCACATGAAAAGCGGCAAAACGTTGACAATGATGCCCTTGGCCAAAAAGGGCGTATGCGTTTTTTCCTGAATATATTCAGGAAAAAACGCATACGCCCTTTTTGGCCAACCAAGCAACCTGGAAAGGCAAATCAGCGCTACAAAGAAGTCGCGCTTCCCATCGGTCAAAAGGGCCATGCTGAAAAAAGTGTCAAAACCAGAAATGCAGGACAGGCCATGGAGAAATGGGAGCCTTGCTACACTGATGGGCGGGATGTAAATCGCCAACAGCCACTCTGGAGAAGTGTACGGTGTGTCCTGAAACATCTAAAAAACACAGCTTAGAGAGCATAGGGCACTTCCACTCATGGGGGGATAAAGTGGGAAAATTGAAAATCAGCAAGACACAAGCACCCCAAAGTTTAGGGCTGCTCTGTTGACAAAGACCTCCACTTCATTCCACCTTAAATATCCCAGGAAAGCGAAAAATGGATAAAAAAGTTGTGGTCCTTATGTACAATGGAATATCACTCAGCCATGAAATCAATGTCATAAGGGTAGTAGCAGCATGATGAGTGGATTTAGGTAAGACGATTCTAAGTGAAATAAGTCACACAGAAAAGGACACTTCTCATAAGGTGTCACTTATAGAGGGAATGTAAAAACCGTTACACTTGAACTGAATTACAAAACAGAACAGAGTCACACATGCAGAAAACACACTATGGCTTCTTAACGGGAAAGGTGAGGTGGGGTGATACATAAAACAAGAGTTTCAAATTAGCTCAGATACCGTTCCATAAACCCAATATGTAATAGACAAGACCTACTCCTTGCTCAGAGAACTGGACTCAACACGCCCGATTCACCGCACAAGAATATATCTGACTAGTAATAATCTTAAAACCTATGTATTGATATCTCTCTGTTAGTGTGTCAAGTGGGTGTAAAGCGGCATAAACACAGCCGTGAAAAGCAGCTAAACCCCATTATAAAAATAAATTACTTTTAAAAACCCATGAAACAAAGACAGGGAAAGACAGAGAAATTCTTACACAAGTCGTTCAGGGGCTGTGATGCAACCTGGATTGACCATATCTAGACCCACAGCTGGATGAGACATAAGGGTGGACACTCTTGGGGCTGAGAGTTTTGGTGAGGTTGGGTGAGCAAACGCAGACCCTTTAAAGTAATACTGCGTGCTACCCATCGCATGGGTCCCAAATCTCCAGGTTCAAGGGCATCTTCCTACATCGAAAACATGCATGAGAAACCCAGAAGATGGTACACCGTGTGATGGGGAAAGGTTTCTAAAACGCACCTCATTTCTCATCTCCTTGTGCTCGGGTTCGCCATTCCAGCCACTTTACTAGCAATCTCCCTACTTGGAGCATCAGCACCTTTAACCTCCTGTTCCGTACAGGTTGCAATTTGTCCTGAGGATGAACGGGAAGACGGGGAACCAATGAGAGACTAGCTCTTGGTGTTGGGACAGGCACAGGTCACTCTATTTTCCCATCAGGAAGAAGAATTAACCACAGGCTCAGCCTGCCCCCCGGAACCAGAACAGGGCCTGAAGCCATCCTGCGCTTTTGCGGCCAGCTCCCAAAAAAGCGACTTGTAAAATGGAGCCTCAGGGCACTGCAATTCACAAACCTGCAGAGTTATAAATGATAACTCTCGTCCACAAATATATTGAGGGAAGGCAAAGAAGAGGATTTGAAATCAAGGCAGAATTGCAGGAAACAGATTTCAGGAGGTAGATTCGAATCGCCTTTAAAGCACATGAAAAGCGGCAAAACGTTGACAATGATGCCCTTGGCCAAAAAGGGCGTATGCGTTTTTTCCTGAATATATTCAGGAAAAAACGCATACGCCCTTTTTGGCCAACCAAGCAACCTGGAAAGGCAAATCAGCGCTACAAAGAAGTCTCGCTTCCCATCGGTCAAAAGGGCCATGCTGAAAAAAGTGTCAAAACCAGAAATGCAGGACAGGCCATGGAGAAATGGGAGCCTTGCTACACTGATGGGCGGGATGTAAATCGCCAACAGCCACTCTGGAGAAGTGTACGGTGTGTCCTGAAACATCTAAAAAACACAGCTTAGAGAGCATAGGGCACTTCCACGCATGGGGGGATAAAGTGGGAAAATTGAAAATCAGCAAGACACAAGCACCCCAAAGTTTAGGGCTGCTCTGTTGACAAGGACCTCCACTTCATTCCACCTTAAATATCCCAGGAAAGCGAAAAATGGATAAAAAAGTTGTGGTCCTTATGTACAATGGAATATCACTCAGCCATGAAATCAATGTCATAAGGCTAGTAGCAGCATGATGAGTGGATTTAGGTAAGACGATTCTAAGTGAAATAAGTCACACAGAAAAGGACACTTCTCATAAGGTGTCACTTATAGAGGGAATGTAAAAACCGTTACACTTGAACTGAATTACAAACCAGAACAGAGTCACACATGCAGAAAACACACTATGGCTGCTTAACGGGAAAGGTGAGGTGGGGTGATACATAAAACAAGAGTTTCAAATTAGCTCAGATACCGTTCCATAAACCCAATATGTAATAGACAAGACCTACTCCTTGCTCAGAGAACTGGACTCAACACGCCCGATTCACCGCACAAGAATATATCTGACTAGTAATAATCTTAAAACCTATGTATTGATATCTCTCTGTTAGTGTGTCAAGTGGGTGTAAAGCGGCATAAACACAGCCGTGAAAAGCAGCTAAACCCCATTATAAAAATAAATTACTTTTAAAAACCCATGAAACAAAGACAGGGAAAGACAGAGAAATTCTTACACAAGTCGTTCAGGGGCTGTGATGCAACCTGGATTGACCATATCTAGACCCACAGCTGGATGAGACATAAGGGTGGACACTCTTGGGGCTGAGAGGTTTGGTGAGGTTGGGTGAGCAAACGCAGACCCTTTAAAGTAATACTGCGTGCTACCCATCGCATGGGTCCCAAATCTCCAGGTTCAAGGGCATCTTCCTACATCGAAAACATGCATGAGAAACCCAGAAGATGGTACACCGTGTGATGGGGAAAGGTTTCTAAAACGCACCTCATTTCTCATCTCCTTGTGCTCGGGTTCGCCATTCCAGCCACTTTACTAGCAATCTCCCTACTTGGAGCATCAGCACCTTTAACCTCCTGTTCCGTACAGGTTGCAATTTGTCCTGAGGATGAACGGGAAGACGGGGAACCAATGAGAGACTAGCTCTTGGTGTTGGGACAGGCACAGGTCACTCTATTTTCCCATCAGGAAGAAGAATTAACCACAGGCTCAGCCTGCCCCCCGGAACCAGAACAGGGCCTGAAGCCATCCTGCGCTTTTGCGGCCAGCTCCCAAAAAAGCGACTTGTAAAATGGAGCTTCAGGGCACTGCAATTCACAAACCTGCAGAGTTATAAATGATAACTCTCGTCCACAAATATATTGAGGGAAGGCAAAGAAGAGGATTTGAAATCAAGGCAGAATTGCAGGAAACAGATTTCAGGAGGTAGATTCGAATCGCCTTTAAAGCACATGAAAAGCGGCAAAACGTTGACAATGATGCCCTTGGCCAAAAAGGGCGTATGCGTTTTTTCCTGAATATATTCAGGAAAAAACGCATACGCCCTTTTTGGCCAACCAAGCAACCTGGAAAGGCAAATCAGCGCTACAAAGAAGTCTCGCTTCCCATCGGTCAAAAGGGCCATGCTGAAAAAAGTGTCAAAACCAGAAATGCAGGACAGGCCATGGAGAAATGGGAGCCTTGCTACACTGATGGGCGGGATGTAAATCGCCAACAGCCACTCTGGAGAAGTGTACGGTGTGTCCTGAAACATCTAAAAAACACAGCTTAGAGAGCATAGGGCACTTCCACTCATGGGGGGATAAAGTGGGAAAATTGAAAATCAGCAAGACACAAGCACCCCAAAGTTTAGGGCTGCTCTGTTGACAAGGACCTCCACTTCATTCCACCTTAAATATCCCAGGAAAGCGAAAAATGGATAAAAAAGTTGTGGTCCTTATGTACAATGGAATATCACTCAGCCATGAAATCAATGTCATAAGGCTAGTAGCAGCATGATGAGTGGATTTAGGTAAGACGATTCTAAGTGAAATAAGTCACACAGAAAAGGACACTTCTCATAAGGTGTCACTTATAGAGGGAATGTAAAAACCGTTACACTTGAACTGAATTACAAAACAGAACAGAGTCACACATGCAGAAAACACACTATGGCTGCTTAACGGGAAAGGTGAGGTGGGGTGATACATAAAACAAGAGTTTCAAATTAGCTCAGATACCGTTCCATAAACCCAATATGTAATAGACAAGACCTACTCCTTGCTCAGAGAACTGGACTCAACACGCCCGATTCACCGCACAAGAATATATCTGACTAGTAATAATCTTAAAACCTATGTATTGATATCTCTCTGTTAGTGTGTCAAGTGGGTGTAAAGCGGCATAAACACAGCCGTGAAAAGCAGCTAAACCCCATTATAAAAATAAATTACTTTTAAAAACCCATGAAACAAAGACAGGGAAAGACAGAGAAATTCTTACACAATTCGTTCAGGGGCTGTGATGCAACCTGGATTGACCATATCTAGACCCACAGCTGGATCAGACATAAGGGTGGACACTCTTGGGGCTGAGAGGTTTGGTGAGGTTGGGTGAGCAAACGCAGACCCTTTAAAGTAATAGTGCGTGCTACCCATCGCATGGGTCCCAAATCTCCAGGTTCAAGGGCATCTTCCTACATCGAAAACATGCATGAGAAACCCAGAAGATGGTACACCGTGTGATGGGGAAAGGTTTCTAAAACGCACCTCATTTCTCATCTCCTTGTGCTCGGGTTCGCCATTCCAGCCACTTTACTAGCAATCTCCCTACTTGGAGCATCAGCACCTTTAACCTCCTGTTCCGTACAGGTTGCAATTTGTCCTGAGGATGAACGGGAAGACGGGGAACCAATGAGAGACTAGCTCTTGGTGTTGGGACAGGCACAGGTCACTCTATTTTCCCATCAGGAAGAAGAATTAACCACAGGCTCAGCCTGCCCCCAGGAACCAGAACAGGGCCTGAAGCCATCCTGCGCTTTTGCGGCCAGCTCCCAAAAAAGCGACTTGTAAAATGGAGCCTCAGGGCACTGCAATTCACAAACCTGCAGAGTTATAAATGATAACTCTCGTCCACAAATATATTGAGGGAAGGCAAAGAAGAGGATTTGAAATCAAGGCAGAATTGCAGGAAACAGATTTCAGGAGGTAGATTCGAATCGCCTTTAAAGCACATGAAAAGCGGCAAAACGTTGACAATGATGCCCTTGGCCAAAAAGGGCGTATGCGTTTTTTCCTGAATATATTCAGGAAAAAACGCATACGCCCTTTTTGGCCAACCAAGCAACCTGGAAAGGCAAATCAGCGCTACAAAGAAGTCTCGCTTCCCATCGGTCAAAAGGGCCATGCTGAAAAAAGTGTCAAAACCAGAAATGCAGGACAGGCCATGGAGAAATGGGAGCCTTGCTACACTGATGGGCGGGATGTAAATCGCCAACAGCCACTCTGGAGAAGTGTACGGTGTGTCCTGAAACATCTAAAAAACACAGCTTAGAGAGCATAGGGCACTTCCACTCATGGGGGGATAAAGTGGGAAAATTGAAAATCAGCAAGACACAAGCACCCCAAAGTTTAGGGCTGCTCTGTTGACAAGGACCTCCACTTCATTCCACCTTAAATATCCCAGGAAAGCGAAAAATGGATAAAAAAGTTGTGGTCCTTATGTACAATGGAATATCACTCAGCCATGAAATCAATGTCATAAGGCTAGTAGCAGCATGATGAGTGGATTTAGGTAAGACGATTCTAAGTGAAATAAGTCACACAGAAAAGGACACTTCTCATAAGGTGTCACTTATAGAGGGAATGTAAAAACCGTTACACTTGAACTGAATTACAAAACAGAACAGAGTCACACATGCAGAAAACACACTATGGCTGCTTAACGGGAAAGGTGAGGTGGGGTGATACATAAAACAAGAGTTTCAAATTAGCTCAGATACCGTTCCATAAACCCAATATGTAATAGACAAGACCTACTCCTTGCTCAGAGAACTGGACTCAACACGCCCGATTCACCGCACAAGAATATATCTGACTAGTAATAATCTTAAAACCTATGTATTGATATCTCTCTGTTAGTGTGTCAAGTGGGTGTAAAGCGGCATAAACACAGCCGTGAAAAGCAGCTAAACCCCATTATAAAAATAAATTACTTTTAAAAACCCATGAAACAAAGACAGGGAAAGACAGAGAAATTCTTACACAAGTCGTTCAGGGGCTGTGATGCAACCTGGATTGACCATATCTAGACCCACAGCTGGATGAGACATAAGGGTGGACACTCTTGGGGCTGAGAGGTTTGGTGAGGTTGGGTGAGCAAACGCAGACCCTTTAAAGTAATACTGCGTGCTACCCATCGCATGGGTCCCAAATCTCCAGGTTCAAGGGCATCTTCCTACATCGAAAACATGCATGAGAAACCCAGAAGATGGTACACCGTGTGATGGGGAAAGGTTTCTAAAACGCACCTCATTTCTCATCTCCTTGTGCTCGGGTTCGCCATTCCAGCCACTTTACTAGCAATCTCCCTACTTGGAGCATCAGCACCTTTAACCTCCTGTTCCGTACAGGTTGCAATTTGTCCTGAGGATGAACGGGAAGACGGGGAACCAATGAGAGACTAGCTCTTGGTGTTGGGACAGGCACAGGTCACTCTATTTTCCCATCAGGAAGAAGAATTAACCACAGGCTCAGCCTGCCCCCCGGAACCAGAACAGGGCCTGAAGCCATCCTGCGCTTTTGCGGCCAGCTCCCAAAAAAGCGACTTGTAAAATGGAGCCTCAGGGCACTGCAATTCACAAACCTGCAGAGTTATAAATGATAACTCTCGTCCACAAATATATTGAGGGAAGGCAAAGAAGAGGATTTGAAATCAAGGCAGAATTGCAGGAAACAGATTTCAGGAGGTAGATTCGAATCGCCTTTAAAGCACATGAAAAGCGGCAAAACGTTGACAATGATGCCCTTGGCCAAAAAGGGCGTATGCGTTTTTTCCTGAATATATTCAGGAAAAAACGCATACGCCCTTTTTGGCCAACCAAGCAACCTGGAAAGGCAAATCAGCGCTACAAAGAAGTCTCGCTTCCCATCGGTCAAAAGGGCCATGCTGAAAAAAGTGTCAAAACCAGAAATGCAGGACAGGCCATGGAGAAATGGGAGCCTTGCTACACTGATGGGCGGGATGTAAATCGCCAACAGCCACTCTGGAGAAGTGTACGGTGTGTCCTGAAACATCTAAAAAACACAGCTTAGAGAGCATAGGGCACTTCCACTCATGGGGGGATAAAGTGGGAAAATTGAAAATCAGCAAGACACAAGCACCCCAAAGTTTAGGGCTGCTCTGTTGACAAAGACCTCCACTTCATTCCACCTTAAATATCCCAGGAAAGCAAAAAATGGATAAAAAAGTTGTGGTCCTTATGTACAATGGAATATCACTCAGCCATGAAATCAATGTCATAAGGCTAGTAGCAGCATGATGAGTGGATTTAGGTAAGACGATTCTAAGTGAAATAAGTCACACAGAAAAGGACACTTCTCATAAGGTGTCACTTATAGAGGGAATGTAAAAACCGTTACACTTGAACTGAATTACAAAACAGAACAGAGTCACACATGCAGAAAACACACTATGGCTGCTTAAAGGGAAAGGTGAGGTGGGGTGATACATAAAACAAGAGTTTCAAATTAGCTCAGATACCGTTCCATAAACCCAATATGTAATAGACAAGACCTACTCCTTGCTCAGAGAACTGGACTCAACACGCCCGATTCACCGCACAAGAATATATCTGACTAGTAATAATCTTAAAACCTATGTATTGATATCTCTCTGTTAGTGTGTCAAGTGGGTGTAAAGCGGCATAAACACAGCCGTGAAAAGCAGCTAAACCCCATTATAAAAATAAATTACTTTTAAAAACCCATGAAACAAAGACAGGGAAAGACAGAGAAATTCTTACACAAGTCGTTCAGGGGCTGTGATGCAACCTGGATTGACCATATCTAGACCCACAGCTGGATGAGACATAAGGGTGGACACTCTTGGGGCTGAGAGGTTTGGTGAGGTTGGGTGAGCAAACGCAGACCCTTTAAAGTAATACTGCGTGCTACCCATCGCATGGGTCCCAAATCTCCAGGTTCAAGGGCATCTTCCTACATCGAAAACATGCATGAGAAACCCAGAAGATGGTACACCGTGTGATGGGGAAAGGTTTCTAAAACGCACCTCATTTCTCATCTCCTTGTGCTCGGGTTCGCCATTCCAGCCACTTTACTAGCAATCTCCCTACTTGGAGCATCAGCACCTTTAACCTCCTGTTCCGTACAGGTTGCAATTTGTCCTGAGGATGAACGGGAAGACGGGGAACCAATGAGAGACTAGCTCTTGGTGTTGGGACAGGCACAGGTCACTCTATTTTCCCATCAGGAAGAAGAATTAACCACAGGCTCAGCCTGCCCCCCGGAACCAGAACAGGGCCTGAAGCCATCCTGCGCTTTTGCGGCCAGCTCCCAAAAAAGCGACTTGTAAAATGGAGCCTCAGGGCACTGCAATTCACAAACCTGCAGAGTTATAAATGATAACTCTCGTCCACAAATATATTGAGGGAAGGCAAAGAAGAGGATTTGAAATCAAGGCAGAATTGCAGGAAACAGATTTCAGGAGGTAGATTCGAATCGCCTTTAAAGCACATGAAAAGCGGCAAAACGTTGACAATGATGCCCTTGGCCAAAAAGGGCGTATGCGTTTTTTCCTGAATATATTCAGGAAAAAACGCATACGCCCTTTTTGGCCAACCAAGCAACCTGGAAAGGCAAATCAGCGCTACAAAGAAGTCGCGCTTCCCATCGGTCAAAAGGGCCATGCTGAAAAAAGTGTCAAAACCAGAAATGCAGGACAGGCCATGGAGAAATGGGAGCCTTGCTACACTGATGGGCGGGATGTAAATCGCCAACAGCCACTCTGGAGAAGTGTACGGTGTGTCCTGAAACATCTAAAAAACACAGCTTAGAGAGCATAGGGCACTTCCACTCATGGGGGGATAAAGTGGGAAAATTGAAAATCAGCAAGACACAAGCACCCCAAAGTTTAGGGCTGCTCTGTTGACAAGGACCTCCACTTCATTCCACCTTAAATATCCCAGGAAAGCGAAAAATGGATAAAAAAGTTGTGGTCCTTATGTACAATGGAATATCACTCAGCCATGAAATCAATGTCATAAGGCTAGTAGCAGCATGATGAGTGGATTTAGGTAAGACGATTCTAAGTGAAATAAGTCACACAGAAAAGGACACTTCTCATAAGGTGTCACTTATAGAGGGAATGTAAAAACCGTTACACTTGAACTGAATTACAAAACAGAACAGAGTCACACATGCAGAAAACACACTATGGCTGCTTAACGGGAAAGGTGAGGTGGGGTGATACATAAAACAAGAGTTTCAAATTAGCTCAGATACCGTTCCATAAACCCAATATGTAATAGACAAGACCTACTCCTTGCTCAGAGAACTGCACTCAACACGCCCGATTCACCGCACAAGAATATATCTGACTAGTAATAATCTTAAAACCTATGTATTGATATCTCTCTGTTAGTGTGTCAAGTGGGTGTAAAGCGGCATAAACACAGCCGTGAAAAGCAGCTAAACCCCATTATAAAAATAAATTACTTTTAAAAACCCATGAAACAAAGACAGGGAAAGACAGAGAAATTCTTACACAAGTCGTTCAGGGGCTGTGATGCAACCTGGATTGACCATATCTAGACCCACAGCTGGATGAGACATAAGGGTGGACACTCTTGGGGCTGAGAGTTTTGGTGAGGTTGGGTGAGCAAACGCAGACCCTTTAAAGTAATACTGCGTGCTACCCATCGCATGGGTCCCAAATCTCCAGGTTCAAGGGCATCTTCCTACATCGAAAACATGCATGAGAAACCCAGAAGATGGTACACCGTGTGATGGGGAAAGGTTTCTAAAACGCACCTCATTTCTCATCTCCTTGTGCTCGGGTTCGCCATTCCAGCCACTTTACTAGCAATCTCCCTACTTGGAGCATCAGCACCTTTAACCTCCTGTTCCGTACAGGTTGCAATTTGTCCTGAGGATGAACGGGAAGACGGGGAACCAATGAGAGACTAGCTCTTGGTGTTGGGACAGGCACAGGTCACTCTATTTTCCCATCAGGAAGAAGAATTAACCACAGGCTCAGCCTGCCCCCCGGAACCAGAACAGGGCCTGAAGCCATCCTGCGCTTTTGCGGCCAGCTCCCAAAAAAGCGACTTGTAAAATGGAGCCTCAGGGCACTGCAATTCACAAACCTGCAGAGTTATAAATGATAACTCTCGTCCACAAATATATTGAGGGAAGGCAAAGAAGAGGATTTGAAATCAAGGCAGAATTGCAGGAAACAGATTTCAGGAGGTAGATTCGAATCGCCTTTAAAGCACATGAAAAGCGGCAAAACGTTGACAATGATGCCCTTGGCCAAAAAGGGCGTATGCGTTTTTTCCTGAATATATTCAGGAAAAAACGCATACGCCCTTTTTGGCCAACCAAGCAACCTGGAAAGGCAAATCAGCGCTACAAAGAAGTCTCGCTTCCCATCGGTCAAAAGGGCCATGCTGAAAAAAGTGTCAAAACCAGAAATGCAGGACAGGCCATGGAGAAATGGGAGCCTTGCTACACTGATGGGCGGGATGTAAATCGCCAACAGCCACTCTGGAGAAGTGTACGGTGTGTCCTGAAACATCTAAAAAACACAGCTTAGAGAGCATAGGGCACTTCCACTCATGGGGGGATAAAGTGGGAAAATTGAAAATCAGCAAGACACAAGCACCCCAAAGTTTAGGGCTGCTCTGTTGACAAAGACCTCCACTTCATTCCACCTTAAATATCCCAGGAAAGCAAAAAATGGATAAAAAAGTTGTGGTCCTTATGTACAATGGAATATCACTCAGCCATGAAATCAATGTCATAAGGCTAGTAGCAGCATGATGAGTGGATTTAGGTAAGACGATTCTAAGTGAAATAAGTCACACAGAAAAGGACACTTCTCATAAGGTGTCACTTATAGAGGGAATGTAAAAACCGTTACACTTGAACTGAATTACAAAACAGAACAGAGTCACACATGCAGAAAACACACTATGGCTGCTTAAAGGGAAAGGTGAGGTGGGGTGATACATAAAACAAGAGTTTCAAATTAGCTCAGATACCGTTCCATAAACCCAATATGTAATAGACAAGACCTACTCCTTGCTCAGAGAACTGCACTCAACACGCCCGATTCACCGCACAAGAATATATCTGAGTAGTAATAATCTTAAAACCTATGTATTGATATCTCTCTGTTAGTGTGTCAAGTGGGTGTAAAGCGGCATAAACACAGCCGTGAAAAGCAGCTAAACCCCATTATAAAAATAAATTACTTTTAAAAACCCATGAAACAAAGACAGGGAAAGACAGAGAAATTCTTACACAAGTCGTTCAGGGGCTGTGATGCAACCTGGATTGACCATATCTAGACCCACAGCTGGATGAGACATAAGGGTGGACACTCTTGGGGCTGAGAGGTTTGGTGAGGTTGGGTGAGCAAACGCAGACCCTTTAAAGTAATACTGCGTGCTACCCATCGCATGGGTCCCAAATCTCCAGGTTCAAGGGCATCTTCCTACATCGAAAACATGCATGAGAAACCCAGAAGATGGTACACCGTGTGATGGGGAAAGGTTTCTAAAACGCACCTCATTTCTCATCTCCTTGTGCTCGGGTTCGCCATTCCAGCCACTTTACTAGCAATCTCCCTACTTGGAGCATCAGCACCTTTAACCTCCTGTTCCGTACAGGTTGCAATTTGTCCTGAGGATGAACGGGAAGACGGGGAACCAATGAGAGACTAGCTCTTGGTGTTGGGACAGGCACAGGTCACTCTATTTTCCCATCAGGAAGAAGAATTAACCACAGGCTCAGCCTGCCCCCCGGAACCAGAACAGGGCCTGAAGCCATCCTGCGCTTTTGCGGCCAGCTCCCAAAAAAGCGACTTGTAAAATGGAGCCTCAGGGCACTGCAATTCACAAACCTGCAGAGTTATAAATGATAACTCTCGTCCACAAATATATTGAGGGAAGGCAAAGAAGAGGATTTGAAATCAAGGCAGAATTGCAGGAAACAGATTTCAGGAGGTAGATTCGAATCGCCTTTAAAGCACATGAAAAGCGGCAAAACGTTGACAATGATGCCCTTGGCCAAAAAGGGCGTATGCGTTTTTTCCTGAATATATTCAGGAAAAAACGCATACGCCCTTTTTGGCCAACCAAGCAACCTGGAAAGGCAAATCAGCGCTACAAAGAAGTCTCGCTTCCCATCGGTCAAAAGGGCCATGCTGAAAAAAGTGTCAAAACCAGAAATGCAGGACAGGCCATGGAGAAATGGGAGCCTTGCTACACTGATGGGCGGGATGTAAATCGCCAACAGCCACTCTGGAGAAGTGTACGGTGTGTCCTGAAACATCTAAAAAACACAGCTTAGAGAGCATAGGGCACTTCCACGCATGGGGGGATAAAGTGGGAAAATTGAAAATCAGCAAGACACAAGCACCCCAAAGTTTAGGGCTGCTCTGTTGACAAGGACCTCCACTTCATTCCACCTTAAATATCCCAGGAAAGCGAAAAATGGATAAAAAAGTTGTGGTCCTTATGTACAATGGAATATCACTCAGCCATGAAATCAATGTCATAAGGCTAGTAGCAGCATGATGAGTGGATTTAGGTAAGACGATTCTAAGTGAAATAAGTCACACAGAAAAGGACACTTCTCATAAGGTGTCACTTATAGAGGGAATGTAAAAACCGTTACACTTGAACTGAATTACAAACCAGAACAGAGTCACACATGCAGAAAACACACTATGGCTGCTTAACGGGAAAGGTGAGGTGGGGTGATACATAAAACAAGAGTTTCAAATTAGCTCAGATACCGTTCCATAAACCCAATATGTAATAGACAAGACCTACTCCTTGCTCAGAGAACTGGACTCAACACGCCCGATTCACCGCACAAGAATATATCTGACTAGTAATAATCTTAAAACCTATGTATTGATATCTCTCTGTTAGTGTGTCAAGTGGGTGTAAAGCGGCATAAACACAGCCGTGAAAAGCAGCTAAACCCCATTATAAAAATAAATTACTTTTAAAAACCCATGAAACAAAGACAGGGAAAGACAGAGAAATTCTTACACAAGTCGTTCAGGGGCTGTGATGCAACCTGGATTGACCATATCTAGACCCACAGCTGGATGAGACATAAGGGTGGACACTCTTGGGGCTGAGAGGTTTGGTGAGGTTGGGTGAGCAAACGCAGACCCTTTAAAGTAATACTGCGTGCTACCCATCGCATGGGTCCCAAATCTCCAGGTTCAAGGGCATCTTCCTACATCGAAAACATGCATGAGAAACCCAGAAGATGGTACACCGTGTGATGGGGAAAGGTTTCTAAAACGCACCTCATTTCTCATCTCCTTGTGCTCGGGTTCGCCATTCCAGCCACTTTACTAGCAATCTCCCTACTTGGAGCATCAGCACCTTTAACCTCCTGTTCCGTACAGGTTGCAATTTGTCCTGAGGATGAACGGGAAGACGGGGAACCAATGAGAGACTAGCTCTTGGTGTTGGGACAGGCACAGGTCACTCTATTTTCCCATCAGGAAGAAGAATTAACCACAGGCTCAGCCTGCCCCCCGGAACCAGAACAGGGCCTGAAGCCATCCTGCGCTTTTGCGGCCAGCTCCCAAAAAAGCGACTTGTAAAATGGAGCCTCAGGGCACTGCAATTCACAAACCTGCAGAGTTATAAATGATAACTCTCGTCCACAAATATATTGAGGGAAGGCAAAGAAGAGGATTTGAAATCAAGGCAGAATTGCAGGAAACAGATTTCAGGAGGTAGATTCGAATCGCCTTTAAAGCACATGAAAAGCGGCAAAACGTTGACAATGATGCCCTTGGCCAAAAAGGGCGTATGCGTTTTTTCCTGAATATATTCAGGAAAAAACGCATACGCCCTTTTTGGCCAACCAAGCAACCTGGAAAGGCAAATCAGCGCTACAAAGAAGTCGCGCTTCCCATCGGTCAAAAGGACCATGCTGAAAAAAGTGTCAAAACCAGAAATGCAGGACAGGCCATGGAGAAATGGGAGCGTTGCTACACTGATGGGCGGGATGTAAATCGCCAACAGCCACTCTGGAGAAGTGTACGGTGTGTCCTGAAACATCTAAAAAACACAGCTTAGAGAGCATAGGGCACTTCCACTCATGGGGGGATAAAGTGGGAAAATTGAAAATCAGCAAGACACAAGCACCCCAAAGTTTAGGGCTGCTCTGTTGACAAGGACCTCCACTTCATTCCACCTTAAATATCCCAGGAATGCGAAAAATGGATAAAAAAGTTGTGGTCCTTATGTACAATGGAATATCACTCAGCCATGAAATCAATGTCATAAGGCTAGTAGCAGCATGATGAGTGGATTTAGGTAAGACGATTCTAAGTGAAATAAGTCACACAGAAAAGGACACTTCTCATAAGGTGTCACTTATAGAGGGAATGTAAAACCCGTTACACTTGAACTGAATTACAAAACAGAACAGAGTCACACATGCAGAAAACACACTATGGCTGCTTAACGGGAAAGGTGAGGTGGGGTGATACATAAAACAAGAGTTTCAAATTAGCTCAGATACCGTTCCATAAACCCAATATGTAATAGACAAGACCTACTCCTTGCTCAGAGAACTGGACTCAACACGCCCGATTCACCGCACAAGAATATATCTGACTAGTAATAATCTTAATACCTATGTATTGATATCTCTCTGTTAGTGTGTCAAGTGGGTGTAAAGCGGCATAAACACAGCCGTGAAAAGCAGCTAAACCCCATTATAAAAATAAATTACTTTTAAAAACCCATGAAACAAAGACAGGGAAAGACAGAGAAATTCTTACACAAGTCGTTCAGGGGCTGTGATGCAACCTGGATTGACCATATCTAGACCCACAGCTGGATGAGACATAAGGGTGGACACTCTTGGGGCTGAGAGGTTTGGTGAGGTTGGGTGAGCAAACGCAGACCCTTTAAAGTAATACTGCGTGCTACCCATCGCATGGGTCCCAAATCTCCAGGTTCAAGGGCATCTTCCTACATCGAAAACATGCATGAGAAACCCAGAAGATGGTACACCGTGTGATGGGGAAAGGTTTCTAAAACGCACCTCATTTCTCATCTCCTTGTGCTCGGGTTCGCCATACCAGCCACTTTACTAGCAATCTCCCTACTTGGAGCATCAGCACCTTTAACCTCCTGTTCCGTACAGGTTGCAATTTGTCCTGAGGATGAACGGGAAGACGGGGAACCAATGAGAGACTAGCTCTTGGTGTTGGGACAGGCACAGGTCACTCTATTTTCCCATCAGGAAGAAGAATTAACCACAGGCTCAGCCTGCCCCCCGGAACCAGAACAGGGCCTGAAGCCATCCTGCGCTTTTGCGGCCAGCTCCCAAAAAAGCGACTTGTAAAATGGAGCCTCAGGGCACTGCAATTCACAAACCTGCAGAGTTATAAATGATAACTCTCGTCCACAAATATATTGAGGGAAGGCAAAGAAGAGGATTTGAAATCAAGGCAGAATTGCAGGAAACAGATTTCAGGAGGTAGATTCGAATCGCCTTTAAAGCACATGAAAAGCGGCAAAACGTTGACAATGATGCCCTTGGCCAAAAAGGGCGTATGCGTTTTTTCCTGAATATATTCAGGAAAAAACGCATACGCCCTTTTTGGCCAACCAAGCAACCTGGAAAGGCAAATCAGCGCTACAAAGAAGTCTCGCTTCCCATCGGTCAAAAGGGCCATGCTGAAAAAAGTGTCAAAACCAGAAATGCAGGACAGGCCATGGAGAAATGGGAGCCTTGCTACACTGATGGGCGGGATGTAAATCGCCAACAGCCACTCTGGAGAAGTGTACGGTGTGTCCTGAAACATCTAAAAAACACAGCTTAGAGAGCATAGGGCACTTCCACTCATGGGGGGATAAAGTGGGAAAATTGAAAATCAGCAAGACACAAGCACCCCAAAGTTTAGGGCTGCTCTGTTGACAAGGACCTCCACTTCATTCCACCTTAAATATCCCAGGAAAGCGAAAAATGGATAAAAAAGTTGTGGTCCTTATGTACAATGGAATATCACTCAGCCATGAAATCAATGTCATAAGGCTAGTAGCAGCATGATGAGTGGATTTAGGTAAGACGATTCTAAGTGAAATAAGTCACACAGAAAAGGACACTTCTCATAAGGTGTCACTTATAGAGGGAATGTAAAAACCGTTACACTTGAACTGAATTACAAAACAGAACAGAGTCACACATGCAGAAAACACACTATGGCTGCTTAACGGGAAAGGTGAGGTGGGGTGATACATAAAACAAGAGTTTCAAATTAGCTCAGATACCGTTCCATAAACCCAATATGTAATAGACAAGACCTACTCCTTGCTCAGAGAACTGGACTCAACACGCCCGATTCACCGCACAAGAATATATCTGACTAGTAATAATCTTAAAACCTATGTATTGATATCTCTCTGTTAGTGTGTCAAGTGGGTGTAAAGCGGCATAAACACAGCCGTGAAAAGCAGCTAAACCCCATTATAAAAATAAATTACTTTTAAAAACCCATGAAACAAAGACAGGGAAAGACAGAGAAATTCTTACACAAGTCGTTCAGGGGCTGTGATGCAACCTGGATTGACCATATCTAGACCCACAGCTGGATGAGACATAAGGGTGGACACTCTTGGGGCTGAGAGGTTTGGTGAGGTTGGGTGAGCAAACGCAGACCCTTTAAAGTAATACTGCGTGCTACCCATCGCATGGGTCCCAAATCTCCAGGTTCAAGGGCATCTTCCTACATCGAAAACATGCATGAGAAACCCAGAAGATGGTACACCGTGTGATGGGGAAAGGTTTCTAAAACGCACCTCATTTCTCATCTCCTTGTGCTCGGGTTCGCCATTCCAGCCACTTTACTAGCAATCTCCCTACTTGGAGCATCAGCACCTTTAACCTCCTGTTCCGTACAGGTTGCAATTTGTCCTGAGGATGAACGGGAAGACGGGGAACCAATGAGAGACTAGCTCTTGGTGTTGGGACAGGCACAGGTCACTCTATTTTCCCATCAGGAAGAAGAATTAACCACAGGCTCAGCCTGCCCCCCGGAACCAGAACAGGGCCTGAAGCCATCCTGCGCTTTTGCGGCCAGCTCCCAAAAAAGCGACTTGTAAAATGGAGCCTCAGGGCACTGCAATTCACAAACCTGCAGAGTTATAAATGATAACTCTCGTCCACAAATATATTGAGGGAAGGCAAAGAAGAGGATTTGAAATCAAGGCAGAATTGCAGGAAACAGATTTCAGGAGGTAGATTCGAATCGCCTTTAAAGCACATGAAAAGCGGCAAAACGTTGACAATGATGCCCTTGGCCAAAAAGGGCGTATGCGTTTTTTCCTGAATATATTCAGGAAAAAACGCATACGCCCTTTTTGGCCAACCAAGCAACCTGGAAAGGCAAATCAGCGCTACAAAGAAGTCGCGCTTCCCATCGGTCAAAAGGACCATGCTGAAAAAAGTGTCAAAACCAGAAATGCAGGACAGGCCATGGAGAAATGGGAGCGTTGCTACACTGAATGGCGGGATGTAAATCGCCAACAGCCACTCTGGAGAAGTGTACGGTGTGTCCTGAAACATCTAAAAAACACAGCTTAGAGAGCATAGGGCACTTCCACTCATGGGGGGATAAAGTGGGAAAATTGAAAATCAGCAAGACACAAGCACCCCAAAGTTTAGGGCTGCTCTGTTGACAAGGACCTCCACTTCATTCCACCTTAAATATCCCAGGAATGCGAAAAATGGATAAAAAAGTTGTGGTCCTTATGTACAATGGAATATCACTCAGCCATGAAATCAATGTCATAAGGCTAGTAGCAGCATGATGAGTGGATTTAGGTAAGACGATTCTAAGTGAAATAAGTCACACAGAAAAGGACACTTCTCATAAGGTGTCACTTATAGAGGGAATGTAAAAACCGTTACACTTGAACTGAATTACAAAACAGAACAGAGTCACACATGCAGAAAACACACTATGGCTGCTTAACGGGAAAGGTGAGGTGGGGTGATACATAAAACAAGAGTTTCAAATTAGCTCAGATACCGTTCCATAAACCCAATATGTAATAGACAAGACCTACTCCTTGCTCAGAGAACTGGACTCAACACGCCCGATTCACCGCACAAGAATATATCTGACTAGTAATAATCTTAAAACCTATGTATTGATATCTCTCTGTTAGTGTGTCAAGTGGGTGTAAAGCGGCATAAACACAGCCGTGAAAAGCAGCTAAACCCCATTATAAAAATAAATTACTTTTAAAAACCCTTGAAACAAAGACAGGGAAAGACAGAGAAATTCTTACACAATTCGTTCAGGGGCTGTGATGCAACCTGGATTGACCATATCTAGACCCACAGCTGGATGAGACATAAGGGTGGACACTCTTGGGGCTGAGAGGTTTGGTGAGGTTGGGTGAGCAAACGCAGACCCTTTAAAGTAATACTGCATGCTACCCATCGCATGGGTCCCAAATCTCCAGGTTCAAGGGCATCTTCCTACATCGAAAACATGCATGAGAAACCCAGAAGATGGTACACCGTGTGATGGGGAAAGGTTTCTAAAACGCACCTCATTTCTCATCTCCTTGTGCTCGGGTTCGCCATTCCAGCCACTTTACTAGCAATCTCCCTACTTGGAGCATCAGCACCTTTAACCTCCTGTTCCGTACAGGTTGCAATTTGTCCTGAGGATGAACGGGAAGACGGGGAACCAATGAGAGACTAGCTCTTGGTGTTGGGACAGGCACAGGTCACTCTATTTTCCCATCAGGAAGAAGAATTAACCACAGGCTCAGCCTGCCCCCCGGAACCAGAACAGGGCCTGAAGCCATCCTGCGCTTTTGCGGCCAGCTCCCAAAAAAGCGACTTGTAAAATGGAGCCTCAGGGCACTGCAATTCACAAACCTGCAGAGTTATAAATGATAACTCTCGTCCACAAATATATTGAGGGAAGGCAAAGAAGAGGATTTGAAATCAAGGCAGAATTGCAGGAAACAGATTTCAGGAGGTAGATTCGAATCGCCTTTAAAGCACATGAAAAGCGGCAAAACGTTGACAATGATGCCCTTGGCCAAAAAGGGCGTATGCGTTTTTTCCTGAATATATTCAGGAAAAAACGCATACGCCCTTTTTGGCCAACCAAGCAACCTGGAAAGGCAAATCAGCGCTACAAAGAAGTCTCGCTTCCCATCGGTCAAAAGGGCCATGCTGAAAAAAGTGTCAAAACCAGAAATGCAGGACAGGCCATGGAGAAATGGGAGCCTTGCTACACTGATGGGCGGGATGTAAATCGCCAACAGCCACTCTGGAGAAGTGTACGGTGTGTCCTGAAACATCTAAAAAACACAGCTTAGAGAGCATAGGGCACTTCCACGCATGGGGGGATAAAGTGGGAAAATTGAAAATCAGCAAGACACAAGCACCCCAAAGTTTAGGGCTGCTCTGTTGACAAGGACCTCCACTTCATTCCACCTTAAATATCCCAGGAAAGCGAAAAATGGATAAAAAAGTTGTGGTCCTTATGTACAATGGAATATCACTCAGCCATGAAATCAATGTCATAAGGCTAGTAGCAGCATGATGAGTGGATTTAGGTAAGACGATTCTAAGTGAAATAAGTCACACAGAAAAGGACACTTCTCATAAGGTTTCACTTATAGAGGGAATGTAAAAACCGTTACACTTGAACTGAATTACAAAACAGAACAGAGTCACACATGCAGAAAACACACTATGGCTGCTTAACGGGAAAGGTGAGGTGGGGTGATACATAAAACAAGAGTTTCAAATTAGCTCAGATACCGTTCCATAAACCCAATATGTAATAGACAAGACCTACTCCTTGCTCAGAGAACTGGACTCAACACGCCCGATTCACCGCACAAGAATATATCTGACTAGTAATAATCTTAAAACCTATGTATTGATATCTCTCTGTTAGTGTGTCAAGTGGGTGTAAAGCGGCATAAACACAGCCGTGAAAAGCAGCTAAACCCCATTATAAAAATAAATTACTTTTAAAAACCCATGAAACAAAGACAGGGAAAGACAGAGAAATTCTTACACAAGTCGTTCAGGGGCTGTGATGCAACCTGGATTGACCATATCTAGACCCACAGCTGGATGAGACATAAGGGTGGACACTCTTGGGGCTGAGAGTTTTGGTGAGGTTGGGTGAGCAAACGCAGACCCTTTAAAGTAATACTGCGTGCTACCCATCGCATGGGTCCCAAATCTCCAGGTTCAAGGGCATCTTCCTACATCGAAAACATGCATGAGAAACCCAGAAGATGGTACACCGTGTGATGGGGAAAGGTTTCTAAAACGCACCTCATTTCTCATCTCCTTGTGCTCGGGTTCGCCATTCCAGCCACTTTACTAGCAATCTCCCTACTTGGAGCATCAGCACCTTTAACCTCCTGTTCCGTACAGGTTGCAATTTGTCCTGAGGATGAACGGGAAGACGGGGAACCAATGAGAGACTAGCTCTTGGTGTTGGGACAGGCACAGGTCACTCTATTTTCCCATCAGGAAGAAGAATTAACCACAGGCTCAGCCTGCCCCCCGGAACCAGAACAGGGCCTGAAGCCATCCTGCGCTTTTGCGGCCAGCTCCCAAAAAAGCGACTTGTAAAATGGAGCCTCAGGGCACTGCAATTCACAAACCTGCAGAGTTATAAATGATAACTCTCGTCCACAAATATATTGAGGGAAGGCAAAGAAGAGGATTTGAAATCAAGGCAGAATTGCAGGAAACAGATTTCAGGAGGTAGATTCGAATCGCCTTTAAAGCACATGAAAAGCGGCAAAACGTTGACAATGATGCCCTTGGCCAAAAAGGGCGTATGCGTTTTTTCCTGAATATATTCAGGAAAAAACGCATACGCCCTTTTTGGCCAACCAAGCAACCTGGAAAGGCAAATCAGCGCTACAAAGAAGTCTCGCTTCCCATCGGTCAAAAGGGCCATGCTGAAAAAAGTGTCAAAACCAGAAATGCAGGACAGGCCATGGAGAAATGGGAGCCTTGCTACACTGATGGGCGGGATGTAAATCGCCAACAGCCACTCTGGAGAAGTGTACGGTGTGTCCTGAAACATCTAAAAAACACAGCTTAGAGAGCATAGGGCACTTCCACGCATGGGGGGATAAAGTGGGAAAATTGAAAATCAGCAAGACACAAGCACCCCAAAGTTTAGGGCTGCTCTGTTGACAAGGACCTCCACTTCATTCCACCTTAAATATCCCAGGAAAGCGAAAAATGGATAAAAAAGTTGTGGTCCTTATGTACAATGGAATATCACTCAGCCATGAAATCAATGTCATAAGGCTAGTAGCAGCATGATGAGTGGATTTAGGTAAGACGATTCTAAGTGAAATAAGTCACACAGAAAAGGACACTTCTCATAAGGTGTCACTTATAGAGGGAATGTAAAAACCGTTACACTTGAACTGAATTACAAACCAGAACAGAGTCACACATGCAGAAAACACACTATGGCTGCTTAACGGGAAAGGTGAGGTGGGGTGATACATAAAACAAGAGTTTCAAATTAGCTCAGATACCGTTCCATAAACCCAATATGTAATAGACAAGACCTACTCCTTGCTCAGAGAACTGGACTCAACACGCCCGATTCACCGCACAAGAATATATCTGACTAGTAATAATCTTAAAACCTATGTATTGATATCTCTCTGTTAGTGTGTCAAGTGGGTGTAAAGCGGCATAAACACAGCCGTGAAAAGCAGCTAAACCCCATTATAAAAATAAATTACTTTTAAAAACCCATGAAACAAAGACAGGGAAAGACAGAGAAATTCTTACACAAGTCGTTCAGGGGCTGTGATGCAACCTGGATTGACCATATCTAGACCCACAGCTGGATGAGACATAAGGGTGGACACTCTTGGGGCTGAGAGGTTTGGTGAGGTTGGGTGAGCAAACGCAGACCCTTTAAAGTAATACTGCGTGCTACCCATCGCATGGGTCCCAAATCTCCAGGTTCAAGGGCATCTTCCTACATCGAAAACATGCATGAGAAACCCAGAAGATGGTACACCGTGTGATGGGGAAAGGTTTCTAAAACGCACCTCATTTCTCATCTCCTTGTGCTCGGGTTCGCCATTCCAGCCACTTTACTAGCAATCTCCCTACTTGGAGCATCAGCACCTTTAACCTCCTGTTCCGTACAGGTTGCAATTTGTCCTGAGGATGAACGGGAAGACGGGGAACCAATGAGAGACTAGCTCTTGGTGTTGGGACAGGCACAGGTCACTCTATTTTCCCATCAGGAAGAAGAATTAACCACAGGCTCAGCCTGCCCCCCGGAACCAGAACAGGGCCTGAAGCCATCCTGCGCTTTTGCGGCCAGCTCCCAAAAAAGCGACTTGTAAAATGGAGCTTCAGGGCACTGCAATTCACAAACCTGCAGAGTTATAAATGATAACTCTCGTCCACAAATATATTGAGGGAAGGCAAAGAAGAGGATTTGAAATCAAGGCAGAATTGCAGGAAACAGATTTCAGGAGGTAGATTCGAATCGCCTTTAAAGCACATGAAAAGCGGCAAAACGTTGACAATGATGCCCTTGGCCAAAAAGGGCGTATGCGTTTTTTCCTGAATATATTCAGGAAAAAACGCATACGCCCTTTTTGGCCAACCAAGCAACCTGGAAAGGCAAATCAGCGCTACAAAGAAGTCTCGCTTCCCATCGGTCAAAAGGGCCATGCTGAAAAAAGTGTCAAAACCAGAAATGCAGGACAGGCCATGGAGAAATGGGAGCCTTGCTACACTGATGGGCGGGATGTAAATCGCCAACAGCCACTCTGGAGAAGTGTACGGTGTGTCCTGAAACATCTAAAAAACACAGCTTAGAGAGCATAGGGCACTTCCACTCATGGGGGGATAAAGTGGGAAAATTGAAAATCAGCAAGACACAAGCACCCCAAAGTTTAGGGCTGCTCTGTTGACAAGGACCTCCACTTCATTCCACCTTAAATATCCCAGGAAAGCGAAAAATGGATAAAAAAGTTGTGGTCCTTATGTACAATGGAATATCACTCAGCCATGAAATCAATGTCATAAGGCTAGTAGCAGCATGATGAGTGGATTTAGGTAAGACGATTCTAAGTGAAATAAGTCACACAGAAAAGGACACTTCTCATAAGGTGTCACTTATAGAGGGAATGTAAAAACCGTTACACTTGAACTGAATTACAAAACAGAACAGAGTCACACATGCAGAAAACACACTATGGCTGCTTAACGGGAAAGGTGAGGTGGGGTGATACATAAAACAAGAGTTTCAAATTAGCTCAGATACCGTTCCATAAACCCAATATGTAATAGACAAGACCTACTCCTTGCTCAGAGAACTGGACTCAACACGCCCGATTCACCGCACAAGAATATATCTGACTAGTAATAATCTTAAAACCTATGTATTGATATCTCTCTGTTAGTGTGTCAAGTGGGTGTAAAGCGGCATAAACACAGCCGTGAAAAGCAGCTAAACCCCATTATAAAAATAAATTACTTTTAAAAACCCATGAAACAAAGACAGGGAAAGACAGAGAAATTCTTACACAATTCGTTCAGGGGCTGTGATGCAACCTGGATTGACCATATCTAGACCCACAGCTGGATCAGACATAAGGGTGGACACTCTTGGGGCTGAGAGGTTTGGTGAGGTTGGGTGAGCAAACGCAGACCCTTTAAAGTAATAGTGCGTGCTACCCATCGCATGGGTCCCAAATCTCCAGGTTCAAGGGCATCTTCCTACATCGAAAACATGCATGAGAAACCCAGAAGATGGTACACCGTGTGATGGGGAAAGGTTTCTAAAACGCACCTCATTTCTCATCTCCTTGTGCTCGGGTTCGCCATTCCAGCCACTTTACTAGCAATCTCCCTACTTGGAGCATCAGCACCTTTAACCTCCTGTTCCGTACAGGTTGCAATTTGTCCTGAGGATGAACGGGAAGACGGGGAACCAATGAGAGACTAGCTCTTGGTGTTGGGACAGGCACAGGTCACTCTATTTTCCCATCAGGAAGAAGAATTAACCACAGGCTCAGCCTGCCCCCCGGAACCAGAACAGGGCCTGAAGCCATCCTGCGCTTTTGCGGCCAGCTCCCAAAAAAGCGACTTGTAAAATGGAGCCTCAGGGCACTGCAATTCACAAACCTGCAGAGTTATAAATGATAACTCTCGTCCACAAATATATTGAGGGAAGGCAAAGAAGAGGATTTGAAATCAAGGCAGAATTGCAGGAAACAGATTTCAGGAGGTAGATTCGAATCGCCTTTAAAGCACATGAAAAGCGGCAAAACGTTGACAATGATGCCCTTGGCCAAAAAGGGCGTATGCGTTTTTTCCTGAATATATTCAGGAAAAAACGCATACGCCCTTTTTGGCCAACCAAGCAACCTGGAAAGGCAAATCAGCGCTACAAAGAAGTCTCGCTTCCCATCGGTCAAAAGGGCCATGCTGAAAAAAGTGTCAAAACCAGAAATGCAGGACAGGCCATGGAGAAATGGGAGCCTTGCTACACTGATGGGCGGGATGTAAATCGCCAACAGCCACTCTGGAGAAGTGTACGGTGTGTCCTGAAACATCTAAAAAACACAGCTTAGAGAGCATAGGGCACTTCCACGCATGGGGGGATAAAGTGGGAAAATTGAAAATCAGCAAGACACAAGCACCCCAAAGTTTAGGGCTGCTCTGTTGACAAGGACCTCCACTTCATTCCACCTTAAATATCCCAGGAAAGCGAAAAATGGATAAAAAAGTTGTGGTCCTTATGTACAATGGAATATCACTCAGCCATGAAATCAATGTCATAAGGCTAGTAGCAGCATGATGAGTGGATTTAGGTAAGACGATTCTAAGTGAAATAAGTCACACAGAAAAGGACACTTCTCATAAGGTGTCACTTATAGAGGGAATGTAAAAACCGTTACACTTGAACTGAATTACAAACCAGAACAGAGTCACACATGCAGAAAACACACTATGGCTGCTTAACGGGAAAGGTGAGGTGGGGTGATACATAAAACAAGAGTTTCAAATTAGCTCAGATACCGTTCCATAAACCCAATATGTAATAGACAAGACCTACTCCTTGCTCAGAGAACTGGACTCAACACGCCCGATTCACCGCACAAGAATATATCTGACTAGTAATAATCTTAAAACCTATGTATTGATATCTCTCTGTTAGTGTGTCAAGTGGGTGTAAAGCGGCATAAACACAGCCGTGAAAAGCAGCTAAACCCCATTATAAAAATAAATTACTTTTAAAAACCCATGAAACAAAGACAGGGAAAGACAGAGAAATTCTTACACAAGTCGTTCAGGGGCTGTGATGCAACCTGGATTGACCATATCTAGACCCACAGCTGGATGAGACATAAGGGTGGACACTCTTGGGGCTGAGAGGTTTGGTGAGGTTGGGTGAGCAAACGCAGACCCTTTAAAGTAATACTGCGTGCTACCCATCGCATGGGTCCCAAATCTCCAGGTTCAAGGGCATCTTCCTACATCGAAAACATGCATGAGAAACCCAGAAGATGGTACACCGTGTGATGGGGAAAGGTTTCTAAAACGCACCTCATTTCTCATCTCCTTGTGCTCGGGTTCGCCATTCCAGCCACTTTACTAGCAATCTCCCTACTTGGAGCATCAGCACCTTTAACCTCCTGTTCCGTACAGGTTGCAATTTGTCCTGAGGATGAACGGGAAGACGGGGAACCAATGAGAGACTAGCTCTTGGTGTTGGGACAGGCACAGGTCACTCTATTTTCCCATCAGGAAGAAGAATTAACCACAGGCTCAGCCTGCCCCCCGGAACCAGAACAGGGCCTGAAGCCATCCTGCGCTTTTGCGGCCAGCTCCCAAAAAAGCGACTTGTAAAATGGAGCCTCAGGGCACTGCAATTCACAAACCTGCAGAGTTATAAATGATAACTCTCGTCCACAAATATATTGAGGGAAGGCAAAGAAGAGGATTTGAAATCAAGGCAGAATTGCAGGAAACAGATTTCAGGAGGTAGATTCGAATCGCCTTTAAAGCACATGAAAAGCGGCAAAACGTTGACAATGATGCCCTTGGCCAAAAAGGGCGTATGCGTTTTTTCCTGAATATATTCAGGAAAAAACGCATACGCCCTTTTTGGCCAACCAAGCAACCTGGAAAGGCAAATCAGCGCTACAAAGAAGTCTCGCTTCCCATCGGTCAAAAGGGCCATGCTGAAAAAAGTGTCAAAACCAGAAATGCAGGACAGGCCATGGAGAAATGGGAGCCTTGCTACACTGATGGGCGGGATGTAAATCGCCAACAGCCACTCTGGAGAAGTGTACGGTGTGTCCTGAAACATCTAAAAAACACAGCTTAGAGAGCATAGGGCACTTCCACTCATGGGGGGATAAAGTGGGAAAATTGAAAATCAGCAAGACACAAGCACCCCAAAGTTTAGGGCTGCTCTGTTGACAAGGACCTCCACTTCATTCCACCTTAAATATCCCAGGAAAGCGAAAAAATGGATAAAAAAGTTGTGGTCCTTATGTACAATGGAATATCACTCAGCCATGAAATCAATGTCATAAGGCTAGTAGCAGCATGATGAGTGGATTTAGGTAAGACGATTCTAAGTGAAATAAGTCACACAGAAAAGGACACTTCTCATAAGGTGTCACTTATAGAGGGAATGTAAAAACCGTTACACTTGAACTGAATTACAAAACAGAACAGAGTCACACATGCAGAAAAACACACTATGGCTGCTTAACGGGAAAGGTGAGGTGGGGTGATACATAAAACAAGAGTTTCAAATTAGCTCAGATACCGTTCCATAAACCCAATATGTAATAGACAAGACCTACTCCTTGCTCAGAGAACTGGACTCAACACGCCCGATTCACCGCACAAGAATATATCTGACTAGTAATAATCTTAAAACCTATGTATTGATATCTCTCTGTTAGTGTGTCAAGTGGGTGTAAAGCGGCATAAACACAGCCGTGAAAAGCAGCTAAACCCCATTATAAAAATAAATTACTTTTAAAAACCCATGAAACAAAGACAGGGAAAGACAGAGAAATTCTTACACAATTCGTTCAGGGGCTGTGATGCAACCTGGATTGACCATATCTAGACCCACAGCTGGATCAGACATAAGGGTGGACACTCTTGGGGCTGAGAGGTTTGGTGAGGTTGGGTGAGCAAACGCAGACCCTTTAAAGTAATAGTGCGTGCTACCCATCGCATGGGTCCCAAATCTCCAGGTTCAAGGGCATCTTCCTACATCGAAAACATGCATGAGAAACCCAGAAGATGGTACACCGTGTGATGGGGAAAGGTTTCTAAAACGCACCTCATTTCTCATCTCCTTGTGCTCGGGTTCGCCATTCCAGCCACTTTACTAGCAATCTCCCTACTTGGAGCATCAGCACCTTTAACCTCCTGTTCCGTACAGGTTGCAATTTGTCCTGAGGATGAACGGGAAGACGGGGAACCAATGAGAGACTAGCTCTTGGTGTTGGGACAGGCACAGGTCACTCTATTTTCCCATCAGGAAGAAGAATTAACCACAGGCCTCAGCCTGCCCCCCGGAACCAGAACAGGGCCTGAAGCCATCCTGCGCTTTTGCGGCCAGCTCCCAAAAAAGCGACTTGTAAAATGGAGCCTCAGGGCACTGCAATTCACAAACCTGCAGAGTTATAAATGATAACTCTCGTCCACAAATATATTGAGGGAAGGCAAAGAAGAGGATTTGAAATCAAGGCAGAATTGCAGGAAACAGATTTCAGGAGGTAGATTCGAATCGCC